>NC_091963.1:96980251-97307296 GCF_031021105.1 Erythrolamprus reginae | reverse complement strand
ATAAACATGAGACAGTAAACTATAAATACAACGCAAATACAATAAAAAAAATAAAACCTTAGTAGGGCAATGCATGGAATATTGCATCCAGTTTTGTTCACCACATTACAAAATGAGACATTGGAAAAGTGCAGAGAAAAGCAACTAAAATGATCAAAACATCTGAAAAACTGTTTCAGGAATTGAGTATGGCTAGTCTAGAGAAAATAAGGACCATCCTTATGGACATGATAGCAGCATTCCAGTATTTGAATATTTTCCAAAGCACCAGAGGGCAGGAGAAGAAACAATGGATGGAAACTAATCAAGGAAAGGAGCAGCCTTAAATTTAGGAGAAATTTCCTAACAGTGAGAACAATTAACCAGTGGAACAGCTTGCCTTCAGAAGCTCTTGGTGCTTCATCACTGGGGGTCTTTAAGAAGAGACTGGTGGACAGCTAGTCTTAAAATGATACATAGTCTCTTGCTTGAGCAGGGGGTTAGACTAGAACAGTGATGGTGAACCTTTTCTTCCTGGGGTGCCAAAAGAGCGTGAGTGTGCACTATCACGCATGTGTGAGTGCCCACATCCATAATTCAATGCCTGGGAGGGCAAAAGCAGCTTCTCCCATCCCCTGGAGGAGGTCCTCTGGAGGCTGGAAATGGCCTGTTTCCCAACTTCTGGTGCGCCCAGTAGGCTCGTGTTTCACCCTCCCCAGGCTCAAAAGGCTTCTCTGGAGCCGGGGAAGGGTAAAATTGCCCTCCCTTATCCCCCCGGAGGTTCCCTGGAAACAAAAAACACATTCTGTGCAAGCCAAAAATCAGCTGACTAGCACACATATGCACATTGGAGCTGGGCTAAGGCAACAGCTCATGTGCCAGCATATATGGCTCCGTGTGCCACCTGTGGCACCCATGCCATACATTCACCATCACTGGACTAGAAGATTTCCTAGATTCCTTCCAGCTACATCCTGAATGTAAACTATTTGCTTTGTATACAGAATAACAACAGCAGCAGCAGCATTCCCCTTTATCCCATAGCCCCTCAAGGCCATTAAGAGAATATAAAGCAAATTTATCATCAAAAGATCGTTGGTGACTCACATCGAAACCGGCCTGTCAACTGCCAACTTCTTGGCAACTGAATGGGAGTTATTTGACTGTTTTTGGGGGGAGTGAGAGAGTTCAATTTCCTAGCCTAGCCTGCTATCCTTTGTTTCTAAGGTGCTGACTTATCTCCAGACCAACCCTGCCTTGGGTCAGCCTAAACAAAGAGCATTTGTAGCTATCACAAACTGCCCATCCCATATATTTTCTTTCCTGCAGCAGGATAGCAAGTGGCATTTTCAAAGCCAAGCTTTTTTTCCCATGTAAGACTAAAAAATAAAAATTAAAAAAACTACAGGTCCCTATCCCTGATAAAAACATTACAATAAAAACATTGAAAATAGTAACTGCTGAATGTCTATCACATCCCAGAGCCATTCTACCCAAGACTGGCCTTGAATAAATCAAAAAAAGTGTTACAAACTATGATTATTAAGTTTGTTCTTTAAAATGATCATCTGTACCTGATATGATGACAATTATATCTCTCTCCTATATCTCCTATATCTTTTCTTCTATTCCTCCACTGATATATTGTATTCCTATATCTTCTCTTATATTCTTTATTTGATGTATTTTACTACGAATATATCCTCTATAACCTTCATTGTGTATTGGACAAAATAAATAGATAGATAGATAGATAGATAGATAGATAGATAGATAGATAGATAGATAGATAGATAGATAGATAGATAGATAGATAAATGTTGTATAAGTGTAATGCAAAAAAGAAGACATGAGTAAGCAACAGGTATAAAGTGGCATCTTGTTAAAAACTCTTGCTTCTTCACAATAAGAAGAACAGTCTAGTTTGTTTAACCAAGCCTGCTGTTAAAGAGCTATTATTATTGTTCTCTTTATGTGCTTGACATTTTAGCTGCTGGTTTTATTTGTGGTTTATTTGGTTTATATTTTCCCAAGATAGTTATGTGTTAAAGAAATTAAATTATTCCAATTTCCAAAGCTGGGATGTAAACATATAAATTTGAATCTAGTGGTTAAGGAACATGTTAGAAAGCAGGAAAGCCATAAATTCAAGTCCTGCCTTAAACCATGAAAGCTAGCTGGGTGACTTTGGGTCAGTGACTCTCTCTAAGCTCATAACCCAGTTCACAAGGTTATTGTTGTGGGACAGGGAAGGTGTATTGGATGTATTTGCTGCTTTTAGTTATTTGTAAAAATAATAAAAGTAAAATCTAAATACCTACATACATATTTACATAAAATAATTAATCTTTTCAAACCCTGGGATGGAGTTCTACAATCGTTAAAGAAGATAAAGGTAAGTTCAAGGTAAATTTATAGAGAAACTTTGTATCTTAATGGACTTGATGCTTATATTTGATTTATAATTAGAGGTGATTCCATAATGGGACCGTTTCCTTGCCATGTGCTTAATATTCCCCAGTTTGGAATTAGATCACTCTCCACCCACCCTCAAACTGGTAGAACATACGCAAGCATGATTATGGCCAATCCCTTTTGTGCCTCTAATTGCCTCTTGTCACCTTTCCAGAGAAATGTGTGACAAAGGCTAACCGATTTCACACTCCTTGAACTGCCCTCAGACAGTGTCAGAATAAGAGAAAAAAAAATTCTTAGAAACATAGAAGATTGATGGCAGAAAAAGACCTCATGGTCCACCTAGTCTGCCCTTATGCTATTTCCTGTATTTTATCTTAGGATGGATATATGTTTATCCCAGGCATGTTTAAATTCAGTTACTGTGGATTTACCAACCATGTCTGCTGGAAGTTTGCTCCAAGCATCTACTACTCTTTCAGTAAAATAATACTCTTTCACATTGCTTCTGATCTTTCCCCAGATGGTGCCCCCTTGCTCTTGTGTTCACTTTCCTATTAAAAACACTTCCCTCCTGAACCTTATTTAACCCTTTAACATATTTAAATATTTCGGTCATGTCCCCCCTTTCCCTTCTGTCCTCCAGACTAGACAGATTAAGTTCATGAAGTCTTTCCTGATAGGTTTTATACTTAAGACCTTCCACCATTTTTGTAGCCCATCTTTGGAATCCGTTCAATTTTATCAATATCTTTTTGTAGGTGAGGTCTCCAGAATTGAACACAGTATTCCAAATGTGGTCTCACTTCTTGTAACACTTGGGCAGCTAAGGAGGGATGACAACAGCAATAGCAATCACACTTAGACATATAGTGATTTACAGAGTCAGCATATTGATTTATGACCCAACAATCTGAGTCATCATTTTTACTGACCCTGAGAAGGATGAAAGTTTCCATCAACCTTCAACTGGTGAGAATTGAACTTAGCAGAATTACCCTGCAATGCTGCATTCTAACTGCTGTGCCACCATGGAATTGTACCTCTCTCATTGGAACTGGGAGGCAGATGAAGACAAAGTCACAGAGAGGACGCAGAAAACCATGGCAATGACATGGCTGGTATGTGGTTAAATGTTAGTGGGAAATATGACTAAGAAATACCAGCAAGTCTGATATTAATCCAACCATAAACAAAGCCTGTCTACTCACCCTTTCACAGGCCATTCACCTTTATTTGTATCATTGTTATTTCTGTAAGCATAAAGTCTACAAATACATCTGTTTGATCTCACCAAAGCACAAGCATACTTGAATAATAGAAGATACAATTAATTCCAATTCATAATTCAACACCCATTTTCTAAATTTCCCTCTGCAAGCCTGATATACTGATGTATGCCATTGGATTAGGGCAGATGTTAGCCATGGTAATTGTCTGAATGCCTTGTGCTAATCATTCCGTCTCAGCTTAACCCACTTCACAAAATTGCTGTTTGGGCAATAAAATGAACTCTTGGAGAAAAGAGGAATATAGACGATGTTAGGTCTGAGAAGCTGAAAGTTTTCATTCCAGTCTGACCAGAAACTCAAGCAGATAAATTCTGGTTGGCTCCTGAATTAAAGGGCTCACTGCCTATAGCAGGACCTTGCTGATGTTTTCTCACTATAACCAGTATTCAGTAGAGGGCCCTAACATCTAGTGATGAAGGTGGGATGCTGAATGGAATTTTGAATAAAGGCCTGAAGGAAGCGACGAATTGCAAGGCTGTAAATTCAAAGGATGAACAAAGGCAATGAGTCCTCGCCATGTCGCTTTACCGTCCGCCAACCCCAATTGATGCAAAAAACAAGACCTGGAACCTGGCAAGATTTGATTGTTTCCTGGGGGCAAATGATATGAAAGATCTTCCTGACAACTGGAAAAGAGACATGTTCCTGAGCCGTTGAAGGTTTTCGATAGGGCTATCGCTTTAACAAAGCCCAAAACAATAGAAGCACACACTTGGTTGAAATGAAAAGAGGTGCTCAAGAAGCACCATCAAAAATTTTAAGCCAGTACAAGTTTAGGGAACATCTGCAACAGGATGACAAAGGCATAAATGATTTCCTGGCTGAAGTGAGAAAAGCCGCAACGCATTGTAAGTTTCAAAACCTCGATGAAGCATTACTTTTCCAGCTCGTTACAGGGGTGCTAGACATGGGATTACAGAAAAGGCTCTTGGCTAAGGGGGATGATATAACCCTAAAGATACCAGTAGAAGAAGCCAAAGCATCTGAAACATCTAACAAGGCTGCCAAAATATTGCACTAAAAAGGGCCCCAAGTCCTAATAAGGGGGGGGGGGGCTGAGGTGTATGATATCCAGAGTGGCAAAAATAAAACTGTTGCAGAACCAAGTGACCATGAAGAAGATGAGAAAGAAGTGTTCCAGACAGACTGGAAAAGAGAGGCACAAAAAGCAGGGCAAGGAGTTTGCAGCAGTTGTGGGGGACACCACCCCCAAGAAAAGTGCAAATTTCGTGATGCTGTGTGCTCCAGGTGTGGAAAATATGGTCATTTTGTGAGGGTCCACAGAGCACCATACTGGGTGCCCAGGGGTCCTGACAGAAACTACCACCCAGGCGAGCTGAGAAGAGATGAGAAAGACCACAACAGATGAGCCAACAGTTATACTCCCATCCAGGGGTCAACTACACCCAGGTGAACTAGCTGGAAGGCCAGAGCAGTGCACCTTTATGCATCACTGTCTCAATGGAAGGGTCCCCCTGTGAGATGCAAATAGACACAGGCTCCTCAATAACGATAGTTTCCTGGGAGACTGCAAAGTGAGTCATGCCCAACCTAAATCTGGCACAATTAAGAGCTTAACCTGTAAGAATCTCAGACTGCCAAGGAAACTGAATTCTGGTGGAAAGTGTAAAAAGGGTGATCGTCAAATACAAGGACCAAGAAGCAAGTCTGCTGCTACCGGTACTTATTGCCACAAATCATATTCCTAGTCTTCTGGGTCGTGATTGGTTCAGAACACTAAGAATGAAAGTGACCAGAGATGAGAAAATGATAAACATGACAACTGTAGAGGGCTGTGTGATGGGCTGCTGCGGACATGTTTGACCCAATGCTGGGCAAGTATGCGAGCATCCCTATTTCCATTAGTTTAGACTCCCAAGTGTAGCCAATAAAATTATGCCCCTGTAGAGTCCCCTTGCGCTTAAGCCACTGATCAGCAAAGAGCTAGAAAGACTAATAGGGCACGGAATCCTAGAACCAGTTGATCAAACAAAATGGGAAACTCCCATAGTCCCATAGTAAGAGAGATGGGTCTTTGCTCAGTAGTCCAATACCTCTTACCACACTGGGCCCAGGCACCATTTTTGCAAAGTTAGACCTTGCGTAAGTATACCAGCAACTTCCTGTTGATTGTGAGACCGCAGAGGCCCAAATGATAGTTACTCACTGCAGGGCTTTCAAATGTAATAGGTTTCAATTTGGGGTTTTCATGGCCCCAGGAATTTTTCAAGAAATAATGGAACAAATCTTAAACAAACAACTACCTGGTGTATTTCCATACTTTGATGGTGTATTAATAATGGTAAGGAATATTAGCCACCTGAGACACAGACTGAGGGAGGTACTCATGCGTTTTCGAGCTGCAGGCCTCTGAGTTAAGGCAAACAAGTGAAAGATAGGGACTCCAGAAGTAGAATTTTTGGGGTACCAAATAGATGGATCTAGGCTTCACCCCACTAAAGAAAAGTTTAGAGCTATTAGAGAGATTCTGGTGCCCACCAACAAGACTGAGCTACGAGTTCCTGAGGCTGCTAAATTTCTACAGTATTTTCCTGCAAAATAAAGCTACCATTGAGGAACCCCTCCACAAGCTGCTGTCTAAAAATACTCTATGGCTTATGGTCCCTTACAAAACAGGGGCCCCAAAACCCTTCAAGGCCCCAAAACCTCCTCTCTGAAGACAGTTTCTTAATGCAGTTTAATGAGACCTTGCCAGTGGTGCTGGTGTGTGATGCATCACCCTTTGGGTTGGGGGCAGTCCTGAGCCATAGATTTCCAAATGGCCACAAATCCTCCATTGCTTATTTCTCCAGGATTCTATCAAGCACCGAGAGAAATTAAGGCCAAATTGACAGAGTCCCTTGCTGCAGTTGCAGGGAAGCATTTCCACAAGTATCTTTATGGATGACCATTTGCACTGGTCACTGACAATCAGCCCTTGTTAGGACTACTAACAAGGAACAAGCCCATACCAGATGCTCTCTCCCCCAGAATGCTAAGATGGTCCTTACTGCTTATTCGTACACATAGACCTTCTGGGCGGGCAGGTCCATGGATAACACAGATGCATTGAGCCGCTGCCCATTGCCAGACTTGGTGGATGACCCCACTCCGGACATCCCCATTTTACTAATCTGCCTCGCCAGGCCAGGAGTAATCACAGTGGCAGACATTGCAGCTGAGACAACAAAAGACACTGACCTCCACATTATTTTAGACTGGGTGAGGATGGGTGGCCCCAAGTAAAGCCTGACCTCCAACCTTTTGCGAAACAATATGAGCTAGCAGTGCAAGGGGGCTGCCTATTGTGGGGTGATTGGGTCCTCACTCCTCTGCCCCTACAAGAGAATATTCTAAGGGTTCTACATGAGGGGCACCCGGGGTGGTCAGGATGAAGGCACTGGTATGGAGCTATGTATGGTGGCCCAAAATGGACAAACACATAGAGGAGGTACTTTGTGCCAGGAATCTAGGGCATTGCCCCGCAAAATCCCCCATGTATGAAGGGAGACAACCCAGGGTCCCTTGGTCACACATATTATATTTCGCAGGGCCATTGCAAGGGCAAACATTTCTAATAGTCATTGATGCATACTCTAAATGGTTGGAAGTTGCATTAATGCCCACAACAACCACAGAAACAGTTACTAAAGTATTAAGAAAATTATTTGCCATGCATGGGCTGCCAGATGTAATAGTGTCTAATAATGGGCCTTAGCTAACGTTCACATTATTCGAGGAATTTTTAACATGTCATGGAATAAAACACACCTTAATAGCCCCTTTCAAGCTGATCAACAATGGGTTAGTGGAACACACAGTAAGAGCCACTAAAGAAGTCCTGGGACGACTAGGCCGAGGGGACTGCCAAGCCCAAATAGGCAAACCTTTAGCAATGCAACACATATCCTCTAGTACAACTGCAGACAAAAGCCCAGCCGAGCTCCTAATGGGTAGGAAGCTCCGGTCTGTCCTGGATAGACTACACCCAAATTACTACAACATAATGAAAGCTCTCAGCAGGGAGAAAATTAGAACATTCCGAATAAGTGATCCAGTTTATACAAGGAATTTTGCCATGGGGAGATTGCTGAGATAACAGACCAAAATCATATATACTAAGCCTGGGGGATGCCAGAAAATGGTGGCGGCATGTGGATCAAGTACGAGACCACTACCCCCTTAACAATGATTGGGAAAGAGGCCCGAATCCTAACCATGTCTTCCTACAGCTATGACTAAAAACCAAGAGGATCCTGAGGTGCCACCCAGCAACAATGAGTCCAGTCCAGCTGAGGCCGATGCCTTGAACTTGATGTTCCCACAAGTTCCACAAAGGGAGTCCGAGAAGGAAAACACATTCTCTTCAACTCCATCCAATTCCCCAAATGAACTGCACAGATCAATTAGAGTAGTATCACACCCCGTATACATAGGCAAAATTATGCACTGATCTAAGGGGGAGGAGGGGTGTTATAGTAATGGCAATAGCATTTAGACTTATATACCACTTCACAGTGCTTTACAGACCACTCTAAGCAGTTTACAGACAGTAAGCATATTGCCCCCAACAATCTGGGTCCTCATTTTACCGACCTTGGAAGGGTGGAAGGCTGAGTTAAACTTGAACCTACTGAGATTCGATCTGCCAAAATGCTGGCACCCAGTGATCAGCAGAAGTAGCTTGCAGTACTGTACTCTAACCACTGCACCACCATGGTTATGTCCTGAAAAGCTGAGAAGTTTTCACTCCGGGAATCTAAGCAGATAAATTCTGATTGGCTTCTGAGTTAAATGGCTCTATTTAAACCCCTGCCTATAGCAGCACTTTGCTGATGTTTACTTGCTATGACCAATAAAGAGCTGAAGTCACTAAACTCTCTCCTGCCTCTTCAGGAGAGGGACCTAACAGACATAAACAACAGCAACAGAGGACAACAATTATGTCAGTGATTTATAGTACTGATCCTAACCAATAGATATTTTCTACAGTTAGCTTCCTCCAGGCTCCAATACAATTACATTGAAAACTTGCCAAACTTGTTTCTCGGGTCTTAAGTTGGGATAGGAAAATAGCTTTTTTGCACTACCCATTATTAATTCACTTTTGAGCAGCCCTCTTTGCTTCTGAATAGCAATTTTATACCAATCACTTTGTAAGGAGATTCCTTCCTATAATGGCACCTACAACCATGTAAGTGGGTATGGAATTGCTTCCAGACGTATAATCCAAAGCTTCTTGCTGTAGAGTGCTAGAGGTGACAGGGCTCATCATCTGAAGATATTTCCTTGTTCCCTGTCCTATCCTGAACCTATTCTAGTCCTCTAGGTGCAAAAGCTAGGAGGGTGTTTTCCTTTTCAAAGCTTTCCTTACTGTAGGAAACAGAAAGGTGAAAGAGAGTTACCCTTGGGTAGATGGGCATATTACAGCCCCATTGAGATGAAAAGTAGCCTTGATCTTTATCATGGGAGGAAGAAGAGGGAAATATTATCTACCATGCATATTAAAGCAACAATGGAATATACACTGCTCCAAAAAAATAAAGGGAAACTCAAATAACACATGCTAGATCTGAATTAATGAAATACTCTCATTGAATACTTCATTCTGTACAAAGTTGAATGTGCTGGCAACAAAATGAAATTTATTGTCAATCAGTGTTGCTTCCTAAGTGGACAGTTTAAGTGTCTCCTTGATTTTTTTTGAGCAGTATATTATTAAATGAGAAAGAGGGAGATTTAACATTCTAGCTTATTTCTGGCGTGCAAGTTAACATTTGAAATGTAGGAAATGATTTAAGGATGGGCTTTTTTTCTGGATGATTTTAACCTAGTTCCCAAAAATGTTTACAAAAAGCCTGTTTTGATTCAGCAAATTCTCTGGGAAAACAGGATATTTATATTTTCCTAACATCCTGTTTATACATTATTTCCAACTTACACATGTTCTTTTTATTTAGGATCTTGTGGACTGCATATAAACTTCCAATATTAGTAATAGTGTTGTAGGTAGTAGTAAAGGGGTGGGGGGAGGATTGTACTCAATTGCCTAATGATAGTGCGTAAGGTAAATGTAACCCAATTTCTTAAACATTTCCCTTTGATTAGTAAATAGTATGTTTATGGTAGAGTTCCATGGCCCAATAATCTCCTTGCTAGCAAAATATATTAAAAGTTTTTGTGGTTTATATGACTACTTTTGTCCATGTGCATATAAATCTTTTGCCAGCATTTGTCATGTTTTCTTCTCTGGTTTGGCACGAATCCCAGCAGCCAATTAGGTCCCACAGAGTTGGCCTTCTCCGGGTCCCATTGACAAAACAATGCTGTCTGGCGGAACCCAGGGGAAAAGCCTTCTCTGTGGCGGCCCCAGCCCTCTGGAATCAACTCCCCCCAGAGATTTGAACTGCCCCCACCCTCCTCACCTTCTGTAAAATGTTGAAGAGTCACCTTTGCCACCAGGCATGGGGGGGATTAATCTCCCCCACTCCTTTTTTCGCTGACCTTTATGATGTCTATGTTCAGTCTGACTGAGTGTGTATGATTATGTAGCAGATACGTTTTTTATAACAATGTATTTTTAAATTAGTTATTTAAATATTTTAACATTAGATTTGTATTTATATTGTATTGGTGCCATGTTGTGAGCTGCCCCGAGTCTTCGGAGAGGGGCGGCATACAAATCTAATTAATAATAATAATAATAATAATAATAATAATAATAATAATAATAATAATAATAACAACAACAACAACAAAATATTATTATTATATAATAGTTGCTGTTGTTGTTGTTGTTGTTGTTGTTATTATTATTATTATTATGTCAATACAACAATGCAAACGAGATCACTATGCTGGATTTCGTATTTCATCATCAGTACCTAGGACTGTGTGATGTAGCGGCGAATTATGTTTGCCGATCCCAGTAAAGCGGCCTTTTGCAATTGACAGATGGAAATTTTGTCAATTCCAATGGTTTTCAAATGTCCGCTGAGATCCTTTGGCACTGTGCCCAGCGTGCCAAGTACCACTGGGACCACTTTCACTGGCTTATGCCAGAGTCGTTGCAGCTCGATTTTTAGATCTTTGTATTTCACTAATTTCTCTAGCTGCTTCTCCTCAATTCTGCTGTCTCCTGGGATTGCGATGTCGATGATCCATACTTTCTTTTTCTCCACAATCACAATGTCTGGTGTGTTATGCTTCAAAATTCGGTCAGTCTGAATTCGGAAGTCCCACAGTAGTTTTGCTTGCTCATTTTCAACCACTTTTTTGGGTTTATGATCCCACCAGTTCTTTGCCACTGGTAAATGGTAGTTCCGGCACAAGTTCCAGTGGATCATCTGTGCCACAGCATCATGTCTATGCTTGTATTCAGTCTGTGCGATCTTTTTGCAGCAGCTGAGTATGTGATCAATTGTTTCATCTGTTTTTTTACAGAGTCTGCACTTTGGATCATCTGTTGATTTTTCAATTCTGGCTTTGACAGCATTTGTTCTAATGGCCTGTTCTTGTGCCACCAGTATTAGTCCTTCTGTCTCCTTTTTGAGTGTTCCACTTGTAAGCCATGGCCAGGTCTTTTCTTTATCCAATTTGCCTTCAATCTTCTCCAAGAACTGTCCGTGCAATGTTTTGTTCCTCCAACTGTCCATACAACATTGAGTTACATTTTTTCTGTACTGGTCCTTAGTTTGCTTCACCTTGAGAAGCGTCCTATTGTTGACCTCCATCAACGCTGACTCTTTGCTCCCCTTCACATAGTCAGCTAATGCATGCTTCTCTTCTTCAACTGTCCGCTTCACTTGCAAAAGTCCTCTGCCGCCTATTTTCCTTGGTAAATACAGCCTGTCAACATCACTGCGGGGGTGTAGTGCATGATGGATCGTCATGTCGGGAAGAGGATCTCACTGAGAGAGCTCAGCCTGCTAAAACTGAAGTGAGGCTTCCCGGAGGTCAATGGAATAAAGCTACAAGCATTCATTATAAAAATGAAGTTAACTTTTATTGTAAAAAGTAGAAAAAAAGTATTTCTGCTGGAGCGGCATGAATACACGTCTTACATCTTAGCTAGTAAGAGAAAGAAGATGTCTGCCAGCTTCTCTTCCTGCGTGAGGGAGGAAGTGAGCAAAGCAGTGTTACATCATAGAGAGGGAGGAGCTGCATTAACAAACAGAGTTAACCATTTAACTACAGGATGTTTCTTAATGTCTTTGGAGGCTGTCAATCCACAGCGTGACACCCCTTCTTTGGCAGTCATCAGAGACATAAGGGACATCAAGACATCAAGGCATCAATTCACTTAAGGCACATTTTGTTGGAGAGGTATTCATGTTGATCAGCTGGCAACGGCTTATTCAGCAAGTCAGCGATCTGCTCAGTAGTAGGCACATACTGAATTTTCACGAATCCTGCTTTCACACTCTCTCTGGTATTTCTATACCAGATGTCAATGTGCCATGAATGAGCTCCAACACATTCAGCTTCAGCAATATATGTGACTGAAACATTGTCTTCCATGATAACAATTGGTTTCTTTGGACATTCCCAAATACTATCAATGAGAGCAGAAACAGAGGTTAATGCATTACAACAATCAGAAACACAAGCATATTCAGCCTCAGTTGAAGAGCAAGAAATAAACTTCTGCTTCCTAACTTTCCAAAAGATAGGACAACCATTTAAAAACAGTATGAAACCAGAAGTACTTTTTTGTGTTTCTACATCACCTGCCCAGTCAGCATCTGCGTAGCAAATCACTTCAGGGTACTTATCATGTTTCGGCTCAAGGAACAACTTCATGTCCTTTGTAAGCTTCATGTATCTCAACAGTCTCTTTATGCAAGACCAGTGAAACGTAGTTGCCTTGCCAACGTATCTGGACAGTAGATTCACATTCAGTGAAATGTCAGATCTTGTCCAACTGCTGATGTACAATAGTGACCCAATCACTGACCGATACAGCGTTTGGTTCTCAAACTCAGGATGTTCTTCTCGGGCTAACCTGTAAAAATCAGTCTGCATAGGAGAACGAAAAGTGTTCGCATCAGACATGTTACAATTCTGCAAAAGCTGGTCAACCTTGCTTTCTTGTGAAAGAGAGAACCCCTTCTCAGTTTTTTTTCAATCTGAACACCTAGATAATCATTAATATGCCCTAGACTCTTTAAAGTAAAATGTTTCTCAAGACCCTTAGCAAAAGTTTCACTCATGCGTTCATTGGGACCAATGTAAACAATATCATCAACATAAACAAGAACAATTTCATAAGTCTTACCTTGCCCTTTTGTGAACACGCATTCATCTGAGACGGACTTAATAAAGCCCATTAAATTTAGCTTTTGAATGAGGCAGCGGTACCACATGAGGGCGCTCTGTTTCAGGCCATAAAGAGATTTGTGCAGGTACCAGACATCACCTTCTCGGCCCTGGAACCCAGGAGCACTCTTGACGTAGATCTCTTCATTCAGATCAGGGTTCAAATAGGCAGTCTCTACATTGAACTGAAAAACCTCTAAGTTCAAAGCAATAGCAGTGATCAGGGCAATTTTGACACTTTCATTTCTGACAGTGGGTGAAAATGTATCAGTGTAGTCATCTGGATAAATTTGAGAAAATCCTTGAGCTACGAGTCTAGCTTTGTACAGCTTTCCTTCATTAGGTTTTTGTTTGACTCTATACACCCAACATGTGCCAATGACTTTCTTGTCTGTTGGAGGCTCCACCTGTTGGAACACCTTAAGTTTCTTTAAACAGTTCAGTTCACGTTCCATAGCCTCATACCACTTTTCTTGTTCAGATTCAGGCAATAGTTTAATCTGATGAAAATGTTCAGGTGGAAGTGTAAGATTGTTACACATGAAAGAAAAAGGAGATTGAGATACTTGCTGTGCAAATCTCTTTGGAGGAGTTCCTTTTGTGGTTCTCTTTGAACGCCTTGGAACCTTGGTCCATTGTTCATCATCATCTCCATCTCCAAGTTCATCGTCAGGGATTTCCTCTGTGACTGTCGAAGACTGTTCATCATCTGGAACATCAGGATCATCTGGAACAGCTGCCTGAGAATCAGGTTCCGCCATACCATCTGTATCATCCTTAGGAAAATAAACTGAAGTATCATTACTATGTATACTGGACCAATTAGTGTCTTCCTCAAATTTGGCTGAATTGGAAATAACAGCTCTATGGTAAGTGTCAGCAAATTTGTAGTACTTAGAGCTTTCATCAAAGCCGATGAATCTCATTCTTTCTGACACAGGACCTCCTTTTCTTATTTGGTCAAGTGGAATGTTAACAGTGGCATAACAACCAAAAATGTGGATGTTTTGAACATCAGGCTTCTTAGCATGAAGCAAGTAATAGGGAGTCTCTTGTATTGCGCTACTCCATGTTCTGTTAACAATGTAATTAGTATACCTTAATGCTTCGCCCCAATATGAAAAGTCCATGCCTGCATCCTCAAGGAGACAACGAAACATTGTCTGCAAAACACCGTTCCTTCTCTCAGAAATTCCATTCTGAGCCGGTGAGTGAGGAGGAGAGGTCTGTTGACGGATTCCATTCCTTTTCATCCATCCATGGAACTGTTGGGACATAAATTCTCCGCCATGGTCACTTTGAATTCGCTTGATCCAAACATCGTATTGGGTAAGTACCTCTGCAGCAAAGTCTTTAAAGACCTGAAACGCCTCAGATTTCTGTTTCATCAGAAAGACAAAACCATAACATGAGTAACTGTCAACAACAGTTAAAAAATACTTACTGTTACCTTTAGTAGGCCGAAATGGACCGACAACGTCGGTATGGACCAATTCAAAAATGCGTGTGGACAATCTAAGAGCAAACTTAGCTACAGGAGCAGCCCTAGATTTTGCCGTGTTGCACACTTTACAGTCAAGATGAATTTTGCAATCACCATCAACTTTGAAACCATTCACAAACTCAGGCATCTTTGCTAAAACGGGGTAAGAAGCATGCCCCAAACGACGGTGCCATCTGTGAACACACCTGGAATGAAAAGATTTGTTTGTTAATACAGGTTTAACATTAGTAACAGCATTAGGAACCTCGGAGACTTCATTGGCTTTAGGAGCCTCTGAATCTATAGTGGCACCAGGTTTTCTCTCTGGACCTGTGCTTTCGCCCTTTGGAACTTTTATACTTACATCACCCTTGGGTGGAGGTTTAGGTTTTAAATAGTAAACACCTCTAATAGGAATGCCAGTGGCAAGGATTTTGCCATCCTTCATAATGTAAGCTTCTGAAAGTCCCTAATTCTTCATTCAGGCGATACACGCTGAGAATGTTGTTCTTGGCACTTGGAACATAGAAAACACGTGAGATGTGGCTGTCCAGTTCTTTGACGTAGACATTTCCTTCTCCTTCCACTTTGCAGAGGTATTCTGCAACTCCAATCACCTCTTTGACATCTGTCTGGTGGAGCTCAGTGAAGAATCCCTTCTGGTATGCGATGTGCACAGCTGCTCCGCTGTTGAGTGTCCATAAGTGACGTATGTCGTACTGTGGACACTTGTCAGGAACAGTGTTGAGGAGGAGAGTGTTAACATAAACAGGTTTCTCACCTTTGGAGTCTTTGGGAGTTGACTTGGCACCTCCGGAACTCTTTCCTCTGGATCCTTTCTTTTGCACTCCTTTGGGTTGAGTTGGATATGTGGGAGAATCAGATTCGCCAGATTGAACACTTTGCAAATTGCTAGATTTATGAGTGTCATCTCTCTTAGATTGCTTCTGGCGTGTGTATCTCGGTGTGCTAGTTTTCTGTTGACCGCTCTTGGCCAAGCTAGGTTTGTATGTAGCTGACATTGTTCTAAACCTAGTGTGCAGCAACTGTTCTTCTTCAATTAGCATGTTACAGAGTCTCTGTGTTGTTCTGTGGGCCAATGGGAAGCTGCTAAATCTGAAAACTTCCTCCTTCCATTCAGGGCCAAGGGAATTTATGATAGCAGCATTGACTTGCAAGAAGTCCATGTGATACCCTCTCTCCTCTAAGTCCTTGTGCATTGATAACATCTTGGACAAGTGTGGAGCAATTTCATTCCCAGAATTAAGTTTGGCACTATGGAATTGGGATAACAGAAGGAAGTTGCCTTCTTCTGAAACTGGCCTGATCATTCCATCTAATGACTCTAACAGCTCAGCAGAAGTAATGTCAGGTGAGTACCTGGCTGATAGTTCTGAGTCAATACTCATAAGAATGAGAAGCGTGGCTTTTATGTCAGCTTCTCTTTCTTCTTCAGTCCAACGCCTTACTGGAGGATTCAGAGCGATCTGATCTATCTGATGTGCCAGTAAAAGCAATCTCATCTTATGGAGCCAAATTTTATAGTTCTGCCCATTCCCCTTCAACATGGACTCACCTTTCAGGATTGATGAGGTGATGGCTTGCCTTGTAGATGCAGCAGGCATCGCTGCTTGTGGCTGTTGCACTTGAGGCACAACACCCATTGGCAAGGCTGAAGGTTGAGAAGGCTGGGCTGGCAGATGAGGAGTCAGGACTGGTGGTCCCTGTTGTGGCACAGAGGTTGCTGGAGCTTGAGGAGGTCCGTCCCGTTGCATTTGTGCAGCCTGGAATGCCTGTGAGAATGTTGGCTTAACATCGAAAGGATTAAACATCTCATGGGCTTTTGTTTCAGGAAATGACTTTAATTTCTGGCCATACCATCCACTAGAGGCCGCTGCTGCACTATCTGCAGATGCTGTGGGCAAATTGACCCCCCTTTCCTTTTTTGCAGTTCCTAGCAATGAGGTTTCTGTTTGGAATGCAGCCGGAAATTAATGAGAGATTGAGGCATGCCCAGTTTGAATTGGGTCACACATAGAAATTGTGGACATGGCTTGACTGAACTGCGCATGACTGCTTTGAGCTGGACAGGACAAAAGAATTCCATCGCTATCAGCTTCTTTGCTTTGCGCATGCTCACGGTTTGCCAGAGAAACACATTCCATTTGATCAGTTAACAATTTAAACTGCAATTTCTTTAATTCTCTCAGTTCTTTTCTAGATTCTGTTACTTGTTGCAAATAACATATATATGAATCTTGCTGCTGCACTGTTTTCCCACCAGGCTGATTATCGAGATGGATACAGAATGATTCTAAATCACGTATCTCACTCTGAAGTTTTTCAATCATTCCCTCTATTTTCTCCAGATTTGAGGGAGTCTGCCTGCTTCTGCTAGAAGTTTGGGAAACCTGATCATCAAGATGCTTTGTCTTAGCGTTAGCTTTAAATGGAAGACTTGATGACTGGAGGCTTTGGCTTTAGGAGGGGATAAGAGTTTCATCTTCCACCTCTTCATCACTTGGCTGGGTAGAAGTACTGTCTACGGGGACCCCCATGACCGTTTTAACTTCTTCATCCCCCTTCTCAATCAGATAAGTGTGATGACTTACGGTTTGATGAGACTCACCGGCTTCAGAGGCTTCCAGCATACGCTGCTGAGACATGATGCAATTTCGTTTCTCTTCCGAAGTATGGATGAGGTCTTTTAGGCCAGCTAGCTGTCCTTCTGAAATGCCATCTATGTAGCTCTGGGAGAAGAGAGAATTCTTTCTCCTTTTAGCCGGCATCAGGGTATGCCCAGTAAGTGCTTACTGTGAGGAAGCACTTGTTGCTTTAATAGGGAACCATCCTCTGCTACCATGTCGGGAAGAGGATCTCACTGAGAGAGCTCAGCCTGTTAAAACTGAAGTGAGGCTTCCCGGAGGTTGATGGAATAAAGCTACAAGCATTCATTATAAAAATGAAGTTAACTTTTATTGTAAAAAGTAGAAAAAAAGTATTTCTGCCGGAGCAGCATGAATACACATCTTACATCTTAGCTAGTAAGAGAAAGAAGATGTCTGCCAGCTTCTCTTCCTGCGTGAGGGAGGAAGTGAGCAAAGCAGTGTTACATCATACAGAGGGAGGAGCTGCATTAACAAACAGAGTTAACCATTTAACTACAGAATGTTTCTTAATGTCTTTGGAGGCTGTCAATCCACAGCGTGACACGTCATTAATTTTCTGGTTTTCCTGTCCAGGTTGTCCAGCTCTGCTTGAGTCCAGTTCACTATGCTAGCTGTGTATCTAATGACAGGCATGGCCTATGTATTTATAGCCTTGATAGTGTTGCCACCATTCAGTTTGCTCTTCAAAAATTTTCTGATCCTCTGGATGTACTCTTTGCTGATCATAGTTTTCACATGACCATGCTTGATATTATCCAGTTGCAAGATACCCAAGTATCTGTAGGCTTCTGGCTAGTGGCACTTGATGGTTTGACCATTTGGCATTTCAATGCCCTCACTTTCAGTGATTTTCCCCTTTTTCAGTGCCACTGTGGTACATTTATCCAGGCCAAACTCCATGCTGATGTCATTGCTGAAGATTCGCACAGTATTGGTTAGTGACTGTATCTCAGTTTCTGATTTTCCGTAGAACTTCAGGTCATCCATATACAGCAGGTGTGAAATTTTTGGTGAATTCCTAGCAGTTTGGTAGTCCTAGGTTTGTTTTCTGTGGGATGAGTGACAGCGGGATTATAGCGATGATGAATAGCAATGGGGACAAAGAGTCCCCCTGGAAGATGCCCCTTCTGATGTTGATCGGTCCATAGCTTTCATTCCCAACAAAAAGGTCAGTCTTCCAATATTTCATCGCCTTTTCTATGAATTTCCTGATGTTTTCATTGACTCCAATGACTTCCAGGCACTTTATGATCCAGCTGTGTGGCAATGAGTCAAAGGCTTTCTTGTAGTCAATCCAGGTCATGTATAGGTTTGTTTTCCTGTTCTTACAGTTCTCCAAAATCATTTTATCAATTAGGAAATCAATTAGGAGCTGGTCTTTCCTACCTCTACTTCATCTTTTATTGCCCTTTTGCTCCACTGGCATGATGTCATTTTCTTCTAGGTAGTCCTGAATTCTGTCAGCTATGATACCTGTCAGCAGTTTGAGCATGGTCGGCAAACATGTTATTGGCCTGTAGTTTCCTGGTATGGCTCCTTTCGTTGCATCTTTCTGTATTAAATATGTTCTGCCAGTTGTAAGCCATTCACTGATATTTCCTGTCTGCAGCATGTTGTTGAACAATTTGGCCATTTTTGCATCCAGGCTGGTCAGGTATTTCAGCCAAAAACCATGCACCTAATCAGTGCCAGGGGATGTCCAGTTCTTTACTTTCTTCACTCTTTTTGCAATCATTTCAGGTGTTATTTCCAACTGCTGCATATTGCTCTTTGAGAATTTTTTTCTCAAATTCCTTTATTCACCCAGCAGTTTTGTTATAGTCCTTTTCGACCTCCCAGAGATCTTTCCAGAACTTTGTTGTTATTTTCACCTCTGGCTTTTCAATTTTCTTATCTGTTTGCTGATGCAGGTTCTGGTAGAACTGCCTCTGGTTGGATTGAAATGTTTGATTCTGCCTGTACTGGGTGATCCTAGCTTCATATTGCTCAATTTTCCTGGCTGTCGCTGTTATCTGCTGCTTTACAATTTCCAGAGCTTTTTCAATTTTTGTTGTACTATGCCAGTACTTTTTTGTCAAATAGTCTTTGATCTTCTGATTGTTCAGTTTCTGCTCCTTAATGTTCTTCAAGTTACTTGCATCTGATCTCAAGCTTTTGATTTTCAGTTCTAGTCGGATTTTCCATTTTGGTTTTCCAGATGGTTTTCCGATTGGTTTCTGTTGCAGTAACCCTAGTTCTTCAGTTACTATCACAGCTGTACTGTAGACAAGCTGATTCAATTCTTCAATTGAAGTTACATTGACAGTTGCAAGTGCAGAGTTAATATCTTCCATCAGTGGGACAAGTCGTTTCTTGCTTATGTTTTTTAAGGCTGGCAGTCTCTTTCACTCTGCATTGGACCCTGCATGAGCAAGTATTTGTTCATTATTGTTATTGTTGTTGTTGTTGTTGTTATTGCTATTGCTATTGTTATTACATTTCTTTTTTTAAAGGAAAATTTGTTGCCTGATCTGTTTTTTTCTATATTTGAGGAACTAAACTAATCTAAACTGATACTTTCTTTCTTGATCTGAAATCTACATTCTAACAGAAATTCTATTCCTATAGTCTCCTATGTAGCAGAGATAACCATTTTATTCCATTTCTACTATTTTTGAACCTATCCATTTTTTAAATTGCTCTTTTGAAATTGAATGTGGCCATTTTGGAGTTAAGTGCAATCTGAAAATAGTAACATTATGACAATTGTCCTCCATTTGGTGTCTTGAACAAGATTTTGGATACCACTAAATCTACTAAGATTTCAATCAGTAATCTTGCTTCATCAATTGCATGATTTACTCTAGGTTGCTGTCACTTAGGGTGCCTAGAAATTTGGGCACTTCCTCATTCCAAAAAATGCATTTTGCCACTCTGTAAATCTGATTGAATTTACCCATTTCTATTGCTGCATTTTCTCATATACTTCTCTAATCTCATTTTGAATTTTCATGTTATCTTTAGCTATTTGGACAGGACAGCAATTATTATTGTTGTTGTTGTTGTTATTATTATTATTATTATTATTATTAATTAGATTTGTATGCCGCCCCTCTCTGCAGACGTGGGCCGCTCACAGCAATAATAAAAACAATGTACAATGACAAATCTAATATGACCAATGACCAATCCTGACCAATGACCAATCCTCATTATAATTTGCTGCTATGAATTGATATGGACATTTCCACAGTGAGTTAATGGAAGTGCTTCTCCATTTATATCTTTGATGTATAGGGCAAAGCCAGTTTATCCGCTGCATACTTGGATAGTGCTGCCTACGAATGCTTGAGAATTCCAAAGTAACTGGAAAACTCTTTAGTGGGAAATGAATTTCCATACCTGTCGGGCTTGTCTCAACTTGAGCATTTAGGCAAGAAAGCTTTAACCTCCTGGTTGAAGTGAAAGGTTTACGTTTACTAAAGTCAAGCAGTTACAGCATAGGCAAAGCTGGATTGGAATATTCTCAAGCAATTTCTTTCCTTTCCCTGTCTCCCCCTTGACTGGTTTGTCAGTGTCCAATAATATTCGAATTAGACGTTTTGGGAATGGCTTTGAGGTTAGACACCTCTCTGGTAGTATTTTGGTGCACCGTATACACCAAATACAGCCATTTTTGCCCTCTTGAAGCCCCATCCCATGTCACATTTTTGCAAAAAATGGGCCCATTTTTCTAAAAAAAATGGGGCGGTCAGAGGATCTGGGAAGGCTGCAAAGAACTCCTGGGGACTAGGGAAAGGCAAAAATGGAAGTCCACTTGTCTTAAAGCTGTCAAGTTTGAAAACCTCTGGGTTAGGTTCTTCAAACTTGGCAAGTGTAAGACTTGTGGACTTCAACTCCCATTCCTGTGCTAGCATGACTGGAGGAAGAATTCTGGGAATTGTAGTCCACAAGTCTTAGAGCTGGCAAGTTTGAAGTTTGTAAAAGGGTACACATGGTTGTAAAAAAACTACTCTTACACTGGCATTTTATTAAATAATATGTTACTACACCATTTGGTTCAGAATAATATTTCCCTTGTTTTCCTCTTCTAAAATCTAGGTGCATCTTATACTCTGAAAAATATGCTAAATATGTTACTCCCAGTTGGTGCTGCCACTGTGGTTAGGAGAGTGTTATTGTTTCTCATCTTCTTTATTTGACTGGACCAGAATCATTACTGAGACTGAGCTGACTTGCCTCTTGGCATCTTCACTTGAATCTCCTCTTCCCCATCTCCCATCTCAGTCACCTGTTGATCACTTACCTTTTCAAAAATCTTCAGAGCCCAAATATTTCTTGCCTCTAGATGGCATTTTTAGACTGTAAAGATTGAGTTAAAACCAGGGAGGCCAACACATGTGAGGAGTTTCTTTCAGGGGCTGCTAGTTTGTCACCATCTTGACTTTTTCTTGAGTTTGAAAGAAGGTGAACACAGTTTTAAAGCTGGAGAAAGAGCTTCAATAATCTGCACAGGTAATCCTCAAATTACAACCCTAATGGAGACTGCCCATTATAGTTGTCAGGGAATTGCTTCACTTAGCAATTCTTGTCCCTGCTCTCCCCAAAGCATTTCTTAAATGAATGCATGGATTGTTACCTATACAATAGTGTACCTTAGGAATGGGGAAGACCCTAGTGCAGGCACAAGACCACCTATCTACAGCTTCCAAAGAGCTCCCCCCACACCATGCCAGGGGCGGGTTCCTCTTACTTTCCTATGTTACGCACTTGTGCATCCCCAGCACAATTTTGCTTCCGGGTATGTGCAGAGGGACAATTTTCCTACTGCACATGCTCAGAGAGTTGAAAAATCACTGAAAAACAGGGGGGGGGGGAGAGATGGCAGTGCACACATACTGGCAAATACAGCATCAGAGCCTTCGTGCCCAAATTGTGCAATTGGACGGCCACTACCAAAGCAGTGCACCAGACTGCAATAGTAATAAAACCAACTCCTGCCCCACGCTCAGCTTCCTGCCACTTGGTACCCCCACTTGAGTCTCCTCCTCCCTATCTCCCTATTGCTCACTTACCTTTTAAAGATCTCCAGAGCCCAGAAATTTGGGATACGGAAGGAGAACAGGCTTCTCCATGGTAGGGCTAGGTGGCAGAATTCCAAAAGTGACCATCTTTTTCTGAGACTCTGACAAAGCTCTTCCTTGCTAATTATTAGCCCTCGCTTTCCTGCATAAGCAGCTACATGATATTATGCTAATCCTGGGAGAAGAATGCTAGCAACTAGCAAAGAAAAACCTTCTTGACATTTCCTCGCTAGCCCTAGGGAAGGCTATTTCTAGTAAAAGCAAAATAAATGTAGAGCCAAATATATTTCTTTTTCTAATTTCTTATTTGTTTTTGAACTCCATAAAGAAACCTGTCAATGTACAACCTTGTGTAATGCTTCATCCCTATATAAGGATAATAAATAATATTTCAAGTTCAATTGGTTTACAGAATTTAGTCTGGGATACAAAATCTGTCTAGAATGGATGACATTTGTTTCTATTGAGTGAATAGACCAGAAGTAGTATTTAGTTGGTTCAAACCAGTTGGTGTGTACCATTGAGGGAAATTTGGTCAAGGTCGATGAAGCGATGGTGATGGCCAGCCGGCCATGCCCCTGAACAGGTTCTCCAGTTGCCATGATTGCAAAAGAACCCTCTGCACATGTGCAGGAAAATAAAATCCTTTTTACAAACATCCAGACCTCCAGTGTGGTATCCGCAGATATCATTATCATTATCATTATCATTATCATTATCATTATCATTATCATCATCATCATCATCATCATCATCATCATCATCATTATCATTATGTTATCGTTATCATTATCATTAATTAGATTTGTATGCCGCCCCTCTCCGAAGCCTTGGTGCAGCTCACAACAATAACAACAATGTAACAAATCTAATACATTAAAAGAAGTCTAAAAACCATTATTTAAAAACCATACAACAAACTCGTACCATACATATATAATATAACCCAATATTATTATAACCATAGATAACTCTCTTGGCCTCCACATAGGTACATACCCTGCCATATCTTTTATAAAGATGTCTTAAATTAAAATAAATAAATAAATGGAAAATCAATGTGTGGAGTCTTTGGCATTCAATGAATTTGGTTGTTTCCTTGCAAATATTTCATTACTAACCTAGATAACATTTTTGATGCTACAAAGAACTGGGTTTGGTCTCTCTGCCATCCCTTTCTAGCCCTAAAGATGCTACTTAGCTCGGTAATGAAATATGTGCAAACTCAGAGAGCATTTACAATTCCATAGCTCAACCCTTAGCAACCCTGCAGTCTCAAATATATTTCTTGGCCTCACTTAGAAGAATTGTTATAAGAGAAAATTGATGGGAATTTGCAATGCTAAAGCTGATTTGGAAATTAAGGCTACAAAGGGAGAGCAAAAGACCAAGATAGAAATAAACTGGTATGATAGATACATCCTGGAAAACTTGAAAATAGGGCTGGAGATAACTAGGTTGGGTTTGGTTTTGGGGGGGGGCGGGGGGGTTGACAAATGAAGATTTTGTAATTAGTTATGGCAATGATATTGTAAGATTGCCTTATTGGAAATCATTGTCTTAAAATTCAAAATGTATTCACTAACCACAACCCCCTCCATGGGAGATTGCATATCATACCAAATAAACAGAAGTAAAACAGTAGCAGAAGAACTGGCAGAGCCAGGAGGAGGAGTTAAAAGAGGCATTAGAATAGAATCATTACATAATCACAAGAAGACTAAGTCCAACTGCTCCCTGAATGCTGTGTGACTCTTATCCAGTTTTAACCAGATGCTGATCATCAGTTGGGAAGATTCCTGTTTATAAGCTTTTAGCAATAAACCAGTTAATTTGAACCTTTATGCATGAGTTTAGTATTTTGCATCTGACATTAATCATCTCAATTCAACAAAAACATTAAAACAATGGAAGCTGGAATTGGCATTTGACTCACAAGCCAGAATAGCAGCTAACCAAGCAACGGTGAATGCTTTCTGTATTGTCAAGATGGCGTAGAGAATGAAGTGTATAATTTGACAGCAATGGTGCTCCAGCTAATACAACGGATGCAGAATTTAGCACAGCTGAATAATAATAATAATAATAATAATAATAATAATAATAATAATAATAATAATTTATTAGATTTGTATGCCGCCCCTCTCCGAAGACTCGGGGTGGCTCACAATAATAATAAAAACAATGTTATAGCGAAACAAATCTAATATTAAAAAAGAAAGCATATAAAACCCTATCATATTTAAAAACCAAACAACACATACATACCAAACATAAAATATAAAAGCCTGGGGGAAGGTGTCTCAACTCCCCCATGCCTGGCAATAAAGGTGGGTCTTGAGTAGTTTGCGGAAGACAAGGAGGGTGGGGGCAGTTCTAATCTCCGGGGGGAGTTGATTCCAGAGGGCCGGGGCCACCACAGAGAAGGCTCTTCCCCTGGGGCCCGCCAAACGACATTGTTTAGTCGACGGGACCCGGAGAAGGCCAACTCTGTGGGACTTTATCACTTGCTGGGATTCGTGCGGTAGCAGGCGGTTCCGGAGGTACTCTGGTCCAATGCCATGAAGGGCTTTAAAGATCATAACCAACACTTTGAATTGTGACCGGAAACTGATCGGCAGCCAATGCAGGCCACGGAATGTTGTAGAAACGTGGGCAAATCTGGGAAGCCCCACGGTGGCTCTCGCGGCCACGTTCTGCACGATCTGAAGTTTCCAAACACTTTTCAAAGGTAGCCCCACGTAGAGAGCGTTGCAGTAGTCGAACCTCGAGGTGATGAGGGCATGAGTGACTGTGAGCAGAGATTCCCTGTCCAAATAGGGCTGCAACTGGTGCACCAGGCAAACCTGGGCAAACGCCCCCCTCAGCACAGCTGAAAGATGATATTCCAATGTTAGCTGTGGATCGAGGAGGATGCCCAAGTTGCGAACCCTCTCTGAGGGGGTCAATAGTTCTCCCCCCCCCCGGGTGATGGACGGACAGATGGAATAAGGCAATGTGAGCTGGTTTTGTGGCAAAATTCCTGAATGACCGGTCCTAAGTCTCCTTCATATTGAGTCTATTGACAACCTCAGTGGCTCAGTGGGCACTTCCAATCATCCAATGACCTAATTATGCATAATTATCAGAACTTCACAGTTCTGGAGATCTAAGAGAGGTTACAGCTACCTCATGAATGGGAAGAAGGGATTGCAGAATTAGAATTATTAGAATTAGAATTATTAGAATTAGAATTATTAGAATTAGAATTATTAGAATTAGACTTATTAGAATTAGAATTATTAGACTTAGACTTAGACTTAGACTTAGACTTAGACTTAGACTTAGAATTAGACTTAGAATTAGAATTAGAATTAGAATTAGAATTAGAATTAGAATTAGAATTAGAATTAGAATTAGAATTAGAATTCTTTATTGGTCAAGTGTGATTGGACACACAAGGAATTTGTCTTGGTGAATAGGCTCTCAGTGCACATAAAAGAAAAAGATACATTTCTCAAGAATCATGGGGTATAACAGTTAATGATTGTCATAGGGGTCAAATGAGCAATGAGGAAACAATCAATATTAAACATTTTAAGGATACAAGCAACAAGTTACAGTCATACAGTCCTGAGTGGGAGGGAAAGGATGATAAGAATGATGAGAAAAAACTAGTAGAAATAGAAGTGCAGACTTAGCAAAAGGGAATTTGAAGGAATTATTTGTTTAGTAGAGTGATGGCATTCGGGGGAAAAACTGTTCTTGTGTCTAGTTGTCTTGGTGTGCAGTGCTCTGTAGTGACCTTTTGAGGGTAAGAGTTGGAACAGCTGGTGTCCAGGATGCAAGGGTTAGTGCAGGGGTCGGGAACCTATGGCTCGCGAGCCAGATATGGCTCTTTTGATGGCCGTATCTGGCTCGCAGACAGGGCTCCTACCTGTCTATGGCCCGGGCCCCGGCGCCCGCCAAAAACTCCCCAACCCCGAAGAGAGCCTGAATAATGGGGGGGGCGGGGGCGGCGCTTCTGCTGCTGAGCCCAGTCTTCTCCTGGTGGCTTTCGACTCCTCCCGCCGAGGAGCTGCAAGGCTGGCCTCGGCTCCCCTTCCCTAAACCCCCGCCAGCCCCCTCCTTCCCTTCCCACCCTGCCCTCCTTCCCCGAGGCGTCCCTTGCCCATCATCCCCTGCTGGCCAATGGGGCAGCGGGACTGCTAGATGGGCAGCTCTTCCGGCGAGGGTGGGCCTCCGCCCGCGCAGAAAGCATCCTCCCTCACACCCAGCGCCAGCCATGGGAGCTTCCACCGCCGCCTTCCGCAAGGCCCCCAGAGGAGCCGCGTGGGTCTTCTCCTGGTGAGTCACCGCTCCCAGAGTGTAGGGGGGGGAGCTTTGCAACCTGCAGCCGAGGCGTCCCGGGGACTTGCAGCAGGTGAGAATCGCCGCCGGAATTTCCAGCAAGACAAAAGAGAAAAAAAAGTTTCGCTTCGGAAGCAGCCGGGAGTCTGTGCTTTTGACAGCCCCCCCACCCCCCGCTTCGTTTAGGGGCGTGGAGGAAATGCCGCCCGGGTGACAGGGGAGCCGATGGTAATCGCCCTTTTGATAGCTGGAGCAATTAAAAAGGGGAGGAGCTCCGGGCCAGGGAGGGGAAGGCGAGGGGGGGGTGCATGAAGGAATGCCTCCCTCCCTTCCTCCGGTATAAAAATCCAGGTGAGGCGTCGCGAGGGCTCCACGCGGGGTCTTCCGGCCCGGCCCACTCAGGAGCAAGAGAGGGACAGAGAGAAAGAAAGAGGGACAGAGAAAGAAAGAGAGGGACTGAGAGAAAGAGGGACAGAGAAAGAAAGAGGGACAGAGAGAAAGAAAGAGAGGGACAGAGTGAAAGAAAGAGGGACAGAGAGAAAGAAAGAGAGGGACAGAGAGAAAGAAAGAGAAGAGAGAGAAAGAAAGAGAGAGGGGGGAGAGAAAGGGAAAGAGGGAGAGAGAAAGGAAGAAGAGAGATAGAAAGGGAGAGAGAGAGAGAAAGCAGGAGACAGAGAGAGGGAGAGAGAAAGGGAGAGATACAAAGAGTGAGTGAAAGAGAGAAGAGAGATAAAGAAAGAGAGAAAGAAAGAGAAAGAGAGGACAGAGAAAGAGAGAGAGAGAATTAGAAAGACAAGGACAGAGAGAAAGGGAGAGAGAGAAAGAGGAAGAATAAATATTAAATATTGTATTTGTTCCCATTTTGTTTTTTACTTTAAATAAGGTATGTGCAGTGTGCATAGAGATTTGTAAAATAATAAAATAGATAATTGACATAACTTACAATGCGTTGTGTGACATGTCCAACGTTCCATCTTCTTTCTTCTGCGAATGCCTCAAAGCTGGCATTCTCTCAACATCAGGTGGGAAGAATGCCAGCTTCCAGTCATGCGCAGGAAAAAGAAGAAGCCAGACTGCTGGACTGATGTCATGCATCGCAAGCTCACAATGTAAGTTATTTATTTAATTTTTTTACTGCTAATTACCATTGTTTCAGTCCAGTTGTGGCTTTATACAGCAGGGAGGAGCATTCCTTGCTGTACTAAGTGAACATTGGAGCGATTGATCTGTCAATGGCCCTTTAAACATATTGTACGGCTCTCGCGGAATTATATTTCAAAATATGTGGCGTTTACGGCTCTCTTAGCCAAAAAGGTTCCTGACCCCTGGGTTAGTGGATTATGGGGCAATACCAATCCTATAGACTTCATAATAGTCAAACCTACAGATCCCTAAGTCACTATGGATACACCAATGAAAATAGAAATGATAGCCATTCCACTTCAGTAGCCCAGCATACTGAACTGTTAACGTATATGTCATGAGACACATTTTATTTTACAATTGCCTTGGGATCAGAGCAGCTGAAGCTTCCCAATCCCACAATAAAATGGGAGGCAGGAACATTTTTATTGCCACAACTTGCCAGCTTTACCATGTCCAAACAGCAGACTCTGCACCAACTGCACTCTGCACTCTTTGGTACACAGTCCCAAAGAGTGAAATGCAGATTTCACAAATGTATTTGGGGTTGAAGAAGCAGCAGTCTTTTCCCCAACTAGAAACTGTGATTATGCTGTAGATCTGGTTCAAGAGCCTAAAATACCCCACTAAAAGATAGGATGCCATGCAGGAGTGGGCTGCTGCCCGGACCGGGGGGGGGGACGCAGGGAGGGACAGGGAGGTAGCAAAAATGGAGCTCCACCCAAGAGCACCCAATTTGCACTGAAAGATGTTGAAAGAAAATGCAGGGCGTCCTGTATAAGCCACGTCCACAGTGTGGTAGCCCTTCACTGATACTTTGTCACTTAAAGAAGTGTCAGTAGTGAATTAACATGTTGACTTTATTATTATTATTATTATTATTATTATTATTATTATTATTATTATTAATCAGATTTGTATTTAACCTGCAAAAACCATCAAGTGGCTATATTTTTGTGTACCTAAGAAGACAGACCCAAACAGGGAGATTCCCTTGAGAACCTGACTACAAAGTCCTTAATGCTGAGAGCATGAGGGTCCATTACTAGGTTTTTCATACCTGGCAAAAGTGTCAAAAGTGTCAAAAGTGACACTCTTTAACAGAATTTCCAAATTGTAATTATGGCATATTATTTTATGCTACACATTGAACCTTTGATATTGTAGGAAATGTTTCTACAGCACCTAAAAAGTTAATAGAATAGAATAGAATAGAATTTTTATTGGCCAAGTGTGATTGGACACACAAGGAATTTGTCTTGGTGCATATGCTCTCAGCGTACATAAAATAATTGTCTCTTTTATCTGGTCTCTTGTATTTAGAGGAGAACTATTTCCCCACTATTCTTTGAGTCTGAGATGGTGCAAATTTTTTTTAAAAAAAAATAGGCATTATTTATTTATTTATTTCTTGGACTTCTATGCCGCCCCTCTTCAATTTGGATTTGAATCTGATCATTTTTCTGAATATATCATTATGTTTCATGATGAAATAGATTAACTTATGAATACAAAAACAGTGACCACAGAAAAGCACAATAATATTCTTATCATGGGAGAGCTTAGGTATTTCACTCTTTTTTGAGGTGACATAAATGCCCTTAATGAAATAAGAGATATAGATTTGTTTTATCAGGTAGTTCTCATTGGTGCCATTATAGGGACCAGCAATTTCATCACTAAGCAGTATGGTCATTAAGTATGATGTCCCATCATCACAAATTACAATTTCCTATTGGCTTCCCCATTGACTTTGGGTGTCAGAAGCAAGCTATGAAGTCATGTTGCTAATTGTAATCATGTGACTGCAGGATGCTACAACAGCTGAAGGCCAGTCACCTCATTTTTCCATGATATTGCATCTTTGAATAATTGATGAATAAGTAGTTGGTAAGCAAGGACCACCTATATTTTAGATGCTCAGAGATCAATTTCAGAAATCCTTGGGGAAAATGTCAAACAGAAGAAACCAAAAAATATGGTGAGAAATAACAGCTAAAGAATTGTCACAGGTATAGTGAAAGCCAAACAGGTGAAACCAGTCCCCAAGGAAAATTACCTCTTAGTCATGTGACATTCCAGGTAATTTATTTCACCAATGCTGTCATCACTCTTCCAGTGGGCTTTCTTTTGTAATATAAATGGCTATTTATTATTTTAAAATGTGAGGCTGATCACCTTAACTACCTACAACAAAATCCTAACTAAATATCTCAGTTAGTCCCCAATAGGGCATCTTTCCAATTCCACTTATCGGATTTTGATGGTAAAGTTTCTAGTCCACATTCTATTTTAGGAATATTTTTCAGAACACAAGTATTGCAAGCAATACAAATATGCACAATACCATACGCAGAGGTTGAAAACTAAATGATTGTGGATTGACTTTGGTTAGGTTCTCTTTTTGTACCAGTTTTTAAAACTTGTTTTTGCTGTTCTGGTTTCTCAGGCTATATTAGCCAACCATATTAGCAGAATTACAATGTGCCAATAGAATATACACCCATTAAATAAAGGAACAAACAAATAAACAACAAAGAATAGCACAGTGAGCACAATTTTGGCATACTGGTGTATGGAGGAGAAATTACTGTAACTGCCTCTAAAAGAATCTGAGTCTTTTTCCAAATGGCATTTAAAAATAGGTCCCTTGTTTTAATTTTTTTTTAAAAAAAATCTTTCTATTCAAAGTTTTGCTCACTCTACACTTTTCTTATTCTTAAATATATTATATCAAGATGATGAGGAATATCAATTCTATCCGAAATATTAGTAATTCATGGCCGTTTCAATGCACTTGCTCCATCTCTCTCGTCAATTTCATGACAAATTTTAAGCCTAAATAATAATTCTGTCAAAACCCTAACACTTTCCTCCTCTTCCCTGCAGGGCTGGTCTTTCCCAGGAGGAGCAGTCTGTCAAGACTGCCATTCAGCAACACTATGCCTTGCTTGCTGCCAGCCTGCTATAGCAATGGGGGAAGGAATTGGTGGGGTGGGCTAAGAGGTAGAGTTGGCATGAGGAATCGAGACTAAGCATCATACTAGCCCATGAGAATTGCCAGCCGGTCCAAAGTCAAGCCAAGGAATGCAGCACCACTCAGCCCACAAAAACAGGGACTGTTTACCCAAATAATTTGTTATTGCCTAATTGGACACTCTTTGATAATAGGGAGGGTGGACAGGAACAAGGGAAATTTAACCATATGCTTTGTCCATGAAAATCTCTGACCTAGATTCATTTCTATAACTATTTGACTTTAGTAAAATATACCTTGGACTAACCATGGGCCTGAGAGTCCTTCTTTTCTAACTGACCAAGTTTGGATGGTTGACAAAAGCTGCATTAGAAACAGTAGCCAAGATTTAAGAAAAAGGCAAGTTAATGGAAACCAGTGTTTATATAACATGATGCTTGTTGCTTATTGTATTAAAAATAAGAAAGGAGGAATTCCAATGAATTGCTTCAGTTGTGTTAATACTAAGTAGATGCCTGTCCAGGGCAAAAATTGTTTCCATAGCAATAATGAACAAGAATCTATGAAAGAATTTAATTATAGAGTACGAGATCAGTGAATGATCCTGTCCTACAAGTAGGATGGGAAAATTCCTGTGTGAATAACTGGTTTCACAATAATTTCACATCTCTTTGTTTAGCACAATGGGCACATTAACAAAAACAAAATCTCCTGCAATTAGCATATAGCAAAGGAGATCCACCCTTCAGACTAAGTTCAAAAACTCAGGTCAGAAAGCTGAAAATCCCTTTAATGGCAGTACTAAAGCAAAAACCTGCTCCAGAAAATATCTCAACATTACTATAGGCTAACATCCTTCTGAGAACATATGGGCCATATAATATCCTGTGAACATGAACTGACAAGCCATGCATTACTCACCCAAAACCATCAGCTAATTGTCCGCATTTCCTAAAATTCAGACATCCTCCCTTCAATAATATGTGGTGATATCATAAAAGCATGTAGGAACACACTATATTTTGCCTTCTTTCTTGACCTTCTTTAGACTGCAAAAAAGTTGCATGAATCACCAATGAGAAAACTCCATGTTATAATTCTATTTCCTTTGCAGTTTGCAGCTAGAAAACAATGGCTCCAGGCTGTTTGTGATTCATTCATCCATCCATCCATCCATCCATTCATTCATTCATTCATTCATCCATTTATTCAATCAATCAATCAATCAATCAGTCAATCAATCAATCAATCAAAACATTTCTATAGTCACTTATCTCAGTCAATGACTCTGGAAAGCTTACAATTAAAAATATATTACAATCTAAGTATTAAAAGCATTAAAAACAATAGAAACATACAAAATAAGTATACACAGCAAACCAGGTACAGTGGTACCTCTAATTACGAACTTAATTCATTCCATGACCAGGTTCTTAAGTAGAAAAGTTGGTAAGAAGAAGCTATTTTTCCCATAGGAATCAATGTAAAAGCAAATAATGTGTGTAATTGGGGAAACCACAGGGAGGTTGGAGGCCCTGTTTCCTCCCAGGAAATTCCTGGAGAGGCCCCATGGAGGTTTCTCCCCACCTTTTCCAGCCCTGTTTCCTGCCACGAAATTCCAAGAGAGGCTCCACAGAGGTTTCTCCCCACCTTTTCCAGCCCCGTTTCCTCCCAGGACATTCCTAGAGAGGCCCTACGGAGGCTTTTCCCTGCCTTTTCCAGTTACAGTTTTGGAGGCTCGGGTTTGTAAGGGGAAAATGGTTTTTGAGAAATGGCAAAAAAATCTTGAACACCCGGTTCTTATATAGAAAAGTTTGTAAGTAGAGGCGTTCTTAGGCAGAGGTACCACTGTACTTTGACAGTTAGCAATGCAGTCAGAAAGCAGAGTCCTTTATGCATTTAGCACTTAGGAATATGGATCTTAGGGCCTTGCAAAAAAGTAACATGGTTGGGCCATTCTTATCTCTGAAGGGAGGATGTTCCATAGAGCAAGGGCCACTGTGGAAAAAGCACATTTTTCTAGTCCCTGCCAGCTATCGCTCTTTGGCTAATGTGATCCACAGTATCTTACACAAAGGAAAGTCCTGCTGAATTTAACAGGACTCAAATTCCTTATAACTAAAAGTCCAGTACAACTGAAAAGTGTTCACTGGAGTTTACTACCAGAAGATTAGATGTACAATGTATGTAATAATGCTCAAATAAAGTGGAAGTTCTGTATTTCTATAATATCCCTTAATCATTTTGTGATTGCTCGGAAATGTTCCTAAATGATTGAGATCAATTCCCGCTCACCCCCTGCACAGCCTCAGCAGAGATCTCCAAAATAAATTTTATTCCAATGCTGGAGTTCTATCCCTAGATACTGCATAGACTGAATTGGGGAGATTTCTGGTTTGTTTAAACCAGATTTTAACATTGGTAAAGTGGGACACCATTACCGAGGGTGGTGGTGGTTCTTGATTAAAAATTTGGTCTATGAAAGAAATAAATAACCTAAATTATCTGAGACCAGGGGAGCGTGTATATGTCATGGAACAGAAACAGCCAGTACTTTTCTCTGGGCTGGGTCATCATCCTTCCCTTCATGCTACTATTCCTTCTTTTTCATTCCTTCTTTCATTTCCCTCTTTTCCATCTCTCATTCTCTCCCTCCATCATTTTCTCATTTCTTTTCCCTTTTCTCCCCTTTTCTCTATCTCCTCTCTCTCTCTTCCTTCCTTCCTCTCTATTTCTCTTCTTCCCTCCCTCTTGCTCTTTTTTCTCTCCCTTTCTTCCTCTCTTTTTCTCTCTCTCTCATTCTTCCCTCCTCCCTCTCTTTCTCTTTCTTTCTCTCTCCCTCCCTCCTTCTCTCCCTCTGTCTCTCTCTATTTCTCTTCCCCCCTCCCTCCATTTCTCTCTATTTTTCTTTCTTTCTTTCTTTCTTTTTCTTTCTTTTTTCTTTCTTCCTTTCTTCCTTTCTTAATTTAATTTGAGATATCAAGAAATTAATGGAAGTTTTTTTTTCAATTCAGGATGTGCTGTGTTAAGCTTTGATGTGGTTTTTCTGACGTGCTCTCTCTACTGACTTAATTTGGCTACTGTATTAGTCACCAGCTGAATCTTGATTTAATTTGTAAATATGTACAACTACAAGCCTCAGCTATATAGCACTCTAAGTCATAAAGGGATTTTTTGGCTTGGCAATGTCAACAAATTTGACTATTTAGAGCAAATCAGTTATGGAAACTCTGACATATGTTGCATGCATATGACATATTCATTGATGTAAGCTCTAGATCTGGACCATATTTCACACTAAGGCACAATAGGGTTTGTGATAGGTTGTATTTCTTCAGACAGGTTTGATGAAGCTGTTAACACAACCTGCCTAATAGGGACTTCTATGTGCCCAGCACATTGTACAAACTAAGCATTTTGGTCACTGCCAAGTCAGATTATCAGTGAAGTATATAAAAATCATAATTTACTCTCTGAAAAAAAAGGATATATGGATTACTTCAGTGATCATCAATTACTCTGTGTAAGATGAATGGGAAGGCTGTATTTGACTTTAGGGTTCAAATCCTCTATTAATGTTGCCCAAATGTATTTGGGGCAGATCTGCCATCAGCAAGATTCCCTCTTTGAGGGAGATGGATGGTTCAGAAATGTAAAAACTAATTAAGGAGAGAACTAAGAAATTTCCTGACAGTTAGAACAATAAATCCATGGAACAGCTTGCCTCCAGAAGTTGTGACTGCTCCAACACTGGAAATTTTAAAGAAAATATTGGATAACCATTTGTCTGAAGTGGTGAAGGGTTTCCTACCTAAACAGGGGTTGGACTAGAAGACCTCCAAGGTCTCTTCCAACTCTCTATTCTATTCTATTCTATTCTATTCTATTCTATTCTATTCTAATACAATTATGGTTGAGGTGGGCCTGAAGTTGTAAGTATTCAAAGTTGTTTGTATCATTGAAATCTCTATTATATTTTGTTCTTCTTTTAAAACAAAAGATGTTAATGCATATATTATGTTTGTTTTTCCTAAACTAAAACCTTAGATTTCAGATTAAATTGCCATGATGGTGCTTTGTGATAAATAAGTGGGGCTTAGCTGCAGTTTGGCCACTTGGTCTCTCGCTAGTCCAAAGGATTCATTGGCAAGATTCAAACTCAGCCTTTGGAAAGGTCTGGCAAATTAATGACTAGGTTCCCACAACATAATAGACTAGGCTGAAATGGAGTTGAATAGTATGTGATTCAGTGTGTTGTGATAACTCAACCATTCTTTTAGCCTATTATGTAAACCAAACCATTAAGTAAAGTCATAATCTGTCTTATTTGTTTGGACATAGAATATTTAATGAATATAGCAATTGTGTTTTCTTAGCCTAAATTTAAGTTTTAGTCTGTCAGGTAAAACGAATCAGAAAGAGCTGAGAGAGACTTTGTGATTAAGCTTAGTGTTATATAACTATAGTGTTATTAACTTATTAAATAAGTTAAATGTATTCTTTCTTCATTTTTTTGCTGGTGGAACACCAAGGAAAGAGCCTCAGATTATGATGTCAATCGGTGTATATGGGGTATTCAGGGAAGGGTAGCACCTCTGGTGTAGGAGCATGTCATGTCCTTTTACGACAGTCCATTTTAGGATAGCTTTTAGGACAGCTCATTAACATTTATTCCCCATCTGTCACTCAGCTCTCACCTGCGGCTCCCAGTAGCTATATCATATGCAGCGGCCATACCCCAGACAACAGCTCTGATAGGCTGACCAAACCAGGTTGAGAGTAGCCATTGGGTCATTGAACTTTGGTGAGATAAGGACTTGTCTATCCTGAGTGTGTGAAGACAGATTCCAGTGGACTGAGCAGATGAAATCTACTAGATTAGGACAACAGTCATGGAGGCAGTCTCTCCAAGCGATGTGGTATGTTAAGATACGTGTCATGAGGTGGTATGCAAGACACAAAAGACGCCTTGGTCAATATTGACACCCAGACCATCTCCAACTGTCTTGACTCTTGTCCTGCTATTGGAGCAAGATGTAATCGGGGAAGAGAGATTGAAGTTGACTATGTGCACCTCCCCCTCACTTTAATCGAATTCACACACAAGTTTTGACATTCCTTTCTAAGATGTCAAGGTCCTCTTTGAAAATAATGGGCAAACATCATCATGATGTGAATAACCTAATTTTTTGCTTAGGCCTAGGTGACAGAGATGGTCAATTTCTCTCAAATAAAGTACACAATTTGAATTAAACTCAGAAAAACCCTGCAGTCAATGAAGCTTTTGGTTTTGTTTTCATAGCCAATCCGGTTTTTCAGGAGTGAGGGGCTTCAAACCAGTGTAGCCTCTTAGTGTCTGCCTGAACAAATCCCTACAGATTTTCTTCATGATAATCTACACTTAACAGTGCATTCATCACTACAGTAGCAGAATATATCCACTTGATGCTACCCTGTTTTCCCCAGAATAAGACATTCCCTGATAATAAGACCAATCTGGCTTTTGGGTGCATGGCAATAAGAGCAAGTGTTTATTTCAGGGTTCAAAAAAATGTAAGACAGGGTCTTATTTGGGGGGATTACTGTCACCCTCTCTTTACTTCTACCTTTCCTAGCATTAGAGCCCTTTACAGAGATTTGGTTTATATTCTTTTTAAAAAAATATTTTATAAAAATTATATATTAAGGGATTATTATTCTTCCTATCATGCTTCTTTAAGCCAGCAAGTAATCGCAACATTTTCAGGACCAAGTCTATGTTATAATCAAAAATTCAAACATTTGCAGGTAGAACAGTATGTTGGGCCAAGGGAGGGTTTCTGCTGGTGCAGTCCAGCATGCCACTCTGGTAGTGGCCCGCTGCTTGTGCAATTTGGACACAATGGTTCCGGTGCTGTCTTTGCTGATCTGTGCGTGCCGCCATCTTTTTTTCTTATTTTTGGTGGGGGGTTTGGCTCTCTGAGCATGTGCAGAAGGAAAACCATCAGAAGCAGAAGCAAAATTGCGCTAGGGGATGTGCGCATGAGAGCTTAGCGCATTGGTAGGACAGTAAGAGGGACACGCCCCTATGCTGGGACCAGGATAGGATTTTAATGGAGATCTTCAGTCAATCAAGATAGTCAGGACCATTCTTCTTTCTTGATGTTTCCAGGAGGTGGAAACTCCTGCTGCTATCAACAAAGCAGACATTCCACCTTTCCCTGCTTAACCAAGGTTTTTTATGGAAAGAAAATACAATATGAAAAAAGCAGACTAGTAGTAAAAGACTTTAAAATTTAATCCACTCCAAAAGCTGTCAATGATGCAGGATGATTGTGCAAAGTTTTATCTCGTAGAACATTTAAAACACTCCTTCGAGGATATAAGATCAGAATTTCTTTTTTCATTAAATACAAGAGTCATGCCTGCAAGCCAATGCCTATACTGTATTTGAATTTCATGATAGTGGTCTTTATTCAGATTCTTACACATTTTTGTTGGTCTCTGTGTGCGCGCGCATGTGTGTCTTTTACACACACACATATGCCTGCATACTCCAATAGTTTACCATTCCATATATTCGTTGTATTAATTTCAAGGGTTTTTTGCAAAACAAGGGGGAATATTCTCAATAAATAATCACACAAAGACACAATTGATTGTGTGTTTGGGTGCATGCGTGCATGTGCATGTATATGTTTTACACACAAATATGCATGCATACTCCAATAGTTTTCTATTCCATACATTAGTTATATTAATTTCAAGATTTTTGCAAAACAAGGGGGAAATATTCTCAATAATTAATCACACAAAGACACCATTGATTGTGTGTTTGTGTGCGTGCATGCATGTGCATGAATGTGTTTTACACACACATATGCATGCATACTCCAATAGTTTTCTATTCCATACATTAGTTACATTAATGTCAAGACTTTTGCAAAACAAGGGGGAAATATTCTCAATAAATAATCACACAAAGACACAATCGATTGATTTTATTGCTTTCGTTGCAGGTGGTTGAGAGAGGGATATAATTCTGTCAATTTCCTCCTCTTGGACTAATGTTGTTGGTTATTAATTCCTTCCAAGGTTTGCTCTTTCAGAGGTAAATGCATGGGGTGGGTGTAATTTAACCCTAACTGTCACTTTGGAATGTACTTCTTTCTTCTTTTGAGTCGGGATGCTTCATTGATACAAACAGAAGAAATGTTCTTCTAACCATTCTATAGCGCCTTAGCCAGTGCCACTCTGGCAGCAATCACTACATTCTTTTTAAGGTATGCTAGATGCCACAAAAGGTTATTGGCAAGGTTACCAGGGAACAGGGTTTCTCTTCACCTGACACAAGACATTCCACAAATAGCTCTTTTCGGATCATTGATTCATCAAATTGATTTAGCACAAGCATTAAAGAAATGCCTTCCACTATCTTAATGTAACAACTGGAATCAAACTTGGCAATAGCGTTCTGTGAAATGGTTGACTAGATTTTTTATGACCAGTCACAGCTTAAAATTATTGCTTCAATTAAAACATCAGGCTTTGGTCCACAGGGCAACGAAAGGCAGCAATAAAGCCTACTTAGATATTTGAGCTTTACAGTTCAGTACCAAGATTAAGAGCCTCTTGGGAAAAAAGGGGTTAAATCAGGGTTCCCTCCCTCCCCAGGGGATCCTATACATTTCTATGTTGCCATTTTCACAGTAGAATTTGATAGGTAGTCCTTATGAGTGGTCACTTAACGACCATTTGAAGTTACAATAGATCTCATGGGAATACAGTGGTACCTCTCCTTAAGAACGCCTCTACTTAAAAACTTTTCTAGATAAGAACCGGGTGTTCAACATTTTTTGCCTCTTCTTAAGAACCATTTTCTACTTAAGAACCCGAGCATGGAAAAATTTCCCAGGAAATTTCAGAGCGGTAGGAAGTCCCGGCCAGTTTCCTGCCATTCCCCTTTTAATTCCGGCCATCTTGGGCTTAATAAACCTCTGCCAGTGCCCTGAGAAAATAAATGTCCTCCTCTTCTTCCTCCTCCTCCTCCCACCCAAATTCCAAGCTTTTATTTCTTTCCTAATGGGTTTGCAAGCATTATTTGCTTTTACATTGATTCCTATGGGGAAAATTGCTTCTACTTACTAACTTTTCTACTTAAGAACCTGGTCACGGAATGAATTAAGTTCTTAAGTAGGGGTACCACTGTATTTGCAATCTGTATTGTAATGTGCCAATGCTGCCCCCCACCATCTACAGTCATGTAACCATATTTTGAGTGTTTGGCAACCAGGTTACATTAACAGTCATTTGTAAATATTATGATGGGTTTACCAAACATTAATTGACTTAACAACTGCAGTGCAGAGTCGGGCTGCTACCAGTGCGGTAGGCGACTGAGCACCAGTAGCGTCCACCATATTGCGCAATTTGTCCGTGAACACTCCGGTACCAGTCCTTTTTTTCTTTAATTTTTGGTATGTGCAGAAACAAAAACCTCACAAAGGGACGCTCATGTGACATCTCACTTATGCATGTGTCCCCTTGTGAGATTTTGGTGCATTTTTGCTTCCTGTGCATGCACAGAAGCAAAATCATGCTGAGAGTGTGCATGCATTCATGCACATAGCACATGCGTGCACACGTGACTCTCCATGCTGCCCGTTCAGTGCACCAGTAGCAGCAGGTAAGAGGAATCTGCCCCTGCTGCAGTGGTGAATTATCAATCACCACCAAATATGTTGTATAATCAGGTTAGTGGCCTGATTTACTGATATGAGTTATGACCATAATTGGCAGGCTCCATCTTATTGATAGCTTGAGGACTAGTTGTAAATATCATCCTTGGTCAAACCAAAGCCAAGGCCAGGGATGTCAAACTCAAAGCCTGCAGGTCAGATCTGGCTCATGGGGTGCTTAGATCTGGCCCGTATGGCTACCCTGGAGACAGTGAAGAACTGGCCCTTGGTGCCTCTGCCAGAAAAAATGGCATTTTGCATTGCCACACAGCTACACTGGACCCCCTTTTCTGCCAGGACTGCCTCCTGCAGCCCTCCATCACTGAAAAAGGAACTTGAGGAGACCGTGTGCACCTCCTGGCCCCATTTTCAGCCACAATGGCCTTCTGAAGCCCTTTGCAAACAAAAACGGAGCCGGGAGACACAAACTAACTCCCTGAGCTCTATTTTTTGTGGTAGAGACCTAGAAAAACAAACTAAACAAAAGAAAACAAAAGGAGAAATGTTTCCCCTTTCGCATTTGTATCCAAGAAGGGACAAGAAAAGAGCAAGGGAAAGAAGAAAGACAAAGAAAAAGATGGGAAGAGAGCAAGGAAGCAAAAAGAAGAAATAGGGAAAGGAAGAAGAAAAGAGAAGGAAGAGGGAAGGAAAAAGAAGGATGGGGTTCTGTCCCAGTGATGAGCCCCCCAAGAAATAGGTCCACACATATGGATTTGACAAGATTTAAGCATATAATTCTAATAGTTTAGTAGCAGAAAGATTTAATTGTGTAAAATTGTATCAGCAAAGTAAGAAAATAGTCTGTTTGGTCTCAGCTATTCATTGGAGCAAAACTCCCAAATAGTTATCTTTGATCACAAATCCCTAATTAACATGATTCACTCTGAGTTGGCAGGAATCCCAGAAACCAAGATTTCACTTTCTTAATTTATAAATCACATAAATAGTCCAAGGGCCAGATCTGAGCAGCCATCTCTCATTTTCGAAAGTTGACTTCCATACTGGCTCGTCATGAGGCTTACCCTTAAATAGCGAAAAGGTGTGGCCAAGTATTCTAGAGATCTATTCACACATAGACATCCTCTTATTCAACCATTCGTGTCTTCTGACACTTCTGCGCACATTGGCATCAAGAAGAGGCTCCTCTTCTTCTCCTGAGTCTCTCGTGCACCTCTGGAGGTGCAACAGTCCCTGGTTGGCTTTTAGCCTCTGACCTCACATCTTTCCCGACCTCCTTACTATCAGACTTGGGTGCGAAGTACACTAGCCTACCCATCAACCCACATCCATGATCAGCTGCACAGGTCATGGACGGGCCAGAACAGAAGGAAGGAAGGAAGGAAGGAAGGAAGGAAGGAAGGAAGGAAGGAAGGAAGAAAAAGAAAGAAAGAAGGGGAGTAATGTAGTTTATCTAGACCCTCCCTCCCATAATGAGTCTGAGTCTGGGAGGAAGTTCTGCCTTGGCACTTGGTCACCAGTGGTATCCCCAACACAAGTGATGTTATGCCCACCCTGGTGGTCAAACACAAGCTGATGTGGCCTTCAATAAAATTGAGTTTGAAACCCATGGCCTAAACACTAACCCTGAGTTTAGTTGTAAGAACTGCTAGTATTAATTCCCAGGAAGGCCATTGAACAGATCATTTTGGAAAGTTGCCTGAGATATTCTAAGGTTTTTCACATACATGCACAGACACACAGAAATCCCTGGAGACAGGAACTTTGTCTAACTATTTAGAGTTATGGGATAGATCAGATTTCCTCCGCTTGCAACATTCGAATATTCTGCTGATTAGAGGCCAGTCATTCACTATACTCCTACCTCTTAAGCCTGCATGGACAAGTTTAAATGTCTTAGATCTTGTTTTTTCATTAAATTTCACTAAAATATAAAACTGCACCTGAAAAAGGAAACATTAAGCAGACACTCATGTTTTATGGGTAAGGAATTAAGGCTTGAAATGTTTAGTAGAATTCATCTACTGAACAGGCAATCCAATATTTGTAAATCAATTCTTTCAGAAACTCTCAAAGCCAGTTAAAAATTCAAACATAAATTCTTATATCCTTTAATTTTTTTTATACTCTAAAGTGAAAACACAAAACAAAAAATTAGGAAGCAAACCTACAACCATCCAATACCAACAACAGAAAGAAAAAAAAAGAATATGTACAAAAAAGATGAAATAATGAATACATCATTGACACTCACGCTGAATATAAAAAGCCCACCATGGTTGAATGCTAACAAATATATTAAAAATCTATCTCATATAACAAATCTACATGTAGTTATAAACTTTCCTATCTATACTATATTTGATGAAAATACTATATTACATAAAAAGTTGTCCCTGATGTGAAAATCTATTTGTCTAGCAATCAAATGGCCCAATCTCTGTTTAGTCTCTTTCTCTCTTTCTGTCTCTCTGTCTCTCTCTGTCTCTCTCGGTCTGTCTGTCTGTCTGTCTCTCTCTCGCTCTCTCTCTCTGTGTGTATCAAATTACGGTAAACAATCCTGTACAGTGGTACCTCTACTTAAAAATGCTTCTACTTAAGAACTTTTCTAGATAAGAACCGGATGTTCAAGATTTCTTTGCCTCTTCTTAAGAACCATTTTCTACTTAAGAACCCAAGCCCGGAAAAATTTCCTAGGAAATTTGAGAGTGGCACAAAGGCCCAGCTAGTTTCCTGCCATTCCCCCTTTAACAGAGCCAGGGTGGCACAGCAGGTAGAGTGCTGTACTGCAGGCCACTGAAGCTGACTGTAGATCTGAAGGTCAGCGGTTCAAATCTCATCACTGGCTGAAGGTTGACTCAGCCTTCCATCCTTCCAAGGTGGGTAAAATGAGGACCTGGATTGTGGGGGCAATACACTGGTTCTGTTAAAAAGTGCTATTGCCCTGAGTCTAAGGAGAAGGGCGACCTAAAAATTGAATAAATAAATAATAATCCTGGCCATCTCAGGCTTTTCTGGGCTGCCAGAGGAACCTTTCGGTGGCACTTCAGGAGGCTTTGGCAGTCCAGAGCGAACAAAGCATTTTCCTTTTTCTGAGTGCTTGGAGAGGGAATAAACCTCTGCCAGTGCCCAGAGAAAAGAAACACTCCCTTCGCTCTGGGCAGCCAAGCAGTCACCACAGGGAAGGAAATGCACCAGCTACAAAGCAAATGAGCGAGAGAAGAGCGGAGCCCTTCAACATGGAAAGGAAGAGGCAGCAGGTAGCTGCAGCAGCAGTAGCCAGTGTATGTGAGGCAGCTTCGCACTGGGTGTATTGGAGGCGCGTGCTCCTTCTCATCGCCTCAGAGTCCCTCTTTTTTTTTAAGCCTTAAAGTTTTGGATTTTTTTGATTCCCCTCACCTCACCTTCTTCCTTCTGCAGCGACTGTCCTCCTCCTCCTCTTCCTCCTCCTCCCCCCACCCAAATTCCGAGCTTTTATTTCTTTCCTAATGGGTTTGCACGCATTATTTCCTTTTGGAAAAAATGGCTTCTACTTAAGAACGTTTCTACTTAAGAACCTGGTCACGGAACAAATTAAGTTCTTAAGTAGAGGTACCACTGTATTAACAATCAGTTATTGTATTATATACAGAGAAATCTACGAATCACTTCCAATCTCTTATAAATTTATCTGATCTGTTGTCTATAATCAGTGCATAAATCCTTATATCATATACCTTATAACATAATTTGTTTTCGTTATACAGTATACAATTTTTGTCTTTTTCCCATTTTCTTGTTATTGTTTTCCCCCTTTATTTCATAAATAAAACAAAAACAAAAAGTATTTTTCATGAAGATACTTTATTTAAGTGAATGGCTTCATTTTAGTTAAACTATAACTCAAAAATTGGGCTTAGGAAACCTAGAAGAACGAATACAAAGTTCAAATAGCAAGGTAGTCATTGAATAAGGCAGTCGATAAAAGAAGAGAGGCAGAATTATACTATTGAGAGACTTCGGTTTTCCTAATCCCAAGTAATTATCATAATACAAGATAGTGTCATATATCCAGGTATGTTGGTTTTTAATACTAAACTGTACAGTTAGTCCTCAAGTTACTACCATACATTTTGTGATTATTCAAATGGCACTGAAAAATGTGACTTATGAATATTTTACACACTTAGGATTGTTACAGCATCCCTGTGGTCACATGATCAAGATGTGGATGCTTGGCAACTGGCGCTTCGCTGGCAACAGAAGTCCGGAGGCAGGGCATCCCAGTGGCGGCAGCTTGGGTTTGTAAGGTGAAAATAGTTTGGAAGAAGAGGCAAAAAAATCTTAAACCCTGGGTTTGTATCTCAAAAAGTTTGTATGATGAGGGGTTTGTAAGACGAGGTATCACTGTATAAGCATATATTTTGATTTATAACTGCATACTCTAAATTCATATACATTTTGTACCAATATTCACATATTCCTTTTGCTTTATGTATCCCTTCACCTATTTATCTTCAATTAAGATTATATTTTCCTTTAAAAAATTTTTTTAAAGGAATGGATTTCTGGAGGGGGTCCGGAATTGCAAACCACAGGAGCCAGAAGCACTTCTCAGGTGAACTGAGGACTCTAAGTGCTTCAAGGACCCTCTAAAAGGATGCAAATTACTAGCTGTCTGCAAGAAATATAAATCCTTCTATTCCCCACTATCCTGTTAGAGCTGAAGAAGCTTCTTGGATGAGAAGTGAAAGGTCTTCAAACAAAAACCAAGACAATCCAGTTGTTTCCTGAAAAAGCACATTTTGGACTAAGGTGGGCTACTTCTTTCTGATTTACTGAGTCCATTCACCAAACCTTGATGTCCAAATCTACATTTCCATGAAAGGTGGATTAGCATTATATATAACACCAGCTTCAAAGTGGAAATCAATGAGATGCATCTACTTTAAACCTATCTTAGCCTGGATTCGGTGAAGAAGAATCGGGTATTCTGGATTTGACCATTAAATGGCCTTTTCTGCCACCTCTATTGCGTTGCCAACACTCAGATGTTTCCATTGAGAGCTGAAAGGTCATTTTTACAGCCGTTTGAGGACTCACGTCACTCGCGATTTATACCTATTCTGATTATCTAATCTGGGCGTTATTTCTTTATTTGCCAATCTCATCATAACAGAGATTGAAGCAAGCCAGTCCTTAAATGGGAGCCAACCCTTCCGTTTCCTCCCTCTTACTCCCACCGCCTATGGATCGGCAGCTGAGATCGCGGAGCGGGGGGAGGTGAGAAAAACCACCTGCCCTTACACCTGCATTTGCTAGCCCAGCGCTATCACGACTCCGCCCGCAGACATCCTGGAGCCAAGCCATGCCTTCTCTGGGGCTCTTGGGACCGTACCATTGAAGGAAAGGCTTCCTCGAGAGGAGATTCTACTGGAATCCAGCTTAGCAGGAAACCAGAATCGGGCCCAGATTCACCTATTTCCCAACAGAAGTTGTGAAGGTTCCGCGGACGCCTCTTTTCGTCGCGGTCGTATTTGAGAGGGCCGCACTCCCTCCCTCCTTTCTTTCTGGCTTTAGAGGGAAGCAGGTAAAGGGAGCAGCCCTGCCTTCACCTCTCTGTGGAAAGACACCTCTAGCCGCGATTTCGTCAACGGGGAAATTCAAACGCTTTGCATAAGTTTGGCTGAGCCCGGCCTTCGCCCGCCCCCAGACCTACAGGCTATAAAAATGGGAAGGTGCGCCGCGCTTAGCAGAAGGGTAGCGCTCTCCTTTGACAGCCAGCAGAAATCGGGTGTCAGTCCTTTACGTCGCGTAAAAAACTTCCCGGCATCAAAGACAGTCTGATCCGTGACAGTAGAAAATGTCTAGTTACAACTCTCAGAGCCTCGGAAGTGCCCTGATCTTCTTAGGTAAGCTGCCCTTCCTTTTTTTCGCTCCAGCCGCTAACGACATGAATGCCCACCCCCCACGCCCGGTACAGACGAAAGGCATGATGGCTTTCGATCCTATCCTGTCTTTATTAACTCTTTTGCTAGTCATTACTAGTGACGTGGGTATGGGAAAGAGGAGAATCCTTTAACTTTGGTACAGTTAAAGCTGTCTGAGTCGCAAATTGGGAATAGTACACAGTTAATGCCGAGGGGATGTGGCAAGTAGAGATGTTGCTGAGGCATAGTTCTGTTGTAGTTAAATACAAGGGGTCCCATGTCCTAAGAGTGCTTATTGGTAAACACTTGTAAGAATTTCCTGCTGCAGATGCCCAATGATTTTGTTACAGCAATAGAAAAAATGTTAGCTGTACAGCAGGGATCCCAAACTTGGCAACTTTAACATTTGTGGACTTCAACTCCCAGATTTTGTTAGCTGGCTGGAAAATTCTGGGAGTGAAAGTCCATAAGTGTTAAAGTTGCCAAGTTTGAAGGCCTCTGCTTTACAGAATCATTCTGGCTGGGTTCAAGGAAGAGAAACATAGCCATGAGGATCCAGATGCTGTATTTTACAGACTTGACCTAGAAGATGATTGTTGCAGCTTCAACCAAATTTTTTTTTTTTTTGTAATGCTGAATTTTTGGAGAGGGCAGAGATAAGATCATGTCATTTCAAGACCTCTTTGCTATGGTCCTCAAGAGTTAAAGCATGGATAAATGTTAAGTTTCATGTGGATGGCCTTTCTTCCAAAACCTAGAATAACAGAGTTGGAAGGGAACCTGGAGGTCTTCTAGTCCAACCCCCCGCTTAGGCAGGAAACCCTATACAGGGTTCAGATAGATGGTTATCTAACCTCTTCTTAAAAACTTTCGGTGTTGGACCTTTCTTGCCTTCTGGAGGCAAGCTGCCCACTGATTAATTTTTCTAACTGTCGAGAAATTTCTCCTTAATTCTAAGTTGTTTTTCTCCTTTATTAGTTTCCATCCATTGCTTCTTGTCCTGCCCTCAGATGTTTTGGAAAATAGCTTGACTCCCTCTTCTTTGTGGCAATTCCTGAACTATTGCAACATTGCTATCATATCCTTCTTCTCTTGTCCTTCTTTTCATAAAACTAGACTTACCCAATTCCAGCAACTGTTCTTTATATGTTTTAACCTCCAGTCTCCTAATCATCTTTGTTGCTCTTCTCTGCACTCTTTCTAGAGTCTCAAAAACCTCTCCAAAAGAAGAGATGATATATTATATTGTTTGGGAGAGAGAGAGGAACTCACTAAATTGCACAACAGCCATTTTCCATGAGGGAATTCAGTTCATGAATATCAGCTTAATTAATTCAGCCATCCCTCTTCCCTGAGTAGGCTTGGGAAATTGAAAATATCAAAAGAAACCCTGATTTCCCAATTCTCTTCAGGATTTGTCATAGAATTAAAACTGTAAATTAGTCTTCTGATAAGTAATTATCTGGAGAGGAAGATTAGCTATAAACAAGATTAAATTCAGCTGGGATTAAACTCTCTTGCCCATGTTGTTTTGGTGTTAGATTGATTGTGTGCTTGTTTTTTTATATTCTGGGGTTGTTTTTTATGAATTTTTAGCTTAAATTGTAATTGGATTGGTGGGTATTGGATTTGTTATTATGTATTGTTTTTACCTTGTTGTGAGCCACCCCAAGTTTGCGGAGAGGGGCGGCATATAAATCCAATAAATCTAATCTAATCTAATCTAATCTCTTTTGATGAATAGCATCTCCTTGAATAGGACTAGAATGCAGAATCCCATATAACTTCTAGATGGCAGCTGATTTGTTTGTTTGTTTCCATCTAATGGTCATCCAGAGTTTGGTACCAAATCTGGTAGCATTTTCTTTCAAGTCTTACTTTGCTCTGCAAAGCATTTTCGTGGCCTGGGGAGACTGGCATAGAAATGAGAGAGTCAGAATAACTTAGCCTCATCACTTTTTCGGAGTAATATCTAAGAGAAAATGTGAAGATAAGATTATCCTAGATCCTGCAGATAAGAATTAGCCCCTGCCAAAGATCTTGTATCTCATTTCTATTAATCTTATCCTTCCTTGCAGTTACTCATGTAAGATCCCCATGGTTGCTTGGGAAATTCAAATTCATATTTGTGTTCGCCATAATTTAATTTGGCCCTAACTATTAAATAACTCTACAGGTCTATGATATCATTTTGAATTGGACATAAAGAAGCTGATACCCTTTGCAGTTAATGCGTAATTAGTTTAATAAGATCAGAACAGTCAGTCAGTCTAATCATACTAATTATACATCCCAATGCCTCTATCAGTGGGAACTTCTGAGCTACTTCCAGTTATATGCAGTTCTGTATATCATATCGTAAGTGACAGAATCAAGGTCTGTCATTTTTTTAGGATCACAAGTGTTGATACTCTTAACCAGCAATATCCCTTTTCTTCAACTGATATTTAAGCTTCTGATGAGCCGTGGTGATGTAGTGGTTAGAATGCAGTACTGCAGTCTATTTCTGCTGCCTGCCATCTGCCAGCAAATGACAGAATCTCACTGGGCTCAAAGTTGACTCAGCCTTCCATCATTCTGAGGTGGATAAATGAGGACTAAAATTATTGGGGGCAACATGTTCTGAAAATCACTTAGAGATGGCTATAAAGCACTGTAAAACGATGTTTAAGTCTTAAGTGCTATTGATATGGCAATTTAGGCTTTGCTGAATATAGTTTAGTCTTAAAAATTGAGTTTATCCAATCCACAAAATGTCAGAGGTTGTGTTCCCACATTATGTTAAGCCAAGTATTTACAACCTAAAGAACTTAGCACCTCATATACTATTCAATAGTTCAGAGTACAGTTTCCAGAAATTATCCAAGATTTATTCATTTCTAACTTTGATAATAAACTTATTAAATACTGAAGGACCAAAGCAATTTTATTTAATTTTAATTGAAATTGAATGAAAGCGCTCAAGATAGTATCTTTATTAGTTTAATTCACTAGTCATAGAAATTTCAGCAACTTTGTGATCCTCTGCTATTCAAGTTCAATTTTAAAATGTGTTCCTCAGTACAACGTAAATTAAGGAAATGATGAAATTACTAAGATTTCTGTTCAGGTATTAGAAATGCAAATTGCCTAAATCAACACTTTGATTAAAAGATTTGTTAACTGAGCTGTTCAGTGGCTCAAGAATTACTTTGTGCATATTTTCTGCACTTAGAGAAAATTCTGAATTTTTTTCAAAGAAATACAGCCACTTATTTCAACTCCTATTTATAGATCAGCTCTTTCTTCATCTGCCAAACACATCTCAACAGGAGGTACTCAGTTTGTTTTTGTTGTTGTTTTACTCCAGGACATGTAGTTTTTCCACCAACTTAGTTTTATCCATTACACAACATTTTGACCCAACACTTGAATGTAGGCAATAAGAAAAGGGAAACTTGATGTAAAAAAAGAAGTGCTGCTAAACATATTGTACAACTACTGGGAATGATAGCAATTATGGGCCACCATCCTGGCATAAATTGGAGAACTTTGTTCTGCATAACCTGTTCACGAAAGACACTGTTTAGGCAACAGAATTCTTCTTAGAAACTGCCTTTCGGCTATAGTTTCATCTGCACCTTGAACTTTGAAACTACGTAGTTTAGAGTTGCTGGGGTCAAAGAGATACATTCAAAACTTTAACTGCATGGTTGAATCAGTAGTTGTGCTCAACAATGTGATATTCTCCTTGTTTGCACCATTACCTCTATTGCCTTCCACAAGCCTTAATAAATCTGATTAAGAGTCTAGAAATAGAGTAACTCCTTCTTTAACATGAGATTTTCCTTAAATTAGGACTACTGTATGTAAATGATGGCTGGGAATTTGTACAGGGCACATTCTGTTATATCAGCCTTTGAGGTGAAATAAACTGGCATGAACAAGTGAACTAACTGTTCACTGACATGATACAATGATGATATGAAAACTTTTTCTAGTGTCTGTTTTGCTTAAAACTGTGTCTTGTTTTGTTTTTAGGATGGCACCTAGTTCAAACCACTCTTAGTACAACAGTAATTCCATTATGTGGCGTCAATAAGACTGAAAATTGTGTGACTACTGTAGGTAAGTCAGATTATTCTCTAGGATTCAATAAAATATCAGGACATTAACCAAATAATGAATAAAATAAATGAGTATTCCTAGTATCCTTAACAGTTGGCATATAGTCTGTTTCTTGACACTTTTGCACTCATCATAATCATCTCTCCTTTTTGTCAAAATTAAAACTTGCATTTCCTTGGAAGTGAGATTTGTTTCAGACTCTTATTTCTGTTATATGTTCCAATGTAAAATGCCAGGGATATAGAGATGGATGACAATAAATTATTATTATTATTATTATTATTATTATTATTATTATTATTATTACTACTACTACTACTACTACTACTACTACTATAGACTGGTTAAAGCATCTATGGAAACTTTTGTGAATTCTTAGTCAGCTTCCATTCCATTCCATTTTCCAATAGACTTTTCAGGAAATACTTCAGATGCATTGTGCTCTAAATGGCAATAATTAAATCTGGAAATGACCACATTAAATCATTAAGTCCTGGAGTTTTATAATGCATTCAAAACAATTTTTAATAAGTCAATATCTTATCTTTCTCACAAGTACTTAATTGTGGTTTTTCTAATGAGTATTACAATTTTGATTTTCGTTTAAAAAGAGACTTCTTGAAATAGTAGAAAAATATTTTATTTTTTAAAAAACCTACCTTTTCATCTTTGTTACAACCCTATGAAATAAATTAAATTGAGAAAAATCATCAATGTGCATATATTCCCAGTTGGGCCTAGATTTTCCCAGACCTTAATTCTAAAGATCTTACTCACTATGCCATCTAGCCTTGGCCTTCTGCCAATCAATATTAAGGAAGAGAAAGTTTTATCTTTAACATGAAAAATAAATTGACTCTAGAGATTAGGAAGACCAAAGTAAACATGTAGAAGATGCATTACACCACATTAAAGGAGGGATCCATTTTGCCTAGGAATGTTCTAGACTCCAGTAGAATCACCCTGCCTGCATGTCTTTGAACTTTGAAGAAATCCATGTTTTCACAGAAAAGGTTAGCTTTTATTTATGCGCGTTTATTGTCATTCAAACAGGAACAGTTGTACCTATAACTCAGGTGGCAAGAGAGACAGAATGCAAGGCAGAATGGCGAAGTTACTGTTTCAATGGAGTTTGCAGATACTCAGAGACTTTGGATCGGTATTATTGCAGGTAAAAGAGATGTTGTGAAGTAAAGGGCAGAAATTATGGTGATATCAATAATGATGATGATAATTCTTAGCTTTTTAAATAAGAACATTTTTTATTTAAAAAAAAACTGCTGTTCTTGTCCCTCTACTTTAAAGACACAGAAATTCAAGAACTTACCTTTGTACCCCTCTAGAAATGTTAACAGAACTGAAACAGAATTAATGAAAGTTTTGATCATAAGGCCCTGTCTTATTATTTTTTGACCCCCAAATTATGGCCATGGCCTTATTATTTTTGGGGTGTAGGAGGTGGGCTGGGCCACAAGATGTGCATTTTACGGGAATCTAGCAGCTCTGTGGTGTCTCTCAGCCGATTTGTGCAGGGAAACACAGTACAGAAGAATTTCTCCTGAGTGTGAGCAATTAACTTCTTGCAGTGAGAAGTTTTTTCTGTTCAGTGCAAGGTATTTCACTGCACAGACCGGCCGAGAGATGCCACAGAGCTGCCAGACTCAGGCAAGATGTGCATCTCACAGTGGGGCGTACTTTGGGGGTGGCAGCTCGGCTGGGGGATGGGGCAGGGTAGGACATCTTGCAATCAAATATGTCCCCTGTCTGCTTCCCTGCTGTCACTTTATCGAGAGGGGTGGCAAGTGGAGCAGGGGAGAAGCAGAATGCTCATTCTACTGTACCTGAGACTTACAACTCCATCGCGTTCCTTGCCATTGTGTCCAAGATATATGAGATATGAGATAAGGAGAGACAATTGGACAGGGGATAAAAGGCAGGCTAGTGCACTTATGTACGCCCCTTGCTGACCTCTTAGGAACCTGGAGAGGTCAATCGTGGATAGTCTAAGGGAGAAATGTTGGGGGTTAGGGGTTGACACTACTGAGTCCGGTAATGAGTTCCACGCTTCAACAACTAGATTGCTAAAGTCATATTTTTTACAGTTAAGCTTGGAGCAATTAATATTAAGTTTGAACCTGTTGCGTGCTCTTGTGTTGTTGCAGTTGAAGCTGAAGTAGTCATTGACAGGCAGGACATTGCAGCATATGATCTTGTGGGCAATACTTAGATCGTGTTTTAGACATCGTAGTTCTAAGCTTTCTAGACCTAGGATTGATAGTCTGCTTTCGTAGGGCATTCTGTTTCGAGTGGAGGAGTGAAGGGCTCTTCTGGTGAAGTATCTTTGGACATTTTCAAGGGTGTTGATGTTCGAGATATGATATGGGTTCCAGACAGATGAACTGTATTCAAGGATGGGTCTGGCAAAAGTTTTGTAGGCTCTGGTGAGTAGTGTGAGATTGCCGGAGCAGAAGCTGCGTAGGATCAGGTTAACAACTCCAGAAGCCTTTTTGGCGATATTGTTGCAGTGGGCTTTAGCACTTAGCACTTATTTTGCCACGGCAAGGAGAGGGGCACAAGGTGTGCTGCTTGCCTTTTTGCACGGCCGCTATTTTTGCACGGCCATAATCCCTACCGGTTGATACAGTAAGAGTGTGGTGGTGGTGGGTGGCATGCACAAGTGGAAAACATGGGGACTGATCGCACACATGTTTAAGTAGTTTGGGGGGGGGCTTATTTCAAGGGGGCTTGTTTCAGCATATGCTCTGAGAAGCCTGATTGGACTTATTATGGGGACAGATCTTATTTTCAGGGAAACATGGTATGAAAACAATCTTCACAACCTGGTATCTTTTCAGATTAATGAAATTAAAACTCTTATCCATTGCTTGTATTGATATGCTTTTGCTAGAGGAGGACTGATGGGAGTTGTAGTCCAAGGGCGCTAGTTGGAAAGGCTAAACACTACTGGTACCTCTACATTTCAAGTGTTTAATTTCATTTTAATTATTCTGGCATTGCTTCAAACTGCAGTTCCCAAACTGCATCACAGCCCCTTGGAATCAGAATGAATTTGCAAGAGCCACATAGGATATTTGACTAATTAATAAACAGCATGATTAATTAGCTTTGTGCCCCAGGGCGCCTGATTGCACAGTTAGGGAACCACTGAGGGTGATGTGAAACTCTGAGGGTGAGGTTGGCAACTCTGTCTTAAAAGAATTTTGGGGTGTTGTAATTTCTTGAGAACGCCAATAAATCTATTGACTTTCCCAGAAGTTCAGTCATTCGGATTCGAACTTACTATAATGTAGTGTTCTGCTAGATGCTTAGGCATAGTGCTTCCTTGTTGACTTGGTCTCAGCTTGCAATTTCTTTGATACAAAACAACAACAACAACCCTAGTACAGTATATCTAATGTTGACTTTTTCCTGTCTCTCTTAGGTGTAAGGAGGGCTGGATTGGTGAACGATGTAGCCATTCAAATCTAAATCCAGTCAGAAAACCCTTGAGCAATGAATACTTGGCATTAACTATTCTTGTGTGTCTATTTTTCTTCATTGCAATATTATTATCAATATACTTTTACCAAAGGTAAGCAACACTTCCATTTAATAGTAATTAAAATACAAAGCTAGGCTGTTGCATTTATTTTTGTACTTTCAGCTATATACACCCCAAACTCTTCAAAGTGAATTTAGCAAACACACAAACACATACATAAGGATATGAGAATAGGATTAAATAATATTTTATCTAAAAACTGTCAAAGGGACAGAAGCAAACCAGGTTTTTAAATGCATTTTAAGAATCTAATTGCAGAATGTCTATTAATAATATTGTTTCCATTTCCATAGCTTATTCAGATCACTACATATACATAATTTCTTACTGTTTTTTAAAGTCGTTTTGTAAAATTCAAGTAAAGTGTCTGTGTGTGGTATGAAAACAGATTTTGATATAATTATCTATTATTTACCACAGTGATAATTTTTTACAAATTCAAAATGTTATAGCACAAGGCTTAATGTGCTAAAGTGTAATTTTTGAAATCCTCCAATTAGAAAATAAGAGAAAATTCTTTACAAAGCAAATATCATAGAACAGGGACAGATGAAGAAATCTAATTGGCATATCTACCTTTTTCCCTGTGCTTTTTGAACTTATTGTAATATCTTTTAAAATTATTACCTTAGAACTTAAATTGTACATTGAAAAAAATGAAGATAATTGCTTGAGCTGCAATAGATTCAATTTATTTTATGTTCTTCTAAAGATGTTCCTTCTTTTCACAGGCATCTAAACAACAAGGAGAAACTTGCTAAAAACAAAAACTATAAAGAAGTTGCTACTGATACTGAAAAAGAACAAAATCTTCTTCATGTGTGACATAAAATATTCATTCAGAATCAATTTATTTAATAATATAAACACAAATATTTTATTAATATTTATACGTAAAAGAATTTAAAAGTTTGTCAGAGAAGAATATATGTAGAGGGCAAAGTACTATTTTTATAAATGTCATTTATATTTGTATTTTATTTTTTATTCAATGCTATTTCTGTGGAATGTTTTCATAATGTAATTCAATGATGTCTTGCATTCATGCCTATGAACTGTTACATGTGAATGCATGTAAAATGTATTTTATTGTGGTTATATTTAATGCACTACAAAAAAATGTTGCTGTTTTCTTCACTGGAAGAAAGGTTTTAATTGGAAAGATTAGAAAGAATCTTCATTTGTTATAAAGATGAAATCTTCCCAATAATTCTAATTAGCCGTTTCCTTAGAAATAAGATCAGAAAGTATCATATTGTAAACTTGTGCTCTTATTTATTTGTTCATTAAAATATTGTTTGCTTACCTGGCCTTTGAATGAATTGGATATCTATAAGAGTTCAACAGCACAACTAAAGTAAACACACACAAAACAAAGCTTTATTTAAAAGATGCAATAGAATTTCCATCAAAGTTACACAAATACTTTTCTGTACACTGAGAGCATATGCACCAAGTCAAATTCCTTGTGTGTCCAATTACACTTGGCCAATAAAATACAATTCTATTCTGTTCTGTTCTGTTTTGTTCTAAAAAATCAGCATCTTAAATTATTTTAAAAATAGGCAGTGTTCCAAATACAGAAAATACAATGTTAAAAAGGAAAAAATGAGTTAGAGGTGTCAAATTCCATTTCATTGAGCGCCACATTAGCATTATGTCACAACAGCCAGGTGAGCATGGCCGGATAGCTGGGGATGAGTGGTCATAACCAGGTTGCTGTGATTAAGTGTGGATGGCTGGGTGGTCAGCTCGACACTGCTCACTGGGCGTGGCTGACTCAGGATACCTGGGTCAGGACCGAACAAGTCACACTGGCTACCTCAATGTGGAGATAGCTCAGTGCCTCATAAGCTCCTCGCCTCCCCAAATGCATGTGCCTACACACAGACACAAAAGCATGCATTCCACGTTTGGGACTTTCATCCACAAAGGAAGGAGAGGGCTTTTTCCCCAGCCTAGGCAGCTTGCTAGCTCAGATGTGGATAAGTTTCCATGTTTGGAATGGTATGTATGTATGTGTACATCCCATGCAGTGAAGGGCTACCAAAATTTTTACTATTACATTGTGGGTGTGGCTCAGTGCCGGGCTCTTATGGGTACGGTCAGGTACACAGTACTGGTAGCAAAGGTTTTGTCAGGTACACAGTACCAGTAGCAAAATTTTGATTCCGCCCCCCCTTCCCCCCCCCCCCTTCTGTGCTCTGGGTATGTTTTTCCTATCACAGTAAATGAGGTCAAATGTGTATAATTTTAGAAGAGCTGTGTGTGCATGTGTGTATATACTCTTTATATAATAGATAATCAGGGGTGGGCTACTGCCTGGACAGGGGTGGGGGACGGACGCAGTGGGGTAGCGAAAATGGAGCTCCACCCCAGAGCACTCCATTTACACTGAAAGATATTGAAACAAAATGCATAAGCCATGCCCACAGTGTGTTAGTAAAAATTTTGGCAGCCCACATCAGTGGTGTGGCTTATGCAGGATGCCCTGCATTTTGTTTCAACATCTTTCTGTGCAAATGGGGGGGAGCTCCATTTTTGCTACCCCACTGCATTCCTCCCCATCTGGGCAGCTCCCCCCTCCCCCACCAATCACAGGAGACATTCTTCTCCCCATCCCAGACAATGTTTCAGTTTCACCTGTCTGGTGCCCACTCTGGCAAAGCAGGATGCGAAGGATGATGCTGCTGCATTTGGAAGCATGGAGGAGAAAGCTTGGAGGAAGAAGTTTCCTCCGAGTCCAACTTCAGCCTTGACAGATATCTGGAGAGCAAGAGGAGGAGGCAGGAGAGCAGCACTCCAGCATGAGGGAGGCTGGCCCTTCTCAAAAAGGAATCCCCATTTCCAACCATGTGTGATAAGGATACTGGTTTGTTGACCCACACATTGGAGAGGTTCCCACCACCCGTTCTCTATTAATGCTGCTGCCACTGACAAGGCACGAGAAGAAGCAAGGAGATAATTACTCAATCACCTCCTCCTACTAGTCTACTTGCAGGCCAGATCTAAACACATCACAGGCTGTATCTCATCCACAGCCCTTGAGTTTGACATGTCTGTGTTAGATAGTGACACTACAGTTAAACAGAATGAGAAAAAGCTAGTTTGGAAAGGAATTCCAACTGGAAATTCAGTCTTGCATATGGATATGAAGCAATAATAAGGATTCAAGACGCAACTGGAGAAAGGTAATTGAATGAGACAATGGAATGTAGAGATAGACTTGAGTGATACCAGCAAAGAAGTGGGTATGAAATCTATGCAATTTAAGCATGTGACTTCATAAACAATGCGCAGTGGAATAAAAATCACACTGATGCTTTGAAGGATACAAAGACAAAGAAGCATAAAAGAACATGGGCTGGAGAATTCTGGAAGTTGACATCGACACCTCTTAGAGTTGCTAAGATTGAGAAAAACTGCTCTGAAATTACCGGAATATCCAGTAAAGTATCCATTCACTGCAGATTTTTTTAAAAAACCCTCTGTACATGCACAGAGGGTCATTTCTAGGAAGGGACATGCAAACTAGATCTCATTTTGTATACCATTATTCTTTTAAGGCAGGGGTCCTCAAACTCAAGCACAGCTGGCTGGAGAATTCTGGGAGTTGAAGTCCACAAGTCTTAAAGTTGCCAAGTTTGAGGACCTCGGTTTTAAGGACTTCAGTTTGCAGCAAATAGAGGCTTCTTTTATTCCCCCAGAATTGTAAAGCAGAATAAATTTTATTTTGCACAAGACCTTACAATAGAGAGTTTTAATAAACTCACAACCCTATTTGCCACTACCAGTTAGGTTCTGAAAAACAAGTCTGCACAATTAAGTTTGTGATGCCATCCTCCACCAGAGGCTGCTACAGCACCAGACAAGAACAACAAAAACAAAGAATTTCTTGAGCCTGAACATATCAATCAAAACAAATTTATAACTATTAAATGAAATAACTCAAATATTTTGGAAAAACTAATTAAAGAAGATCGTTTGGTATGAAGTCTAATCATTTGACACAATGTTTTATTTAGTTTATTTTGTCCATTACTCACATTTGGGGGATTAGCATGTTTAGCAGACATCTTTAACTTTTGATTGTTTATTTATAAACTATATAGCTCTCCTCCCTGAATTATCTGAAATTGGCAAAGCATAATGGAATATTCAAAGACTGACAACTATCTAAAAATGATGATTTCAATGTTCATCTGAGCTGTTCAACAATAACAAGATTCCTTATTTGGTTGCCTTTCAGTCACCATGAGTTCAAGTGCTATAATTCACCAGTGATGCTTTTGTACTGTTTGTGATCCTTGAAAAACACATGATGTATTTTATTAAACAGGGGGTTAAATATTTCAGATTAAATCAATTGTCTGGCTTTATTCTGAGCAGAAACTCCAGAATTTAGGACCTCCCCTTGTGGAAAATGCCGCAGTGCTATGGCAAAAATATTTCAAAGTTGCTGACATCACAAAAGTAACAGCAATATCAGGTGTTCCTGGCAAACAATATAATTTCCAAGGAGGTTTTAAACAAACATGTCAGCAACAGCAGCAGAAAATTCCTGAAATGACTTTCTTTATTTACAGTATTTAATTCTTTCAGGAGGTGGAGTGCGTGGTGGGGGGAAGAGCCTCCCCTAAGATGTGTGAATCATTATGTTTTGTTCTAGGCTTTGTCCTATTAAATCTACATTTCTGAAGAACCAGTGCACAAAATTAGTTTTGGCACCGATACAGAGGAAAGAATTCTTACTTACTTAACCCTCCTTGAGTAAACAAGTTCTGTATGTTAAAATTAAGCCTGAATTCCATTTCTAGTAATTCTGAAAGAAATAATAATTAGGAAACAAAAATATTCTGAAGGATGTTTCATCAATTAAGCCTCCCCTCCCTCCAATAATTAGCAATTGCCAAGTTCAAGAATATTGCAAGTGGTTTATTCCAAGTTATACTTCTCTGGAGTTGATTTGAGCTATTTGCGTTCCAAGACAACACATTCCTTCATCATTTCTATGCATCACCTAGATGGTGACAGTCAATTCTTAACTATACCATGTAAACAAAAATCATTTCAATGAAATCAAAGGACAAACTGTCTTTCCAGAGCTAGTCAGTGTAAAAATAGAGACAGTTTATCAATGCACAAAGCACAAAACTGCTTCGACCACTTCCTTGGTAGGTCCATTACATTTTTAAAAAATGGTTAATTAAACTAGCTGTGCAAAAGAAGCTGCAAAAATTAACAGCAAATTATTATTTGGTATCTTTTGTGACTAAATATTCCTGTATAATTATTTTTTTAATTGTTACTGTAAAAACGTCCTTCTTATTTGGGGGAGCCAGTTCCTATTGAACAGCATGCTCAAGATGGCATGACTTGCATTCAATTGCATTTATTTATTTATTTATTTATTTATTTATCTATCTATCTATCTATCTATCTATCTATTTATTTATTTGTTTATTTGTTTATTTTGTCCAATACAAATTGAAAGTTAAGGCGAATAAAAACGTGTAGTAGTAAATATCAGGGAAGGGATAGAAGAAGAGATATAAGAATAGAATACATCAATGAAGAGTAGAAGAAGGATATATGGATGGGAGAAAAGATATATAAAATTTAGGAGAGACAATTGGACAGGGGACGGAAGGCACACTAGTGCACTTATGCTCGCCCCTTACTGACCTCTAAGGAATCTGGAGAAATCAACCGTGGAAAGACTAAGGGAAAAATGTTGGGGGATGGAGGTTGACACCACGGACTCTGGTAATGAGTTCCACGCTTCAACAACTCGATTCCTAAAGTCATATTTTTTACAGTCAAGTTTGGAGCGGTTAATATTAAGTTTGAACCTGTTGCGTGCTCTTGTGTTATTGCGGTTGGAGCTGAAGTAGTTGTTGACAGGCAGGATGTTGCAGCATATGATCTTGTGGGCAATACTTAGATCATGTTTAAGGCGTTGTAGTTCTAAGCTTTCTAGACCCAGGATTGTAAGTCTAGTTTCATAGGGCATTCTGTTTCGAGTGATGGAGTGAAGGGCTCTTCTGGTGAAGTATTGTTGGACCTTTTCTAGGGTGTTGATGTCCGAAATTCGGTGTGGGTTCCAGACAGGTGAGCTGTATTCGAGGATGGGTCTGGTGAAAGTTTTGTAAGCTCTGGTAAGTAGTGTGAGATTGCCAGAGCAGAAGCTACGTAGGATCAGGTTAATAAGGCCAATATCTCCAGGACTGCAACTCTGACTCACTGGATACTGAAATAATATTGTGAGACAGCATTGGACTCCTGAAGGGAAAATGTGACCCAAAAGGATGACCGTGCATCATGTTAATTTGCTCTTTTTCCATCCTGGAATGCAACGGAGATCAGCAAGTGTAGTGAAAAAGAAAAGAAAAAAGAAGTCCAGATAACCCCCACAACAATATTTTATTTTATTTATTTTATTTATTTGTCAAACATGTGTAGAATAGTAGTAGTTTGTATAAACATCATAAGTAAAAAGTAACGATAAAAGAGGACAATAGAACAGTAGGCACAGTGGTGCACTTATATACATCCCTTACAGACCTCTTAGAAATGGGGTGAGGTCGACTGTGGACAATGTAAGGTTAAAGTTTTTATACACACACAGAGAGAGAGACAGAGACAGACAGACAGACAGACAGACAGACAGATAAAAATAGACATGGACACCAGAAGAGCCCTTCACTCCTCCACTCGAAATAGAATACCTACGAGACTAGACTTTCAATCCTGGGCCTAGAAAGCCTAGAACTAAGACACTAACAAGATGTAAGTATTGCCCACAAGATCATATGCTGCAACGTCCTGCCTGTCGGCGACTACTTCAGCTTCAACCACAACAACACAAGAGCACATAACAGATTTAAACTTAATATTAACCGCTCCAAACTTGACTGTAAAAAATAGGACTTCAGTAACCGAGTTGTGGAAGTGTAGAACTTATTACCGGACTCCATAGTGTCATCCCCAAACCCCCAACATTTTACCCTTAGATTATCTATGGTTGACCTATCCAGATTCCTAAGAGGTCAGTAAGGGGCAAGTACAAGTGCACTAGAGTGCCTTCCGTCCCCTGTCTTATTGCTCTCCTATATCTCCTATACCTTTCTTCTATCCCTATATCTCTTCTTCTATTCTTTCATTGATATGGTCTATTCCTATAACTTCTCTTCTCTTCTTTCTTAGATATATTTTACTATGAGTATATCCTCTATAACAGTGGTTCTCAACCTTTCTAATGCCGCGACCCCTTAATACAGTTCCTCATGTTGTGGTGACCCCCAACCATAAATCTCACGCCAATTCTCCCAACAGAGCTTTAAGCCGATTGGTGGGAAGGTCAGAGGGATACCCCCATTGAAAATGCCTGATTGGTTGGATTGTAAAAATATGTTCCAAGGCACCAGAATAGAAGCTTTAGTTCCTAACTCCATGGAAAATTTGTCTTTTCCCATGGTCTTAGGCGACCCCTGTGAAGTGGTCGTTCGACCCCCTCCCGACCCCCAGGTTGAGAACCACTGCTCTAAAACCTTCATCATTTATTTATTTATTAGATTTGTATGCCGACTCTCTTCATAGACTCGGGGCGGCTCACAACAACAAGAAAACAATTCAAGACAAATCTAATAATTTAAAAATATTTTTTAAAAACCCATTATTAAAGCAGACATACACACAGACATACCATACATAAATTATATAGGCCCTGGGGAGATGTCTCAATTCCCCCATGCCTGATGGCAGAGGTGGCTTTTAAGGAGTTTACGAAAGGCAAGGAGGGTAGAGGCAGTTCTAATCCCAAGGGGTAGCTGGTTCCAGAGGGTCGGGGCCGCCACAGAGAAGGCTCTTCCCCTGGGACCCGTCAAACGACATTGTTTAGTCGACGGGACCCGGAGAAGGCCAACTCTGTGGGACCTAATTGGTCGCTGGGATTCGTGCAGCAGAAGGCGGTCCCAGAGATATTCTGGTCCGATTCCATGAAGGGCTTTATAGGTCATAACCAACACTTTGAATTATGATCGGAAATTGATCGGCAACCAATGCAGACTGTAGAGTGTTGGTATAACATGGCCATGTATTTTACCATGTGTATATCCACTAAAACCCTCATTGTGTATTGGACAAAATCAACCAATCAATCAATAAATAAATATACAGTATTGGGTTGCTATCTGGTACGCACCACACTGTGCACCAGTAGCAAAAATAGAGCTGCGCACATAGCTCCACACTGTGTGGACATCCTGGTGAGGTTTTCCTTCTGCGCATGTGCAGGAAGCAAAATCTCATGAGACGGCACATGTGCGAGAGAGACTTCGGCTTTTTTTTTTTGCTTCTGCACATGCAGGAGTAAAATCCTGCTGGGATGAGCACGCATGTTTGTCGGTGATCTGAAGCTGTCCGTGCATTGCACTGGTAGTGTTGGTAAGTAGGAGCCCCCACCTGGATGTATAGATATCCTACTCCGTGTCTTTTTGTTTCTTCTCCCTTGCATTACTCTAGTGACATTCTGCTATGCAGACTGGCTGAGGATGGACAGTTGCATTCAATGAGAACGTCACATAGCACACAACAATTGGCAAAGAGGACACGAGTGCCTGAAGCGCAGAGAAATGGTCCCCACTGTTAGATTAGATTAGATTTATTGGATTTATATGCGGCTCACAACAATGGTGAAGAACAATACAGTACATAGTAACAAATCTAATATTTAAAAATCTAGGTTACAGTTTTAGATTAAAAGTCCAAAAAAAAAGAAACCCCAATATATAAAAAACAACACACAATCGAATCATACACAAGAACTACATGGGCAAGGGGGAGATGTTTAAATTCCCCCATGACTGACGGCAGAGGTGGGTTTTAAGAAGTTTACGAAAGGCAAGGAGGGTGGGGGCAATCCTGATCTCTGGGGGGAGCTGGTTCCAGAGGGTCGGAGCCACCACAGAGAAGGCTCTTCCCCTGGGTCCCGCCAGACGACATTGTTTAGTCGATGGGACCCGGAGAAGGCCAACTCGTGGGACCTAACCGGTCACTGGGATTCGTGCGGCAGAAGGCGGTCTCACAGGTATCCTGGTCCAATGTCATGAAGGGCTTTATAGGTCATAACCAACACTTTGAATTGTGACCGGAAACTGATCAGCAGCCAATGCAGACTGCGGAGTGTTGGAGTAACATGGGCATATTTAGGGACTGTACTGGGTCCAAGATATCAATTTTCCACCATCATCACTAATCTCAGCTAGATATCTTGACTGAGCTGCCTCTAGATCAGTGGCTCTCAACTGGCATCTGGGACCAGTTCTACAGGTTCAGAAGGGTTCAGTGTTTTTAATGGGAAAGTGAACACAAGAACAAGGGGGCACAATCTGAGGTTAGTTGGGGGAAAGATTAGAAGCAACAAGAGAAAATATTATTTTACTGAAAGAGTAGTAGATGCCTGGAAAAAACTTCCAGCAGACGTGGTTGGTAAATCCACAGTAACTGAATTTAAACATGCCGGTGATAAACATACTGTATATCCATCCTAAGATAAAATATAGGAAATGATATAAGGACAAACTAGATGGACCATGAAGTCTTTTTCTGCCATCAATCTTCTATGTTTCTATACAAAAACTGAAAGTTAAAAAGTTTGACACACCTTAGAATTGAAGTAGCACAAATCCAAATAATGCATTATTGCTGATAATGCTGGCCAGTCACACTGTCCAACATCCTCTGTAAAAAAAACTTGAATCGAATGGACTGGTATGGGTGGAGTGCTTATACCAATCCATGGCAAGGTGCCTAGCATCGTAATCACAGAGTGACAGCTTGGCAGGCAGCAAAGCGTCTTGAAATCAACTCCAGACTTCTGGTTAGTCCGGCTACATTCCTCAAACATTCATTCTGTCACATAAAAAGAATCCTTTTTGCCACAGTAAAAGTTTGCAGGTATGCTTGGGTTGACTACGCAAACAACAAAGGTGTCTGTAAAAATTTGCTGAGTTTCATTCTGAAATTGAATTCTTCAAGCATTGCAGACTGCTGTAATGAAGTAGAATGGATTTCAACTTTGTCCCAACCCCTGCAATTCAAATATACGAGCCAAATAGAGGTAAGACTAGGAAAACCACATGGATGACTACATAGATTTAAAAAGTAGAAAAGCAACATTCTCTATCTTCCAGGTCATCTGCACATTCCTGGGTGTGTACTACAATATCAACCCACAAAACATAGAACACCAGCCCCTTCTTTTCAGAATTAAAATTGCATACAGTTGATTTTAATAATGAATTTGACCTTTGGAATAATAAGTTGAAATATTTAAAATGCCTTTAAATTCATTACAATGGTATACATTTTACAAAATTATCTTGATCTCAAAATGCATTTAAATCAATAACCGTGTTTTATTTTTTTTACTGATCATATCAGAAAAATAGTAGCAAAAACTAGTTGTAATTATCTTGCTGAACATGTAATCTGGTAGTTAAAAATGATTCATGTGATTTGGGCATGTCCTGTTATTGCTATGAATTGATCTGAAATTCACAGGAGTGTTAACATTACAGTAATGACTCTACAGGACTCATACATACATTTAGAAACATCCTAGATATATGAAATCTATTGAAATAATTATTATGAAGTTATTATGAAAGCTAGTTTGGTCCAATGGTTAGCGAGAAAGGTGACTTGAATTCTAATCAGGCATGAAAGCCAACTAAGGCACTTTGGCCAGCCCCCACCTCCCTCCCTCTTCCTTCTCCCTCTCCCTCCCTCCCTCCCTCCCTACCTACCTACCTACCTATCTATCTATCTATCTATCTATCTCAGCATATAATATCATACTTGGGTGACAATCCAACACTTTCCACTGTCATCATGAGTGGAGTTTTTCAGAGTAAAGAGTGGAAATATTATCTTTAATCACCAATCCGCATATAGTATACACTTTAGAAGAATGTGTGAAATAGACTTGATACTGTAATTGTTTCCTTGTAAGGCAAAGGAGATAATGCTTCTTTTTTGCTCTTTCTAGTCTGTGGAATTATTCTCCCTTGAGATTTCTTAAATTGTTGTTTATTTAGAAGAACATTTACCATATTTTTCTGTGTATAAGATGCACCTTTTTCCTCCCTAAAAGAGGCTGATAATTAGGGTGCGTCTTATATTCTGAATGTAGCTTCAAATGTTTCTTTCCAGCCCTAACCAGGTGCTAATGATGTTCCTAGCTCTTACCCGCTTGCAAGCTCTTTCATTGTTACTCTGTGAGGAATATTTTCCAAACCCTGTCTTTTTAGGGGGTTTTTTTCATTGCTTTACTTGCTCCGAATGTTCTTTTCCAGCCCTAACCAGGTGCTAACAATGTTCCTAGCTCTTTCCAGCTTGCAAGCTCTTTCATTGTTACTCTCTGCGAAGAAGAATGATTTCCAAGCCCTAAGTCTTTGCAGAGTTTTTTCCATTGCTCTAATTGCTCAGACTGTTTCTTTCCAGGTGATAATGATGTTCCCAGCTCTTGCTGGTTTGCAAGCTCTTTCATTGTTACTCTCTCCGAATAAAGTTTTTTTAAAGCCCTAACCAGGGGATAAAATAATGTACTAAAGCTGATCAGACTAAGGACTCTAGCCAAATGAATACTGGTAAGCAGATTCTTTTCCCTATTTCCCTCCCCAAAAACTGAGGTGCGTTGTACACTCCAGTGCTTCTTATACTCTGAAAAATATGGTAAGTTGTGATTGCAGTTCCGTTTTTAAATGAATTTTGCATTTTAATTTCTGCAATTTATGTTTTATGATATGTATATTTTTCAATTGTTCCTATCCTATATTGTTCCTATCCTTTTCAGAATCCCACCTTTAAAAAAAAAAATGATTTATGTGCCGCCCCTCTCCGGGGACTCGGGATGGCTTACAACATATAAAAAGAACAGTACAATACAAGTCCTAAGTCCAATTAATATAAAACTCACTTATCTAATCTAAAATCCCCATTATATTAAAAATCAATCATTCCTATTTAACAAGAACATACATATAATTCGTCGGCCAGCGGGCTAGAGTCTAATGGCCCCAAGTCTGGCGGCATAGATGAGTCTTTAGATTCTTACAGAAGGTCAGGAGAGTGGAGGCAGTACAAATCTCTGGGAGGAGCTGATTCCAGAGGGCCAGGGCCCCAACAGAGAAGTGACATTGGCTAGTTGACGGGACCTGGAGAAGGGTGATTCTGTGGGACCTAACCGGTCGCTGGGATTCATGTGGCAGAAAGCGGTTCCGCAAGTAATCTGATCAGATGCCATGTAGAGCTTTATAGGTCATAACCAACACTTTGAATTGCATCTGGAAACCAATTGGCAGCCAATGCAGTCTGCGGAGTGCTGGAGAAACAAGCGGTCGTGTGAAGGCCCATAATCACTTGCATAGCTACATTTTTCATGATTTGTAGTTTCTGAACACTTTTCAAAAGTAGTCCCATGTAGAGAGCATTGCAGTAGTTGAACCTCGAGGTGATAAGGGCATGAGTGACTGTGAGTAAAGAGTCCATGTCCAAATAGGGCTGCAACTGGTACACCAGGCGAAGCTCAGCAAACGGCCCCCTTGCAACAGCTGAAAGATAATGTTCCAAAATCAGCTGTGGATTGAGGAGGACGCCCAAGTTGCAGACCCTCTCTGAGGGGGTCAAAATTCCCTCCCCAGAGTAATGGACAGACAGATGGAGGTGTCCTTGGGAAGCAGAACCCATAGCCACTCCATCTTGTCGGGGTTGAGTCTGAGCCTGTTAACACCCATCCAGACCCTAACAGCCTCCAGACACTGGCACATTACTTCCACTGCTTCACTGAGTGGACATGGGGTGGTGATGTATAGCTGAGTATCATCAGCATACTGATGGTAACTCATCCCGTGCCCTTGGATGATCTCACCCAGCGGTTTCATGGAGATATTAAACAGTAGGGGAGAGAGTACCAACCCCTGAGGAACCCCACAAAGGAGGAACCTAGGAGTCAACTTCTGACTTCTGATTGTGACTGACTGGACAGGTAGGAGGTGAACCACCATAAAATGGTGCCTCCCACTCCTAGCCCCTCCAGCCAACGCAGGATACCTTTGCTGCCAGTGTTAGATGTGGGTGCAAAAGAAAGAACAGATGCAGGAATAGTTCAGCACCTTTAATTTCCCTAGCTGTTTGCAATGCAAATGGCTGGCCAGGTGGCAGGGATTCCTCATTAATAGGAATCCCAACAGCTTAGCCGGCTACTGGCAGCAGTTTATTTCTCTTGCCACTATCCAATCAGCGGCAGCAATGCAAATCTGTGCTCTTTATGTCAGTACATAAAATAACTACAACCTTCAAAACTCAATGAATAGTATAAACCATATTATCATTATTGGGCTTCAGTCACTTGGTCAACTTTCCATATGAATGATGCCAATTTTGTCTTACATTGCTTAGATGTGCTTTCACAACAAAGCCTTAAAGATAAAACCTGGCTCAAGTTACATTCCATTTCTGGTACAGTAGCTGCAATAACCTGTCCAATTTTCTAGAAAAAAAAATGAAGTGGTTTCCCTTTGCTTAATTCTGGGATATTTATGCAACTTCGTAACATAGCTGTCAGGCTTGAGATTTTCTTGTTGTCTTTCAGCCAAATGGGTATTTCCCTTTAAAAGTTATTGCAATTTATTTCCTACTTGCATTTCCAGTATTTTACTTTATAACAAGAGATGCAGTTTGGATAAGACACAGAGTTTGTTTTAATAGTGAAATCAAAATCACTCGCTGCTTTTATTATTTCAATTTCAGCTTTATTGATGCTGTATGCTTTGGCAGAAGCTTTTTGAACAGTAGATAGTGAGGATTTTCTGTCATAGCAAACATTGCTATCAGATTAATTCTGCAAGGTCATAAGACATTGAATTCATTGCCTAAGCCAAGTTGGCAAACTTCAGCTTGTGAGCCACATGCAGCTCTTTGGCCCCGTAAGTGTGGCTCTTCAAAGAGAATGATCCAACAATTGAGGGACAAACCTGCAACATGAAATAGAGGAAAAGAAAAAGATTGTACAGAATTACTATAAAGAATTGTATGAATTGGAAGAAATTAGAGAAGAAGACATAAAAAAATACTTGACTAACCAGAAACTGCCAAACTTGTCAGAGGAAATGAGAATGATGTTAAATAAAGAAATCTCACAAGAGGAAGTGAAAAAGGCCATCCAAAAACAAACAAAATAACAAAGCACTAGGACCAGATGGGCTTCCATCAGAGATATATAAAAAAATTCTAAATGTATTGGAGGATAAATTATTAGAATTACAGTGGTACCTCGGTTTTCAAACGCTTATCAGTTCGAACAAATCGGTATTCGACCAGGAAATTCAAGAAACTTTTGCCCTGAAATCCGAACAAATATTTGGAACTTGAATACTCAAGAGAGCTGAAGACAGAAGCCGACAAGCTACACAGAGAGAGAGAGCCGGGGACAGAAGCGGGCGAGCAAGAGAACTGAAGCCAGAAGCCGGCAAGCTACAGAGAGAGAGAGAGAGAGATGGGGACAGAAGCAGGCAAGCTAGAAGGAGAGACAACTGAGAAGGGGAATTTATCTTAAATTGTTTCAGTTCTCAACCAAATCGGTTCTTGAACACACTTCCAGAACGAATTGTGGTCGAGAACCGAGGTACCACTATATATAACAAAGTGTTAGAAAAAGGCAAAATGCCAAAATCTTGGGGGGGAAGCATACATCACTCTGATAGCAAAAGTGGGAAATCCAAAATCCAAAATTACAGACCTATATCTTTGCTGAATACAGATTATGAAATTTTTGTTTCAATTTTGACAGAAAGTCTGCTACAGGGGAGATTATCCAGGACCGAACAGATGGCATGCTGAGTACAGCATTACTCTGAATTATATTCTAGAGAAAATGTGATAACTGACAAGACTTTGAATGGCATTGAGTGCCTGCCTGTCCTGGAGGAGCTTGACAGTGAGCCAACCTTAGGGAAACTAAATGCGGCTCTGGACTCCCTCACCTCAGGCCAGGCACCTAGGAAGATAACATACCTGCTGAAGTGGTGCAAAGAGATCATCCCCACAGAAGTGGATGCAATCTTCTGTCTCTGTTGGAGGGAAGGTGGAGTACCACGGGACATGAAGGATGCAAGTATTATAACATTATAAAAGAACAAAGGTGACAGGGATGACTGTAACAACTATCGTGGCATCTCTCTTCCTAGTGTGGTAGGGAAGCTGCTTGCCCATGTCATATTGAAGAGGTTCCAGGTGCTTGCAGAGAGAGTCTATCCAGAATCACAGTGTGGATTCCAAGCCAACAGAACTACCACTACCAATATGGTATTTTCTCTTAGAGAGCTGTAGGAGAAATGCAGGGAACAAAGACAGCCACTTTTTGTAGAGTTTATAGATATTATAAAAGCTTTTAACCTGGATAGTAAGTGTTGAATCCTCTGTAAATAGTTGTAACCAGGGAAATTATGTAAATAACAGGTGGCGCCTGATTGGTTGAGGCGCTGACAGCTCGGTTTAGGTGGGAACCAAACTGTATAAAAGGAGCGCTTTCTCCCTGCCCAGCTGAGACGCGTTCCAGCTGATTGTCACTTACGAAAGAGCTGAAAATAAAGGAACCGTCTTGTTACTAGCTGTCTCGAGTCACTTCACATGGCGACGACGGAAGAAAGAGCCTTCGCTTGCCGCTATGGATTCCCTGCCTGTCGGGAGAGCTCCGGAATTTTTCGACCCGGAGAAATCTACATGGGACGCCTACCTTGCGAAATTTGAAATATTCCTCGAGGCTGCTGGCATGAGGGAAGCCGACAACGATCGGAAAAGAGCGATCTTCTTGAACTGCTGCGGCTCGGAGATGTTCGATCTCGCCCAGACAGACCCGGCACCGGCCAACTCCATCGCCTGGGACTCATTGAAGGCAAAGCTGTCTGCCCATTTCAAACCCACGAAGCTGGCGATCGTCTTCAGACACCAGTTTTCGCAAATGGGACAACTAGACTCGGAGAGCATCAATCAATATGCTACGCGCCTACAAACGGTGCTGTCGAAATGCCGTTTTGACAACCCGGAAGCTCACCTAATAGATGCCCTCATCTTCAGGATGAAGAATTCTACCATCAGAAACAAGCTTCTCACCGAAGAGGAATCTTCACTGCAAACGGTCATCAAATTAGCCCAGACTGCTGAAGTCGCCGAAGCCGCTGCAAAGGAGCTTAAACAAAACGACAAGCATGAAGTCGTTGCTCACATCAATTCGCCTACTCGCCGCGCTGAGTCTCCAAGCAACTTAAGTCCATCTACACCCTCCGAAGACGACTGCTTCTTGCTCCAGCAAGACCACTCACGCTTCCTGAGGCAACCTCGCTCAACACTTCCGTGCTCAGGCTGCCGGGGAAACCATCAGCGCCAATGCTGCCCTTTTCGGGATGCCAATTGCCACCGCTGCGGCCGCCGTGGCCACATCGCCGAAGCCTGCAGAGCCCCCATGCCGGAAGACACATTCTCCACACAACGGCCACCAAGATTTCAAAACCAGCAGCCCCAACAGCGCGACAACAGAGGATTTAGATCGTTCGGCCGGAAGAATCACTCCAACTTTAACCGCGACTACTCGAGAGGTAACCGGGACATTTCTATCAATAACACGGTAATGGCTAACAAAGCCAAAATTACTATTTCATTACTCCTAAATTCGCACCCGTGCCAGATGGAACTGGACACTGGTTCTCGGTATAGTATAATGCCTTGGGAAAAGGTCAAACTGTATATGCCACATATTGTCAAAACTGATTTAATAGCTACAGATTTAATTATTAAGGATTTTCAAGGGGGGTTAATTCCAGTAATGGGAAAGCTAAGCGTGCCAATTGTGTTTAAACATGTTAAAATTAATCTTCCATTAATAGTGGTATCAGGACCTAGGCACTCCCTTTTGGGATTAGAGTGGATGGCTCCCCTAGGAATAGAAATCTCTGGCATTTGCAAAATAACAAACAACCTTATTCCTAACTTCTTAAAGGAATTTCCGGAGGTTTTCAGCTCAACTTTGGGGTCCTATAAAGGCCCACCTATCTCATTTTCTCTTGATCCTAAAGTGCCCCCTGTCCGCCTCAAACCAAGGAGAGTTCCCCTGCCACTACTTCCTAAATTAGATATTCAATTAGATAAACTTATACATCAGGGCATTCTAGTCCCAGTAGACCAAGCTCCTTGGGAAACGCCCATAGTAACTCCTCTCAAACCAGATGGCTCCTTACGAGTCTGCACCGACTATAAATCCACCCTAAATAAAGCATTACAACATCATCCATACCCCATACCAGTCGTACAACAGCTACTTCACTCCCTGGGGGAAGGGAAAGTGTTTGCAAAGATCGACCTGGCTCAGGCTTACCAGCAATTGCCTGTCGATGGACCTACCTCCCTGGCGCAAACCATTGTTACCCATAGAGGGGCCTTTAGATGCACCCGGTTAAAATTTGGCGTAAGTGTAACCCCGGGAATTTTTCAAAGTCTGATGGAGAGGTTATTGACAGGAATTGGGGGAACAATACCATACTTTGATGACATTTTAATTTCGGGGGAGGATCAGGCCCAGTTAAACCTAAGGATAAGGGAGGTATTAACTAGACTGCAGGACAAAGGACTCAGGATTAAACCAGAGAAATGCGTTTGGGGAACCAGTAGTGTTGAGTTTCTCAGATATAGAATAGATGGCGAAGGCATCCATCCCACTAAAGAAAAGGTCAAGGCTATCAAGGAAGCCCCCGAGCCCAAGAGCAAGGCTGAATTGCAGGTGTTTTTAGGCCTTCTAAATTTTTACTCTGTTTTTTTGAGACAGAAGGCCACAGCAGCAGAACCTCTACACCGGCTGCTTCAGAAAGGAGACCCTTGGACATGGGGGAGAATTGAAAGAGAAGCCTTCTCACGAATAAAGAATCTATTAACTTCCACGAGTGTAGTGGTACAGTATAGTACATTGCTTCCCCTATGTCTTACGTGCGATGCTTCCCCCTATGGGGTGGGTAGTGTCTTGGCTCATGTGCTGCCTAACAACACAGAGGCCCCTATAGCATTCTTTTCAAGAACCTTGTCCAGCACAGAATGAAATTACAGTCAGCTGGACAAAGAGGCTTTAGCATTAGTAGCTGGAGTTAAAAAGTTCCACAATTACCTTTTTGGGAGGAAGTTCGAGCTGGTTACCGATCACAAACCCTTGTTAGGCCTTCTTGCCCCAGACAAACCAACTCCGCCCTTTATGTCACCAAGATTAATTAGGTGGACTATATTCTTATCAGGTTACCAATATGAATTAACGCATAGGGGAGATACAACCATAAACCATGCGGATGGCCTTAGCAGGTGCCCCATCCCCGAGATAGTGGAGGACCCTGCCCCTTCCGCTGAAGTATTACTTATAGAGTTAGAAGATAACCCCCTGACAACTGCCAAGGAAGTGGCTGAACATACTAAACAAGACCCAATACTAATAAAAGTAATTAATTGTGTTTTAAGAGGATGGAGTAATGAACCTGATGAAAAAAACCTGTCTGAATTTAAGAGTAAGAGATTTGAACTGTCTTATGTTAAAGGTTGTCTATTATGGGGTGACAGGGTCATAATCCCTGACAGTCTGAAGACTAAGGTTTTGAATATGTTGCATGTGGGACATCCAGGCATTGTAAGAATGAAAGGGTTAGCAAGGGGCCATTTCTGGTGGCTGGGACTGGATGCCGAAATTGAAGGGTGGGTGGCCAAGTGTGACCCTTGCCAAGAGTCAAGGCCGAAACCCCCCAAAACTACACCCATGGATTGGGAGCAACCCAAGGGGCCCTGGTCCAGAATACACATTGATTTCGGAGGTCCTATTGGCTCACAGTATTTCTTAATTGTAGTAGATGCTTATTCTAAGTGGGTCGAAATAATTAAAATGCATAATATCACCACATGTGCTACTATAAAAGCGTTGCGCCACCTTTTTACCACCCATGGCTATCCAGACGTATTGGTATCTGATAATGGGCCCCAATTGACAGCCAGGCAATTTGAGCTATTTCTAGACCAGTTAGGGGTCAGGCACGCCCTCATATCACCTTTTTCGCCATGGGCTAACGGATTGGCAGAGAGGTACGTTCGTGTAGCCAAGGAGGCCTTACGTAGGGCGGGCCCTGGAGAGGTGCAAGCTCATTTAGACAAATTCTTATTGGCCCAGCATATAACTCCAAATGCAATAACCCACAGAAGTCCTGCAGAAATCCTCATGGGGAGAAAACTCAGGTCAACCCTAGATAGGTTACACCCTAGGTATTGTACAAATAGTTTTACGTCTGAAAATGCTGAAAGACATATGTTTTTGGGGCAATGTATCTTTGCAAGAAATTTTAGTGGAGGCCTAAATTGGCTAAGGGGAACCGTGGTGCAACAAAAAGCACCTAAAACTTATGTAATAAGGTTAAATGATGGTCGACTATGGACTAGGCACATCGATCATTTAAGAAGGTGCCCAGAAACTGAGTATACTCAAAATCCTAAGACCGGTTGTTTTACCCCGCATGAAAATGACACACTACCAACTGTAATAGATTTAAATTTGGACTTACCACAAAGAAGCTGTTCAACCAGCACTGCAGGACCATCTTCGTCATCAGAGGTCGGTGATGTGCCAGCCAGCTCGACTCTGGGGGCCGGAGCTCAGCCTCGGCCCTTAGAAACCAGAGGAGGTACCGACGAACCGACCTCCTCTTCTGCCGACGGCGAAACCTCAACTGAACTGCGCAGGTCAGCAAGGACTACACAGAGACCGCACCGATTGGATGACTACATCACATGGCTTTCTGACTAACTGTGTATTTTTTTTTCTAGAGAGGGAGGGGTGTTGAATCCTCTGTAAATAGTTGGAACCAGGGAAATTATGTAAATAACAGGTCGCGCCTGATTGGTTGAGGCGCTGACAGCTCGGTTTAGGTGGGAACCAAACTGTATAAAAGGAGCGCTTTCTCCCTGCCCAGCTGAGACGCGTTCCAGCTGATTGTCACTTACGAAAGAGCTGAAAATAAAGGAACCGTCTTGTTACTAGCTGTCTCGAGTCACTTCAGTAAGGATGGCTTTTATAAAATCCTCCCCAAGAGTGGCTGTCCACCCCACCCTTCGTCAACATCATCAGGTCCATTCATGAGGAAATGAAGGGCACAGTAGTTTTTAATGGCTTAACATCAGATTCCTTTGACATTTGAAGTGGAATGAAACAGGCTGCGTCCTTGCACCAACTCTATTCAGGATCTTTTTTTAATGTCACGCTGAAGCATGCTTTTGGAACTGTTACAGAGGGAGTTTATCTCTGGACCAGATCAGATGGAAAACTCTTTAGCTCTCTAAATTGAGAGCACAGTCTAAAGTCTAGCTGAAAAGCTTAAGGGATTTCCTCTTTGCTGACAATGCTGCCGTTACTGCTCATTCTGCTGAAGAATTTCAACAACTCATTGACCATTTTAGCAAGGTCTTACAAGATTTTGGATTAAGGATCAGCCTGGAAAAAACGGAAGTCATGGGTCAGGACATGGATTCACCTCCCCATATAACAATCTTTGCACAAGAATTGGAGGTCATCCATGACTTTGTGTATCTTGGCTCAACCATCCCCGACACTCTCTCTAGATATTAAGCTGAATAAACATATTGGTAAAGTGGCCACCACATTCTCTAGACTCAAAAGGTGAGTATGGCATAATAAGAAGCTGACAGAACATATAAAGATCCAGGTTTATGGAGCCTGTGTCCTGAGCACACTCCTGTTTGGCAGAGAGTCTTGGACCCTTTATGCACAGCAAGAGAGAAAGTTTAATACCTTCCATATGCTCTGTCTCCGAAGTATCCTTGGCATCTCCTGACATGACAAAGTTCCGAATAGCATAGTCTTGAAACATGCTGGAATTACTAGCATGTATATATTATTGAAACAGCAATGTCTTCACTTGCTTGGGATGATGTGAGAATGGATGAAGGGTGGATCACGACAGTGATCCTGTATGGTGAACTAGTGCAGGGAAAATGCCCCAGAGGGAGACCACAGCTGTGATATAAGGATATATAGAGGGATTTAAAGGCCTTAGGAATGGACATTAACAGCTGGGAAAACCTTGACTTCTGATCATTCAGCTTAGAAGCTAAAGATGCTGTTCTGTATCCATGGATACAGGGGTGTCAATCATTATTCAAATTACCTATTGTATATAGTTTAAAGTGATTGGGTAAGCCGCACGCGGGAAAGTACAAACGGCTTTCAAAACCATTCCTCCCAGACCTGAGCCCTTTAAAAAAGGGAAACCCGAGCCGTGTGCTGTTACAACAAAATGTTTACTTTGTTGCAAGCTGCAGATTCCTAATAAACAAATCTAGCAAAACCACTGCTTGTTCTCTCATGACTTAAAAGTGGTGACGAGGAAGTAAAGAACCTGAGACTAAGTCATGGAACCCAAATTAGTAGCTCAAGTGCCGGATTTCTTCGACCCAGAGCAAGAATCCTGGGACACCTATACGGAGAAATTTGAGAATTTTTGGGAGGCGTCCAGCTACGAAGATGCTAGTGACAAAGTCAAGAGAGCAATCTTCCTCAACCATTGTGGCAAGCTCATGTACGAGCTAACAAAGACTCACACGGATCCAGTACTGGTGCAGACAGCACTGTGGGCCGCGATCACCGAAGAGCTGGCAAACCACTTCAAACCGACGAAACTGCCGAGAGTATACCACCACAAATTTGAGTGCTCAAAACAGGCTGAAGGCAAATCAATAAACCAATTTGCCATGCGCCTGAGAATGCTCCTCACTAACTGCAAATATAAACACCCAGAAGACAGATTAGTTGACCGCCTAATCTTGGGTATGAGAAATGAATCATTACGGGAAAAGCTGATCACCGAGGAAGACGCCACTCTACAAGATGTCCTAAAACAAGCCCAAGCTGTGGAAGTCTCCAAACAGGCACCAAGCAAAGTCAAGAGAACTGCTACAGCGACTAATATCCTCAAAATCGAGACAGCAGAGGCATTGGAACCATTGGAAAGAATCTAGAGAAAAAGATTTTTATATGGATTTAAAACATTTTTGACAAGCAGCTGATTCAAGAATATTGTAGATTTGAGAAAGGCCTCTGATGGAAATACTGGGTGGAAGACAGAAGAGAAAGTGCAGCTGTGTAATTTGACCTTGACTACCAGAAAAGATAATTTGGGAGCTGTGAGAACTTCTACATTTCTTGGCTTCAATTGTTTATGGGTATGGAAGGTAAACTTTTGACTTGGAGTGAATTGGACTAATATTCGAATTGGACATTAGAATTTGAAGATTAAAAGAGATTATATGGACTTTCAATTAAAGGTAATATAATTTTTTTGAAAGAAAATGTTAAATTGATAACATAGACTTGCGGATGTTAAATAATATGTATGAAATTTTAAAAGCTAATAATGAGTCAGATATTTTGCTGGAAAGTACAGAGCAGGAAATAGGAGAGGAGATAAATAATATCAAAGAAGAAGGGGGTGAAAACAAAAAACAATTTGATAATTTCAGGGAGATTTACACTGTACATTTACAGTGGCACAAAAAGAGTAGATAGAGGGGAACGTCCCTCAAAAAAGAATCAATCAAAGAGTAAAGAGGAAAATAATGGGAAGAGACCAGAAAAAAATTGGGGGAGACCCACTCAAACAATATATTCAAAAGAGAGAGAAAAGACTCAGGAGAAAGAGACATAAAAAGGAAAAAAACAAAAAGAAATTATTAAGGGAATAGAATAAAAGAGGAAAAATAACAGGAAGTGGCATTTTTGAAAGATCTAAAGAAAATGGTTAAAGAGGGAGAGGTTAGTGGAAAGGAGGGAGGAAAAGAAGGTTTGTATTAGTAGATTTAAGGAAATTGTATCAATATTGTTAATTTTGGATAATTAATCAAGTTAAAGTATTTTTTGTAGGATTTGAATATGATGATGTACATTGTTTATACCAAAACAGATTAGCAGACAAAGTGGAATGGGAACTTTGAAATATTATTAATTGTGGATAGTCAATTAAGTTTTTAAATTAGGTTTTATGCAAGATTTGAACATGAAGATGTATATTGCTTACACTAAAATAGAACAGCAGATGGAATGTAAAACGGTAATTTGGTTTAATTTTAAAGTCAATTTAAATTAAGAGATGAAGTTGAAATGCAGTGAGAATAGGAAATTTGAGAAATGTATGTAGTAAGGGAGGAATAAGACAATTAATTGATATTATTGAAAGAGATTGGGAATTTAAGGCAATTAGTAATTCTAATGTATTAAGAAGAAAATACAGTAAGTTAAGATAAAGAAATAGATAAAGAGAATATTATGACTGAAATTAAAAATAGAGATACGATGTAAAATGGGTTATGTATATGAAAAGATATGTAAGAATGATCCAGATAACCTTTTGTTCATAAAATATATATGTTTCGGAGGGAGGGGGGCTAACTAATTGGTAATAAAAATGATTAAACAAACAATATATTCATCATTAAACTTTGAGATAGATACAAACTATTTTTTAAAAGATAAAAAAATATAAAGCAGCTCAAGAAAACTTCAGTAAAAGAATTATGTAATACGTTTCTGGAATCTATCCTTAAGAATAGTGGCTCCATTCATTTACTGAGCTTTTAAAACCATATTTTTAACCATGGTTTGTTATATAATCCCTAGTGATCAGATTGATCTTGAATTTCTGAAAGATTACATTTTGATATATATTTTCTTGCTAAATCTGCATTATGAGCTAAACAGATATTAAAATAGAATTTTTAAAAAGTATGGAAAATTTGAATATATGCTGGGATTGTTTGTAGACTAATTAGTTTTATTATTTCCTATGTTCAAGAACAAATATAATTTGCCTTTTCCTATCTACTGGTAATATTTTCAAATATAAATCTATTGACATTTAAATTTGATTTTTAGTTTTAGGAACAAGAATTAACATATTTTATGTGATCTCATAGTTAATCTTTGATAAACTTTATCAAACTTTGTTGACAAAAAAAACCTTATTTCTAATGGGAATTGGAAGGACATGTAAGGACATAATGAAAATATTGGATGTATTCTATCATTCAACTAGAGCTGTGATAGCAAACCTATGGCACGTGTGCCACAAGTTGTACACGGAGCTATATGAGTGGGCATGTGAGCTCAGGCTCAGTGTTCATGCATGTCGTGGCCAGATGATTTTGGGGCCTTCTGGGCCCACTGGGAGTCAGAAAACAAGCTGTTTCCAGCCTCTAAAGGGGATCGGGAAGGCCCGTTTTTTGCTCTCCCCAAGCCCCAGAGCCTTTCTAGGAGCCTAGGAAGGCAAAAATGGCTCCCCACACAAACACACTGGAGGTCCTCCAAAGGCCAGAAATGGCCCATTTCCCAACTTGAAATGGAGTTTCCAGTCCAACTGGAAATCGGCAAATGGAACCTTTCCAGCCTCCACAGGTCCTTGGGGGGACCTCCAGAGGACCTCTGGGGATTGGGGAAGGTCATTTTGAATACTATTCTATCATTAATTTAAATATTTAAATTTAAAATCAGTCATCAACCATAATCAAGAGTTCACAGCTGACCACGATATGATTTTCTGACCAGATTTTCTGACAGATTTTGACAATGGAATAGTAAAATTATTAAAAAGGAGCTACGTGCCAATTGTTGTCCTGGAACAAGTTACTATAAAACCGTATGGTGAAGGTTAATAATCAGCAGTTTCTATTGTTCAGTTCTGAAGGGGAATGAGGCAGGGATGACCCGTCATCCGGGCTGCTTGCCTCAATCACCAAGTATTTGACAATAGCCTTAGAAAGAATGCTTACATCAAAGAACTGTACTATAAAAATACCAGCCTAGAGTAAACATTTATATGGAGATGTTTTACAGTAACAACTTGGCCACAGCTCCTTGACACCTATTAAACTTACTAAAGAATTTGGACCCTCCCAAATATAACTGAAACTTGAACAAAAACAGAAGGATATGATTATCTTATGAAGAATATTCAAAATCACTATTTATATTTCCTTGATTTAACAACATTGAAGCCATTTTACAATTCACTGTTCGTTTTATTTGGATTTAATTCATCCTAATTTAATGTCTCTAGATTGCAATGATACTCTGTTTACTTTGAACTCCAGAGATATAGAATTATTATTACATTGAATAACACTAAATCTCTTTTTGTTCTTAACCACTTATTTAACTGGCCGTGATCTGACCAAACAAAGGCTGACACATTTTATTTGATTTGATTTTACATTTATTAAACTATGTCAATGCCCTAGGCTGAAAAATAAAAGGTGAACTTGATAAATAAATACAGTATATTAGTGCCCACTTTGACTGAAGATTAATGCTGCTTTGAACATTCAAAATACACACAATAACAAATATGATATCAATCCATCCAAAATATTTGATCCCTCCCCTTCGCAAATTCAATGTTTCCATTTAGTGATCAAGAAAGTGTGGAAATCTAGATGTGAAGGAAAATGATTGTTGTTGCCCATTCACGTCCTATGCAGCTAGTCACAAATTCTGAGGATCGATAGACGGTTGTGGTGTGGTATTCTAGACTTATCTACCTGGCACCTGAGTCTGATAGAGAGGAGGTCAGAGAGGATGTGGTGTCAGAGGCTGAAAACCAACAGGGCCTTCTGCACCTCCCAAGGTGCACATGATTGACTCAGAAGAAGAGGAGGAGCTTCTTCATGATGCTAGGGCACACAGAGTTCCCAGAAGGCAGGAGTGGCTAAACAAGAGGAGAACAATAGGCCATGACCTTGGACTATTTAAGGCTTAGCCACATGACGTGTCAGTGTAGAAGTCAACGTTCGTTATGTTCCAGCTAGGACTTCTTTCTTTGGATATTATTGTTTCAATTATGAATTACAAACTGGCAAGTTGGACTAATTACCACTGGGCTTTCTGCCAACTCAGAGTGAGTCCATGAATGAGATCTGTGTGATCAAAGAAATGATTTGTTTTGGTTTCTGTTTGGATTCTATCCCATTGTGGGAACTCTAATTAGCAGCTGGCACTGAAAACACTTATTTCCTGATTTTGATGAACTTTTAAATCCAAGCCTCACTGCTTATAAAATATTAGAAGTAAATGCTTAAATTTTGTAAAATCAGTGTGTGGGGGCCTATTTCCTGGGAGGGGCTCATTGCTGGGCCACAACAATTTGACTTCTGCTCCACACACACACACACAAACTAAGATCATGGATCAGCTTCATGATGACAATGTGCAGCTTCAGCAACAAATAGCAGCAATGGCTGCCGAGGTGGCTCAGCTTCAAGGCCAGATGACCCTACCTGCTCCTGCTCTGAGGAGAAATTGCCCTGCCGCTGTGCCAGATAAATTTAATGGAGATAAAACTATGTTTCTGGCTTTTTTGGGACAGTGTAATTTGTTTATGGCTTTGCAGCTGGAGGAGTTCCCAAAGTGGGGTTCATTATAAGCCTGCTTTCTGGCCCTGCAGCTCGTTGAGCCATGCCTTTGATAGTCCAAAAGAGACCCCTGCTTCAGGACTTCATTGTCTTCTGTCAGCTCTTTTTATTCAGCTTTCTTCAAAATCCCACCTTCGTCGCCAGTTGTTAAGTCTAGGGATTGAAGAGGCTTGTGACTATCTTCAAACAGCAGTTTTTTGTTAACTATGTACAAGATCCAACCGAGAGCCCAGCTGACAGCTTCCGCTTTTATAGGGAGCTGTCAGATGGCTCAGCCAATCAGCAGTCCCCATTTTCCCGCTTGAATAGCAGGCCTTGGAATAACCAGGCAATCTCAATATTCAACAAATCGGATTATTGCAAGGCACCGATCTGGGGAAAGCTCCAATAAAATTTCTGTACTACACTGAAACTTCCTAAAAGCACAGTGATCTCCATAATTCTCAAACGGAAGAAGTTTATTTATTTATTTGTTTATTTATTTATTTATTTGTTTGTTTGTTTGTTTGTTTGTTTATTTTTTTATATTTGTTATTTATTTATTCAATTTTTTATGTCACCCTTCTTCTTAGACTCAGAGAGGCTTACATGTTGGCAATAGCACTTTTTAACAGAGCCAGCATATTGCCCCCACAATCCAGGTCCTCATTTTACCCACCTCAGAAGGGTGGAAGGCTGAGTCAACCTTGAGCCAGGGATGTTTGCCACAACCAGGACTCTTCCAAGAGCTGGTTGCCCAATCAAATTGAAAAATTGGGGGAGGAAGGGCCTTAGTAGGAGAGGTGATCAAGAACCTGAGGCTCACTCCAGCTGAGCTCCAGAAATGGGATGAAGATGGGATGAAGGTTTTTAAATTATTATTTACAACCACCACTGCAGATTGGTGGAGACCAATCTGGGCTTTATGGCAGAATGGCTGGATAAAAGCCTCTCCTTGGTGCCAAACACATGAAAGCCCACTTGGAGTTTGCACAAAAGCACCTGAAGGACTCACAAACTGTGGAGAACAAGAGTCTCTGGTCTGATGAAACCAAGATTGAAATGTGCTATGTCTGGAGGAAGCCAGGCACTGCTCATCACCTGCCCAATCTCAACCAACATTGAAGTATGGTGGGGACAGCATCATACTGTGTGGGTGTTTTTGAGCAACAAGAACTGGGAACATGGTGCACTTTCCAACATGACAACAATCCTAAGCACACCGCCAAGACAACAGAGGAGCGGCTTGGGGATAACTCTGAAAGTTCTAGAGTGGCCTAGCCAGAGCCCTGACTTGAATTCTATTGAACATTTCTGGAAGGACTTGACTCACCACCAAGGGTCGCCATCCAGACTGAGCTTGAGAGGATTTGCAAGGAAGAATGGTGGAAATGTCCCAGTTAAGATGTGCAAAGCTTGTCACACCACAAGAAAAAAGACTTCAAGCTATAACTGCTGCCAATGTGATTCAACAAAGTATGAGTGAAAGGTCTGAATACATCATTAATACCTAATGTAATATTTCATTTTATTATTTTTAATAAATTTACAGATATTCCTAAAATTTTCTTTTTACTTTGTCATTGTGGAGTAAGAAACAGCTAAGTTTCAACAACTGTAGAATAAGACTGCAACACAACAAAATTGACAATAATGAATTTTTTGAATACTTTCTGAATGCACTATTTAGGCAACTGCATACGAATTCAGGGCCATTCTTTGAGAGATGTGTCAACAACATCAAAAACTATTACAGTCATTTGTAAACTATAAATGCTAAATTGCTTGTGCTTCAAATACTAACACTATGGGTCTTTTTCTTTTATACAATTCTTCCTACAGAACTGTAGAAGGGAGAAAAAGCAATAGCACTTATATGCTGCTTCAAGGTGCTTTATAATACTAAGCAGTTTACAGAAGTAAACTGCTCTAAACTCTACTGCAGGAAATACAACTTTAGTAACGTGTAGCTGATGCATGGAACTCACTACCAGACTCTGTAGTATCATCACCATCCCCCAAATCTTTACCCTTAGACTATCCATTGTTGACTTCTCCCAATTCCTAAGAGGTCAGTAAGGGGCGTGCATAAGTGCACCAGAGTGCCTTCCATTCCCTGTCCTAATATTTCTCTTTTACTAGTGTCATGCATAGTTCCCTCTAAGCTGAGCAGTGAGCAATCGCTCACTTAAAAATCATCAACTCAGAGTTTTCCAAACCTGCCCAGAAGCCGAGAGGGAAAGAGTGAGAGGGAAGGAGAGAGAGAGGAAGAGAGGAAGAGAGAGAAACAGATAGAAAAAAGAGAGGAAGGAAAAGAGAAAGAAAAAGAATGGGAGTAAGGAAGAGAGAAAGAAAATCAAAATCTAGTTTGAAACTAGCTCAACTATTTCAGTGGCATTTTGATATTGATAGAGTTGCCCTATTATGAGCTCACTGTTATAGACACACAGTACTGTATTTTATTTTGAAATTCTCTGAGGCAAAACAGGGTGGGTTTTTTATTTATTTGTTTGTTTGTTTGTTTGTTTATTATTTTTGTGCCGCCCAGTCCCGAAGTGACTGCCGCTCAGACACTATACTTTTCCGCGCCCCCCCCCCCCAAAAAAAAATTAGAGGGAACACTGGTGTCATGTATATAAATATTTTGTAGTTGACAAAACAAATAAATAAAATTAAAAGATGGGGGCAATGTCCTGACAAGGCAGCCAATGATGTTACCAAGTAATATTTGTACCATGGTTAGATGCAACTCAGAACATAGCCTATGCTAGTATGTAGTGGATGATGAAAAGTGTGATGTGATTCTTAACTAAGAGCCATGGTGGTGCAGTGGTTGGAATGCAGTACTGCAAGCTACTTTTGCTAACTACCAACTGGCTGCAAGTTCGAATCTCACCAGGCTGAAGGTCTTCTATCTTTCCGAGGTTGGTAAAATGAGGAGCCAAATTGTTGTGAGCAATATGCTGACTGTAATCTGCTTAGAGGAATGTAAAAAGCATTTTGAAGCAGTATATGCAGTAAGTCTAAATGCTATTGCTATTGCTACTGTGCAGCTGCCTCCCATAAAAAAAAAATATTTATTTTATTTATTTATTTGATTTTTATGCCGCCCTTCTCCTTAGACTCAGGGCGACTTACACCATGTTAGCAATAGCACTTTTTAACAGAGCCAGCATATTGCCCCCACAATCCGGGTCCTCATTTTACCCACCTCAGAAGGATGGAAGGCTGAGTCAACCTTGAGCTGGTGATGAGATTTGAACCGCTGACCTGCAGATCTACAGTCAGCTTCAGTGGCCTGCAGTACAGCACTCTACCTCTACTGTGCCACCGGCTCCTTATCTTCCTTCCACTTTTTTCCAGATGGCTTCTTCAGTTGCAGGGCTGCATGCTCCCTGGGGAAGCAGGGAGGTGAAGTCTACATAATGCTAGAGGGGAAACGTCTGTTGCTGGAATCTCCCAAAGCCCCATGTAGTCCATTCTGAACATGAAAGGGGTACTGGAGAGCCTTATCCTTCACCTCCCTTTGGGGGCAGCTCGAGGCACACAATCCAACCGGCCTAGGTGACCCCACCTGACTCTCACCTAGCCGATCTTCCGCCTCTGTATACCCGAGGAGACGTCTGCAGCCACTGGGGATTACAAGTAAAGAGCGTGACCCCATCTGACTCATCCGACGGCTTTCTATCTTGCCGCTGCCGGTCCGCCTCCGCGACCTGCTTCCTCTTTGCGCCACACGCAACCTGGGTGATGTCTCCCGACCCGAGGCGCACCTGTTCCCTTCCCCGCCCGGCTGACGTCGAGCTTCATCTGACCGCCCTGCCTGATTGCCGGCCTCTCAGTGGTGGCGGCGGCACAGCATATATATCCCTCGCTCGATGGGTATGGAGTGTCTTGCCGCCGCTCCGAGAGTAACACTCGCTAGCCATCCAGGGAACCCTCCTCAACCGCTTCAGTGCGCTTTTCGTTCACTCTTTAATAGGCAAACCGGTCCCCGAAGACGCTCCCTCAATGCGCGCCCCACACTTTCTCCTCCTTCTCCTCCCGCTGCTCCAGAGGCCAGGTGAGTGGGCGGGCGAGCCACGGACCCTGTCGAGAGGCGGGGCAGAAGGGGCGCAAAACTTCGGCGACCGCACCGAAGACTCTCGACCTGGGAATTTGAAGAGTGGGGCGTTGCTGGCTTTAGGGTCGTAGCTCGCTGCAATTTTCTGAATTGGGCCCCGGTTTCCCCGGTTTTCTCATTTTTGGAAAGTTATGTTGGAATTACACTGCTGTTTGGAAATAGGAGGCGCCTGAAAGGCTGGGACGCAGTAGCGGGACTACCTTCTGCGTTTGCCACCAGCCCCTTCTCTCTTCTCTCTTTCCCAATTCTCAGTTTGTCGTTTTGGGAATTTGAAAGTGATGCACTGTATATGCGATGGGAGCCTCATTGAAACAATTCTCAAAATCTCGTTGCTGTATTTGTTATTCAGTCTCTAAATTTATTTCCATTTTATTTCACATACCTCTCTATCTGCTCTTTCTCTCCTTACCGTACAAGAATCCTGCTACGAACAACTTGGCTAAGTTACAAAATTGGAGATCTTTTTGCAACTCAGCTCTCTCATGATTTAAGCCTGCCTAAGCTTCCTTGTATTCTTGTAGATCTTGACATGACAATATTTTTGCTGTGGATGCTTCTTGTTTTATTAAATCACCAAAGGAGGCACTCATTGTTTTCCACTATTTTAGAGGGGTAAGGGTGATGAGACCATATTGTCTGAAGCAGGGTTTGAATTAAGAAGCATTGTTTACACCCCATAATGCTGAATGGAGCTTAATTCGAAGAGATTTTTAGTCTTCAGGTTTTAAATGGTAATTTCTTTGCTAGAGAAATTTTAAATATTGAATAACCAGTTATGATTTTAGAAAAGAAGAAAGAATGTTGCGAACTTTAAATCAGAGTGCCTGGATACTTGTGTTTGTCAGTTATTTGGTCAAAACCCATTGTGTAGTGGATTGTACCCACTGTAGGAGATCAACATTTCTTAAATTGATTCAGCCTTCCATCCTTCCGAGGTGGGTAAAATGAGGACTTGTTGGGGGCAATATGCTGATCCTGTAAATCACTTAGAGAGGGCTGTAAAGGCAGTATGAAGCGGTATATAACTCTAAAATACTTAAAGAATTCTTGTTAATGGAATGCAATAATTTGGAAGTTGGCAATTTTAATATTCTGGGGAAATCTAAACAAATTCACATTAGAAAAACTGAAAGCTGCTTTTTTAATGACTCATTATGGGAATAAGAGTAACTACATGTGCAACAGCTGTCAAGTGTAATTTTCAGATAAACACCTCTCTGCCAGTTTTGCTTGACTGGTAACAATGGTATCCACATCTTTCATTTCTCTTCCACAGTTTACCAGCATGCTATTGGATCAGAGCTAAATGTGACAAAAGATGAGCAAAACATACCCAACTTGAACACCTTCAATATATCTTCCACTGATCGGTTATCATCAAGAGTTGAATCTGAAGAGGCTGAAGATAATGTGAAGGAAGTGAGAGAACCTCAGTTCCTTGTGAATGATGCAGGAAGAGGTAGGTTAAGATATGGAGTGCTTGCCCATGATGTTCCTCTCATTTGGGATCGAAGCATCTCAGAGAAGGCTGGTATAATGATGCAATTTTTGCAAAGAGCTGTTGCTCTATACTCCAAGCATTGTAGAACCCTATTCTTTCTTTATTTTTATCCAGGTAATCTAAAGACTTTAGCCAGATAAAAATGGATGTACCATGGAAGAGAATACTTAAAGCTCAGGGTTGAACTGTAGAATCTGTCGTGTTCTCTGAACTTTGTGGTTTTCTTGCAGACATTTCATTACCAAACTAGGTAACACAGAGCACTTCATGCTCCTCGGAGCACTGAGAATGTTACCTAGTTTGGTAATGTAATGTCTTCAAGGAAGCAACTGAGCTCATAGAGCACCAAGGATCCAAAAATGAATATTTCTAAGAAGGTATTATATTTAATAGACTTACATGCCCTATGAAGTCTTTATGAACAATGCTGTCTTTTTTTTTCTTTCTAAATAAATCAATAGTCATAGGCTTGCTGTTAAACAATTATCATAATGTTCATAGTCTCCATGATTGTGTAGCACTTTCCAAGAACTTGAAGTATACAGTATTTCATTGGCAAGGATTTCAACTAGTATTTATTTATTATTTATTAATTAGACTTCTATGCCACCCTTCTCGAAGTGACTCGGGGTGGCGTACAACATAATGAAAGCAATATGTATAAAGAAATCTAATTATTGTTAAAAAGAATTATTTATAAAATCATTAAAAAACCCACATGCAGTCATTCCCATTCATTCGATTCAATCATTCACAACATCAGCCGGAGACAATCTTGTCTCTCCCGACCCCTATGCCAGCTGGCAGAGTTAGGTCTTCAGAGCTTTACGAAAGACCAGGAGGGAGGGGCAGTACATATCTCGGGAGGGAGTTCATGAAAGTAGTACATTTTGGATGCAAGGATAAAGTTATCTTCTGAACTCCAACCACACCTCTACAATATAAATTTAAGCTAATGTCACAATCAATTCATTTTTCTCAAGGTGTCCTGGTAACTTTAGTGCTTGGTACTAAGTATATCTTTTAAGAAACTTTGGTGAAGCTAAAAATCCCAGAATTACTTTTAACAAATAGTTAATAGTATGCGATTACTATGTTCATGGTGTAGGTTTCAACTTATCACTGTATAAAAATTCCTTTTTGCAAAAATGAAGCTTATTTACTGACAAAAAAAATAAATGGATTTTACTGTTGCCCTTTAAAAATAAACCCTCAGTGGAATACTGAAATAAAATATAAGAAATTATTCCGTTTTTAAATAGTCTATATTGTGCTAAATCATTCAATCCTCATGTAATATGTGTTGGCGTGAATGGAAATTTGAAGACACAAGGCCTTTTCTCTTAATATTACTATATTGTTTATTTTGATTCTTCAAAATCAGAATAGCAATTGCAATAGCACTTAGACTTATATACACTTCATAGTCCTCTCTAAGTGATTTACAGAATCAGCATATTGTCCCCAACAATCAAAACAGTCCTCGTTTTACTGAGCTCGAAAGGATGGAAGGCTGAGTCAGCCTTGAGGTGGTGAGAATTGAACTCTGGCAAGTCAGCAGAATTAGCCTGCATTACTGCATTCTAACCACTGTGCCACCATCGCCCCAACATAGAAAGAGATAAGCATCTGCCCGCATAACAAAGAACTGCATGAAGTATATAAAAGTGGTTCCCCTGCTTTAACACTAATTACCGAACATTCTAATGCCCCCTGCCCCATATTTCTGACCCCATATTTCTGTCCTCCTGAAAGGACCTGAGGACATGGCTCTGCCAGTTGGTCTGGAGACCCTATGGGGGAGAACCACACTGGAGGTGCCTACTGGGTTAATTAGCTGATGCCCACCTCCCATTTGCCTCTCTGCCCCCCAGACTAGCTTTCAGTTGATATAGCAATAGCAGTAGCACTTATATACCCCTTCACAGTACTTTACAGCTCTCTCTAAGTGGTTTACAGAGTCAGCATATTGCCCCCAATAATCTGGGTCCTCATTTTACCCACCTCGAAAGGATGGAAGGCTGAAAATGATGAGATTTGAACTAATGAACTGCAGCTAGCAGTCAGCTGCAGCAGCCTGCAGTACTCCAGTCTAACCACTGTACCTCCTCGACTCTATTGTTGTACCTTGTTTATTTTTATTGTTTCATTGTTTTACTACTTTCATGTTTACCTCTTTTTTATCATTTCCTCCATTTTATTTTTGTAAATTGTCCAGAGAAGCCCCATTCTACTTCATTTGGGCATTCATTTGCAATATTAAGAAGGAACTGACATTCATAATGAAATTGACATTTTTAGGCATATTTTCCCTTAAAATGTATCTGTAACTTATTGATGAATATTTAATATGAATTGCAAAATTTTGATTGGAGTATTAGAGTTTAGATATTAAATTCAGATTGGATAGGTGTATCAGAATTTAGAAAATCAGACATTCATTAAATATTATTTCTTGGGAATATGAATATAATGTATTGCCATTAATATATACGTTTTCATATTTCCTAAGCCAATGTATTGAACTTCCAATATATTGAGTCAAATTGAGTATCTTTCATATAAATCATTTGAGTTAATAACTGCATATTTATATTGGTTGTGCTACAGTAGTCTTAGCTGAGCTTGTCCTGGAGCAGCATTTCCAAGTATTTTATCTTTATTTTTTTACCTCTGCTTTGGAAACAAAGGAAACATTAGCTTTACTCCCATTCTATTCACAGATGCCCAGTATTGATCACAAAAACTATAAAAGGAACAGGAAGTATCAATTAGTACCAAGATTTTTGAGATACCAACCAAAAAAGAAAGGAAGTGGCAAACCACAGCTGAACATAGTTTGCTATGTTCTTTGTTGTTCATTCAATAAGCATTATTATTATTTCTCAGTCATTTTTAGGATACCCGTAAACATGGACAGAGGAAAAGGCAGGGAGAACACTCATAATTCTTTAGGATTAATATATATCTCTAGCCTAAACAGCTATGGATAAAAATATTAATATTGCCAATAAGTATTTGTCAGATAAAATGCTGACAACAGCATTTGTTACATTATGCTGATAACATAAAGGGGTCAGAATGTGGCTGTGTAGTCTTGCATGGGGGATGATGTAAGGTCCACACAGCCAAGGGGTTGGCTGGCCCCATGAGAACCCACCTCTCTTTCCCCCACAACACCTATGTAGGATTGACGATGTTTCGACGAGGTCCCACTCTTCATCTTCAGGCTGTTGTCTTTGGCTTTATTTGGAACCTCATCAAAATGTTGGAGAAAGTCTATCAACCTTACATGGAAAAAGTCCCGAATATGCCTAGACCTACATATCTAAACTCGGGAAAATCTACAAAAACAGATATATATATATTTGTTTTCATAGACAGGCAGCTGGGCCCAATGGAATCACGGAACAAGTTGTTAGGGACTGTGCTGCAGAGCTAGCTGGAATTTTCATGGATATTTTCAATCTATCCCTCTTGTTATGCTTTAGCCCTACCTGCCCAAAGACATCTATTATATTGGCAGTCCCCAAGCAGATGGTAGTGGTGTCCCTTAATGATTATAGATCAATAGCTTTGACATCTGTTGTCATGAAATGTTTTGAGTGATTGGTGTTGAACTATATTAAAGCTAGTCTTCCATCTACTTTGGACCCATACCCATTTGCTTATATGAGTAACAGATCAACTGATGATGCTATTATTGTCTATTATTGTCCATACTGTATTGAATCGTTTGGAACAACAAGGAATTTATGTAAGGCTGTCATTTGTGGATTATAGCTCTGCTTTTTACACCGTTTTATCCAACAGGTTGTTTCTTAAAATGTCTAATTTGGGTATAAACCACAGGATTTGTTTCTGCGTAAAGGATTTTTTGACAGATAGGCCACAGTCAGTAAGGATGGAGTCTCATCATTCTTCCATTCAGATACTAAGCCCAAGAGCCCCCCAGAGTTGTGTTCTAAGCCCTTTCCTTTATTCTTTGTACACATATGACTGCACCCCATCGTATAACACTAACACAATTATTAAATTTGCAGACGATGAGACAGTGATAAGCTCATTAATAAGAACAATGAGTCTACTTATACTTTATACTTTATAGAAATGAAGTACAAGGGATGGCATTGTGGTGTAAAGAAAATAATCTTACACTTAACACCAAAAAAACTAAAGAACTGATAATTGACTTCGGGAGGAAAAAAGATGTACATTTACCATTGCACATAAATGGCAAGGAGGTGGACAGGGTTGGTAATTTCAAATTTCTGGGTACTTATATCTCAGAGGACTTCTCGTGGACTATGAATGTCAACATACTTGTGAAGAAAGCACAAAAGAGGCTGTACTTCCTGAGAATGCTCAAGAAGCTAAATCTATCTCAGCATCTACAGCTATTATTGCAGCACCATTGAGAGTGTCCTGACATACAGCATTCTTGCATGGTATGAGAGCATGTTCTTTTTTATCTGCTAGCAGATAAAAAAGCTCTACGGAGAATTATTAAAACTATCCAGAATATCATTGTGCCCCAGCTACCCACCCTGGATGATATTTTGCATCTCGCTGTTCTAGGAAGGTGCACAACATTCTCAGAGACTCATCTCATCCCGCTTACAAACTTTTTGAACTGTTGCCTTCTGATACTGAACAACTAACCTGTACCACACGTTTCCTGAATAATTTTTATCCCAGAGCTATATTCCCATTTAACACTGAACTAAAGGATCACCAGCTATTGTACAGTATTACTTGGTCTGTTGTGTAGATGTTTGGGTGGTTCAGGGTGGGGGATTTGTGGTGGGTGTGGCATGTTTTTTTGGATTGTTATGTGTATTGGAACTGGTCTTTAGGCATGATGTGAATTTTGTTGTATGGGTATACAGTGATACCTTGTCTTACAAACTTAATTGGTTCCGGGATGAGGTTCTTAAGGTGAAAAGTTTGTAAGACGAAACAATGTTTCCCATAGGAATCTATGGAAAAGCGATTAATGTGTGCAAGCCCAAAATTCACCCCTTTTGCCAGCCGAAGTGACTGCTGGGATTCTCCTGAGGCTCCCCTTCATGGGAAACCCCACCTCCAGACTTCTGTGTTTTTGCAATGCTGCAGGGGAATCCCAGCAAGGGAATCCTAGCATCGCAAAAATGAACGCTTCGCTGGCAACGGAAGTCTGGAGGTGGGGTTTCCCAGTGAAGGGACCATCCGTGAAATTGCAGCATCGCAAAAACACCGAAGTCCTCGAAACCCTACCTCTGGACCTCTGTGTTTTTGCGATGCTGCATTTTCACTGAGGCTCCCTTCACTGGGAAACCCCACCTCGGGACTTCCGTTGCCAGCAAAGTGCTGGCATTCCTCTGCTGGGATTTCCTTGCAGCATCACAAAAACATGGATGTCCGGAGGTGGGGTTTCCCATGGAGGGGAGCCTCAGGCGAATCCCAGCAGCGCAAAAACAGGTGCTTCACTGGCAACAGAAGTCCAGAGGTGGGTTTGTAAGGTGAAAATAGTTTGTAAGAAGAGGCAAAAAAATCTTAAACCCCGGGTTTGTATCTTGAAGAGTTTGTATGATGAGGTGTTTGTAAGATGAGGTATCACTGTACTGTGTATATACATACAATGACAATAACATATTTATTTATTGTTTATATATAGGGCAACTAGTCTGGATTATAATATTTAAAAATGTTAGAACTATAGGGTTTGGAAGTTCTTTTTATGCAAAAGTCAACTATATCTGATTAGCTAATATATGAGCTTACTTAGAAACTATTCCTGTAGTTCCTCAGTTCAATCCCATTAGGAAGCTCCATTTACTTAAAGATAGATATTTCTATGATGATCAATTACTGTAAGTAAAAGAAGGAACTGAATGTCTCTTAAATTGAGATATGTTTGCTTGAAAATAGTTACTGAATTAAGCAGTTAAATCAAATTGCAGAGTAAGTAGATTTAGTTGGATGCTTCGGAAATTATAAATGTGTTGGCAAAGGTGCAATTAATGCAGAATATACATGCAAATTTCTTGGTACTTAATTGAAATTAATCAGGCTTAAGTAAAATTGCATAGTGGAATTGTATACTTAATAGAAAGTTGCATGTAACCCTGGCTCTCTGATGCTTGAATTTTCTAGTTTGTCTCATGGCTTTTTTTCAATATTCGTTTAATGCATCACTTAACCCTAACTATATATGTGAAATAGGCAATACTTTTGCCAATCAGATATACTGCTTACTGGCCTGTTATATATTAATGTTTATCCCTCTGAATAGCAGTTAAAGAAACCAGGATAACCATAGTTCTTCCCAAAATGTACAGCTGATCACAGGTTAGTTGACTGTCTTCCCAGAAAGAGGTTATAATGTTTTTAGATTTTGTTGATGTGGAAATTTAAATAGAAAAACAAATGTTTTTCTAGAACAAGATGATTTGGCATCACTCTTTAGGTTTTTGGGCTAGAGGCTGAATGATCAGGTAGAAGCTCTTAGGTTGCTGGACCTGATCCTGACAAACTGCAGTAAGAAAATGCCTCCTCCACAAAATACATTTTTGACACATATTGGCCCAATCATGCTCTCAGATATAATATAAAGGGCCACTATGAAGATAAGACAGGAAAAAATAATTCCATTTTCGTTTGGATCAATTGGGGGAAAAGGACTTCATTTTACAACTTTGCTCACATGTAATGAGGGAGAATTCTGGTGTATCATTCATGAGTTCCTGAATCATTCACTCTTGTTTGGGTCCTTTATTGCAGAAATGGATAAATCAGCCTTCTCTACTACATGCCCTCCAGATGAGTAACAGAAAGTTCCCATCATTCTCCAATAGTTACACAGGAGTTATAATTTAATACATCTTGAGAGTATTCGATGTGGGAAAGCTGGGTTAAAATAACAGAGGTAAAAACTCACTAAGGTTTTTGATTCAATATGCCTATTCCAAGACAAGGTTTGCGTATCCTTGGTTGTAAATAATAAACATGAGAACCTGTTCTGGCAAGAGGAGACAACCTGATGTCCCCAGATTTTTTTGAACTACAATCCCCACAATCATTGCCATTGGCCATGGGGGCCTTTGGGGATTTCAAGTCCAAAACGTCTAGAGGGCTCCCAGGTTGCTTGTCCCTTGTGGTAAGACCTTGTTAGTTTAATCATTCCTGCTGATGGGAAATGCCAAACGGAAAGAAAAAGGTTTGCATGCAATACCAATATATAAAACCAAGAATCATATAAATGCTAGGTTTCTGCTGCATGTAAATATGAGTTGGCTATAAAGCTTTGAAGTTAAAGGCAAAAAATATAAGTTGTTTCATTAGGGTTTCAAATCACTTTTGAGCTAGAGAATTGACTATACCCCAACCTGTGTGGAGTCATTGCAGGGAGAGACAAATAATTCATTCAGACTGTTTTATGCTGATTAGAAATGAGAAATCCATTGCAAATCATACTCTTAATCCCACAATATGCATTTTTGAATTGTTAGAACACTGTGAAACCCTGTCTAAAACCACATTATTATCTACTCTGATCTTTTAAACTCCTCTGAAATGCAAATATCTTTGGGGTTAACCATGTTACCACACCTCATTAGAATTGTTAAACTTCTAAGAGAACTTTATTTAATTTATCTTATTGCTGAGCAGTAATGCTTACATTATTAGTTTTGACTTTATTGCAGAGTGAAATAAGAAAAGACTGATTATATTAAAATGTTTTGCACACTGACTTTCTTTAAATGCTTTTAGAAAGGCAGAAGTTATTAAAAATCCTGTTTCCTGATTTTGAAATTCTTCAAATGTAAAATAATTGCATCGGACCAAAACTTTACATAAATATTTACTTTTATCAGGATCATCAATGAATTCTTATTTTTGTTCAGATACATAGTTAGCCTTTGCTTCTAAATATGAGAATATGATTTATCTGCACCAGAAGATTTCACTGCCTAGAATAGCAAATTGACTTTAGTATGTAGAAAACTGCATGTTTTCCTGAATTTGTTTTCTTGTTGCAGTAGAGTTGCTGGCACAAACATATTAGCCATAGTTACGCAATATGTTTAACCAAGTTAATATATGTTCACATATTCAGAATACAGATCCCCATTTGTTTTCATCTGGAAATTCCTGCTATTCTATGAGCTTTGCACAAACAAACCATTGTCACTGCTGATTCTGCTACAGCATCCTGAAGAAGAAAACAAATATGATAGGGGAGATTGCCATCCCCCATCACAGGAACTCACTAGGTTTAGGAGCTTCATAATGCAGATGAAAGTAGACAACTACTGTACTTTTACTAAGTTATAGTGTTTGCATAAAATAATGGTGTTAATGGTTAATTAATATAAGCCTGGGACTGTTTAAAGTAAATCCCAGAGTAGACAAAAATTTAAGACTTTCACAACAAATAACCACTTTAGGTGAACTACTAGCCATTGTACATTTCTTGTGTATATATGCTTGGTCGTCATTATAACATCTCTTTGCTTTATAATTATTCTTGCAATCAAAGTCTGCAGAGAGGGGCGGCATACAAATCTAATAAATAATAATAATAATAATAATAATAATAATAATAGTAGTAGTAGTAGTAGTAGTATTCTGATTAGAATGAAAGGAATCTGAGATTAAAATCTTTCTTTCATTTCTCAGCCAATCTAAGACCTTTTCTTTGTATTACCTATATAATAAGTGGATTGGAATTAAAGATTTCCAGTGAGCTCATTGCAGCAGAGATTGATGCCAATGTAGGTTGTTATTTTTTTCTTAGCATGCTTCCCTAATGCAGGATGTTTTTGCATACTTAGTTTTTACAGTAAAGCTATTGATGTGTTGTTGCAACAAGGGTTTTGTTTATCAGCCAGCTTTCTGCTCCTTTTGGCGAAAAGGCTCCAGGTTACTCAGGTTCTTACTGTGCCTGGGGGATTGCTATAAACTAGTCCCTCTTTTCTTAGAGTTTTCTTAGACTCTTTGTTTGTTTGTTTGTTTGTTTGTTTGTTTGTTTGTTTGTTTGTTTCTTTGTTTAATCAAATGTATAAGCCGCCCCTCTCCTAATGGAATCAGGGCGGAGTACAAGTTCTTAACATTTTGATCACAACAGCACATTCCCTCTCTGCAGAATAATTAATACTTTTTCCCCCCAGAGAAACCACCTATTAAGAATCCAGCAAATTTAGATGGTGGAAAAAAGAACCCTAACAAACCCAAAAGAAAAGGAAGTGAGAAGAAAACTAAAAGGAAAATTAAAACTCCTTGTGAAGGAAAATATAAAGGTTTTTGTGTTCATGGTGAATGCAGATACATCAAACAGTTTCTAATACCTGTTTGCACGTAAGTTAAATTAGAAACGTTGATAAAATCGTTAGCATCTCTATTTAATATGTTGCCATAGTATCATCATAGCACTTGAAAGTATCATTATCTCAGTTAATGATAAAACAGAATATAGTGGAACCTCTACCTAAGAACGCCTCTACTTAAGAACTTTTCTAGATAAGAACCGGGTGTTCAAGATTTTTTTGCCTCTTCTTAAGAACCATTTTCTATTTAAGAACCCAAGCCCAAAAAAATTTCCCAGGAAATTTGAGAGCGGCACAAAGTTTCTTGCCATTTAATCCCAGCCATCCCGGGCTTTTCTGGGCTGCCAAAGGAGCCTTTTGGTGGTGCTTAAGGAGGCTTTGGCTGTCCAGAGCGAACAAAGCATTTTCCTTCCTCTGGGCACTTGAAGAGGGAATAAACCTCTGCCAGCACCCAGAGAAAAGAAACACTTCCTTTGCTCTGGACAGCGACTGTCCTCCTCCTCCTCCTCTTCTTCCTCTTCCTCCTCCCACCCGAATTCCGAGCTTTTATTTCTTTCCTAATGGGTTTACATGCATTATTTGCTGTTACATTGATTCCTATGGGAAAAATATCTTCTACTTACGAACTTTTCTACTTAAGAAACTGGTCACGGAATGAATTAAGTTCTTAAGTAGAGGTTCCACTGTATATGGATCTGCAAAAATATATTAATTCCCTACTCACCAATGTTCTGGAAGCATAAGAAAAAATAATATAATTGCCCTAGCTCTGGTCACTATATTACCTATATACATATATTGTCCATTAATCTGGATAGAATTTGCAAGGTGTATTTTTTTGGTTGGTATTTGATACATTATATGCAGCAAGCATTTGTGGCTGTAATATAAGTTTTACAACAAATGAAGTTTATCACTGAGTGAGCTACAATCAAACTACTGGAATCTGGACATTCATTTATCTTTGCTCATATAAATGACTGACATATGTATGCCCCGTGCACTATTGTGTAAGCTGAAATGCTCCTTTTGTTATATTATTACAGGTAGTCCTCGACTTACGACCGCAATTGGGACAGGATTTCCAGTTGTAAGTCATTACGGTTGTAAGCCGATGCAGCCACTTGACTGGACCTGATTTTGCGACATTTTTGCAGTGATTGTTAAACAAATCACTGTGGTCATTAAGTAAATCCATGATCATTAAGCGAGTATCATGGTAGTAAGTGCACACCTATTCTTCTGAATGGACATTTTCCCCCCAGAAACTAGCAATAAAGTTACAAATCATAGTCACATAATCATGAAATTTTGCAAAGGTTTGTAAAGGAAAACCAATTTGTGTATGTGTGTGTGTGTGTGTGTTGTGCTTTCCACCCAAATTATCAAGAATTCAAACTATTGTTTGAATTTGAAATGAACACAGAGAGAATTAAGCAGCAGAATACAGTGGATGTACCTGAAGATACTTTCAACATCATTTCAGTGTTCTATATCTGTTTAGAATAGCAGTGATGCTATTCTTTTTTTTTTAAATAAATTTTTTATTATTTTCAAAAAAGACAATACATCACAATACAAACATAAAAAACCCAGACAAAACACATAACACAAAGAGGAGCTACAATCGCTCCGCTCAAAATAGAAGTCACCATAATACAATAAGGAAAAACTTTTGTTGATTAGATCAATTCAGAGGAATAAAAACTTCTATTACATATCTCTATCTATACACATTTCAAAATGGTAAATTTAAATATTTTTTAATTCATTGAGAATTTCTTTTGTTCAACCAGGTATAACCAAGAAGAATCAGAATTTTATAAAATTTGGGATAGGGCCCAAATTTTATAAAATTCTGATTCTTCTTGGTTATTCAATCGCCTCGTCATCATGTCCAGCTCCTCACATTCTATAATTTTTCTATAATAGAAACAGCAGTGATGCTATTCTAATTGTGCATTTTCATGATTTGCTTTCAGATGCCACCCAGATTACTTTGGTGAACGCTGTGTGGAACAGTTTTTGAAGACAAAAAAAATCAATGATAAAACAAGTGTCTTAAAAATAGAAGTTGTGGTAGTATCAATTTTCTTCGCGATGATCAGTTTCGCCATCATTATAATTGTCATCACTGAAAAGTAAGTCATTTAAATCCACCAGTAAACCAAGGAAAGTACAATAAAATAGTGGCAAAAAAGACTGATTGGTATCTGTGATACTTAATATACCCAACAATGTTTTCAGCAACAGAATACTGACATTTTGTAAAATTGCTTTGCAGAATTAAGATTTATGGTGCCCCAAAATAAAAAAGAAATTGCTAGTAGATACTTTCTAAATATACATTTATGAAATGTGACTATATTCATACACTCAGTTTTGTGAATATTACAGTGCACCCAAGTGTTAAGGAACCTTCCACAAAAAATAGTATTTTAGAGAAAACATATATCAAAGTACATATACAGGTTGACTCAGAAATAGGATACAAAAATGTAAATTGGTAAATGTGAAACTAAATTAATTTGTATTTCTCTATCCTTAACTTTAATTATATGGAGTAATACATTGGGGCAATTTTGTAAAGACATATTTACCTCAATTTACCTCTGAGAGCCATTTGGAACATCATAAAATAATGAATAGTGTAAGCGGACAGACCAGTATGGACACATTAAAATTCAGCATACCATAATCTTGGAGATTAAACTATATTTGACAGGTGATGATCTCATTAAGTCTGTAAGAAATGAGCGATGGAAACAACTAATCTGTCCTTTAGATTTTATGAGATATATTAAGCTTGAAATTGATGAAACTTAACATCTAGGTTTCATTATTTCAGAGTGTTTACTCTAGCTATGACTCAGTTTGGATCTAATCCTCTGAAGTAAATGTATCAGTCAAGCCTAATTGAGGTACAATAAATGGTAGATTGGTGACTTCTAACTATTACTAAGGATGGTTTTCAAATAATTAACAAATTAAGTCTGCTGTGTTTTTATGTCAAAAAATAGTCCTGAAATAGAATTCAATGGCAGGAGAAAAGTGAAATTTCAGCACTATTTAATTTTATTTAAATGAGCTTCATGTTTGGGACCATTAGCAAATATGATGCTTATTGCTTTTAAATTTCACTCCTGAGAAATAATGTTTTAATTGAACTTAACAGCACATCAGTCAGGTTCCCTACCTCATCATTATGTAAAGTCTAAATGACTGATCTACTTCCTGTGAGGTCCTGTAGATTTCATATCAGAACTATGAGCACTATATGATTGTGTGTTTGTACATACGCAGGCATACACAATGATATTTATAGTCCACTTCAATTAAACATTCATCTTGTGACAAATTGCAGTGGCAAAGATTTGGCCCCCATCATTTCCACTCTTGCACAATTCCCATCCTAAAGCCCAGAATTATATTGCACTTAACCTGTAACACCTCCTCTCTCTGTCTCCTTTTCTCAATCATTTGTATTAATATTTTGCTCAAAGTCTAGCCCAGAGGTCTTCAAACTTGCCAACTTTAAGACTTGTGGACATAACTGCCTGGAGACTTCTGGGAGTTGAAGTCCACAAGTTTTAAAGTTGCCAAGTTCAGGGACCCCAGTTCTAGCCTATTTTATAGCAATTTGTGGTTTGCCCAGCAGTCTCCACCCTATATCTGTCCTGAATTCCTTAAATAGAATTGCATATCCATAATCATAATAGTAGTAGTAGTAGTAGTAGTAGTAGTAGTAGTAGTAGTAGTAGTAGTAATAATCATCTAAATGCTTGCCTTGGGATAGTATTATGCATGTAACAAATTGCCTAGCTTAACATTTAGTAAATAATTTTGACTTGGATTCCAATGTAGACTGGTCATTATACTGTAGTTTGGAAGCTTTGCTTCTGTGTTGCTGAATGTCCCCACCATCACCCCAAGTTCCAGTAGTGTAGTAACAAATTTTGCTCCAAAGTTTGACTTTAGCATAAAAAGTTTAAACCAGAGCTGATTTCTTGGGTATTTTGTTAGAGAAATACAGTAAAAAAAGGGTATATTTAATTATTCATGTGATAACTGCAGCTAGAATTGTATTTGCACAAAATTGGAAAGTGGGAAAAATCCCTACAAAAAGGGAGTGATAATTAAGAAAATATTAGAATGTGCAAAAATGAATGGTTTTCAAGGGGAAAGAAGAATCAGAATATATGGGAGCGTTTTTCTCATTGGATAGAGAATAAAAAGAGATATGAAGTTAAATAAAGCAAGAAGAAAAATGTTTTGATAAAAGATAAGTTAAATTGAAATGTAAAAGTAGAGCTGTGTATATACTAAGAAAATGGTGATAAATGTAAAAGATGTTGACACAAAAATTTTGTACCCAGATTTAGCATTTAGACTTCTATATCACTTTACAGTGCTTTTCAACCCTCTCTAAGTGGTTTACAGCAGTGTTTTTCAACCAGTGTGCCATGGCACACTAGCGTGCCGCGAGACATGGTCAGGTGTGCCGCGAAGCTCAGCAAGAGAGAAAAAGAGAGAAAAAGAAAGAAAGAAAGAAAGCAAGCAAGAGAGAAAGAAAGAGAAAGAAAGAAAGCAAGAGAGAGAGAAAGAAAGAGAAAGAAAGCAAGAGAGAGAGAGAAAGAAAGAGAAAAAGGAAGAGAAAGAAAGCAAGAGAGAGAAAGAGAAAGAGAGAAAGAAAGAGAAAGAAAGCAAGAGAGAGAAAGAGAAAGAAAGCAAGAGAGAGAGAGAGAAAGAGAGAAAGAAAGAGAAAGAAAGCAAGAGAGAGAGAGAAAGAAAGAGAAAAAGAAAGAGAAAGAAAGCAAGAGAGAGAAAGAGAAAGAGAAAGAAAGAGAAAGAAAGCAGGAGAGAGAAAGAGAAAGAGAGAAAGAAAGAGAGAGAGAGAAAGAGAGAAAGAAAGCAAGAGAGAGAGAGAGAAAGAGAGAAAGAAAGAGAAAGAAAGAAAGAGAAAGAAAGCAAGAGAGAGAGAGAGAAAGAGAGAAAGCAAGAGAAAGAAAGCAAGAGAAAGAAAGCAAGAGAGCAAAAAGAGAGAGGAAGGAAGGAAGAGAGAAAGAGGGATGGAGAGAGAGAAGAAGGAAGGAAGGAAGGAGAGAAATAGAGCAAAAGGGAGGAAGAGAGAGAGAATTTTTTTTGTCCAAACTTTTTTTAGTCCCCCCACTCCCCCCCCCACCCCGGCTCAAGGTGCCCCATTATTTTGTATATGTAAAAAATGTGCCGCAGCTCAAAAAAGGTTGAAAATCACTGGTTTACAGAGAGTAAGCATATTGCCACTGCAATTTGGGTCCTCATTTTACTGACCTTGGAAGAATGGAAGGCTGAGTCAATCTTGAGCCTACTGAGATTCGATCTGCCAAACTGCTGGCAGCCGGTGATCATTGAGGCACCACCAAAATGACATACTGATTGGTTGATGATGTAATGTTTGTTGAAAAAATAAAAACTTTTTTTAAAAAAAGATAAAACTGCTAATGATGGGAATGTTTCCAGTGTTGTGGAACAAAAATGTTTTCAAGTGATAGAGTTGTGTCATTACAAGGTTTTTTCAGGACCTATTGATCATTTGTAGCCTAAATTACAGGTTCCATAGTTAGAAAACTGCCCCCTCCCATCTGTCCTACTGAACATACCATTCTATTTATGCAGAAGTTCTGAAACATATTTCTATTTTAATTCTTACAAATTTAATATCTGGTTTGTTTGGGGTTTCTTAAAGAAAGAATGATCTTCTGTATATTTTGATTGTTAAACATGTCAAATTCTTTTATATTAAATATATATACCCCAAAACTTTTAGGCTTTGAAGCACTTTTGAAATGTTGACAGGCTGTTGCAATAATAGTAGTTGCATGGTTAGATAAGGTTTGCTTATTCAGCTTTGTGCGATGGTGGCTTGGCTACTCACAAATGAGGAAAATTAAATGGGGCAAGGAACCTGATAAGCCACAGTTTTTCTGTATCATGCCTATAATTTAAAATCATTTGTACTTATGCTTGAACAATTTAAAAGCAAAATGATTCCACAAAGTGATGGAGATGAATGTTTTATTATTCAGGATAAGAAAAAAATGCACTAACTATAATGAAATAGAGGAAAGGAGAAATCTCAAAAAAGAAAATGGAATTCCCAGTAGTAATGTCTAAAAAACAAATGAAGGTAAGGATTATTTTAATGATATCTTATGCTATTCCTCCAACTCCAGAAGTTTGTAGCTATTAGGGTTTTTTTTAATTTATCAATATTCTCATCAAATTGTGAGGCTTTGTGTTATAGTATATAGCAACAAAAATATTTTTAAAACTCATCCAATTGATTTAAGAAAGTCATTATCTTTTAGTGCTTATTTCAAATTTGAAAGAGAGAGAAATACACTCCTTTGATTATAGGCAGTCCTCGACTTTCAACCACAAGTGAGCCCAAAATTTATGCTGCTAAATTAGACAATAGTAAACTTAGTTTTGCCTAATTTACAACCTTTCTTGCCACAGTTCTTAAGTGAATCACTGCAGTTGTTAAGTTAGTAAGTTAGTACATGGAGCTATCTTTGAAGAGTATTTGGAGACTGCAGGTAGTACAGAATGCAGCCACACAAGCAATCATGGGCCTCTCGAGATATTCCCATGTCAGTACAGCACTCCGCAAGCTGCATTGGCTATCGATTAGTCTCCTAACATAATTCAAAGTGTTGTTTATGATCTATAGCCCTACATGGCATGGGACCAGCAGTTGTGTCCTGTATCTCATGTATCCCAGCAGCTGGTCAGGTCCATAAAGTTGGCCTCTTCCAGGTCATGTCAGCCAGACAATGTTGACTCACGGGGTCTAAGGGAAGAGCCTTCTCTTTGATGGCCCCAGCCCTATGGGATCAGTACTGCCCTCCCCCACTCTCCCTGCCTTTCATAAAGTTTTAAAGACCCATCTTTGCTGGCAGGTCTGGGGACATTGAAATATTTATATTTTGCCCCACCCAATGAATGCATGTTCAGATGCATGATTTTGAATCTGTTTGGTTGGAAGTTTTTTAGCTATGGGGATTTTTAGCTGTAATTTTATATAGATTTCTATCATGTGCATGTTATTTGCTGTAAACTGCCCTTAATCTCAGGAGAAAGGTGGCATAGAAATCGAATAAATAAACAAATACACAAACGCGGTGGTTAAGTGAATGTGGCTCCCCCATTGGCTTTGCTGCTCAGAAACATGACCCAGGGAAAATGCTGGTTGCCAGTGTCTGAATTTTGATCATGTGATTGTGGGGATGCTGCAATGATCCTAGGTATGAAAAATAGCCATCTCACTTTTTTCAATGCCATAACTTTAAATTATACCAGCTCTCAGTAAGCAAAAGTCGAGGACTACCTGTATGGTACTTTCCTAGGACCCCTATCAGAGGTGGGTTTCACCTGGTTCTGACTGGTTCTATAGAACCGGTAGCAGGAATTTCCCCTTGCTCGCCAAACTGGGAGCAATCGCTGGTTGGCCACATCCCCCAAACCGGCAGCACCATAGGCACCACCATCTTACTTTGGGCTTCTGCGGACATGCAGAATCCAATTTTGACTTTTTCACATGTGCAGAACCTTGGGTTTTGGCATATGGTGTGGCCACATGGCGTGCAATGCACGCGCACCCGCACCGAGCAGGGGGAAGCAAACTGGCAGTGAGATAAGTTAGGACCTACTCCTTATCCGGTGAAGGGCTACCAAATTTTTTACTACCACACTGTGGGCGTGGCTTATGCAGGACACCCTGCATTTTCTTTCAACATCTTTCAGTGCAAATTGGGCACTCTGGAGTGGAGCTCCATTTTTGCTACCTCACTGCGTTCCCCCCATCCGGGCAGCAACCCACCCCTGCCCTTATCCCTATCAATAATTCCGCCTTCTTGGAGATGAGCTTCATAAAAGGTGTAGGGTGTGTTTTAATAAGTCCTTGCTATATATGTAATGAAGAGCAGCTTCAGAGTCGGTCACTATAATTGCAGAGATACTAGATCAGTCACCAAATGTAGAATTCTCCTGAAGCTAACCCCACCCCCCAAATCCAATTCTCTACCTAACTGACTGACTATATCCAAGAATTGCCTGTTCTGCCAGCTGGAATTCTGGCAATTTTTGCAAAAAGTTCTTAGATCAGTTCAGAACTAAATCATTTTCATTATTCAAGTTATAGCTCAATGTATATTTTCAGATAAATACTGTGATAAATACTCAGAATAATGTACACAAGAAAGTATAAGATAAATACCATATTTTGTTACCTGTCAATATGTAAGCACAGAAAATTCTATTATCATAAATGTGCTTTCTGTTGAATGCAGTATGTTTGCACAGCTGAATTTTACTTGTATAAATATCCCATCTGTTAATGCCATGCTTTCCTCTTTCAGATAATAAAAGAAGCTGTCACTGAAGCACATTCTAATTCATGAAGGCATCTCTGAAAATTCCAAATCAAGAAATCAAGGCAGTTAACCTGAAACTTTATTTGCCACCAAGCCACAGGCGTGCTGCAAGGAGGGTGATCCTTTTTCTCTTGGTGATAGCCAGCATGTGGCCGCACATGCAGCTTTGGTTTCACAGCAGTGGTCAGTACTCCAGACAGTGCTGCTCAGTGGTAGGAGAATACCGAATGGCCGCTGCCCTGCATACTTCTTTTTTTGCACACGTTACCTTTGGCAGAGATAAATTGATTGAGACTGTGTGAAAAAGCATGAATTTGAGAGGCAGTTGTGATTGTATTCTTTGTTATGTTTCACACACACCCATGAAGGTGAAAGGCAGAAATGGAGCTGGCTTTGAGTAAGTCTCTCACGCTGCTTAAAGAGCTCAATGACTCCTAACCGGGACAAATGGTACAGGGTGTGCCTCTTTTCTCCCACGCCTCCAACCTTGTCATCTGGAGGATTCCCGCTTGCTCGATGAAAATGTGCCAGGCCAGAAGTGCCAGTGTTGAATGCAGTTTTGTCTCACTGGAAAGTACGTAAGCACTTGGAGCAGCTTCCAAGTTGCTGCTCTGGTTTTAAAACGTGTTTGGGGAGATGCAATCAGTTTGCAAAACTATCAACCAACAGATTTGTTGGTGGCTTTGTTTCCTGAGATTAGCCTTAACATCTACAGCATAACTATTCCAGAGTATTCAGTTTTCCCTTTAATGTTTTAAGATACGGAATGACCTAGTACAGTGATGGCAAACCCTTTTTGGTTCACGTGCCAAAAGGGTGTTTGTGGGTGTGCTAGCATACATGCACATCCCCACACCCCTTCCCTCCCCCCATGCATATGTACCCCCCACCTTGCACCCCCCCACCCAGCCTGGTATGGGAAAACACACTTTCGGTTTGCCATTGTGATGTTTTTTACACTCTAGAGAGTACAGGGAAGCTTCCTGAAGCTCTGGAGTGCCAAAAACAGCACAACAGGCAAACTGGAAGTTCAGAAAACACATTTCCAGTTTGCCATTGTGCTGTTTTTTGCACAGGGAAGCTTCCTGGCAACAGGCAAAACGGAAGTTCGGAAAGTGTCAAACCGGAAGTATGTTTTTTCAAACTTTGTCCATTGGGTGATTTGTTGGGGTTTTTTGCCTCCGGGGCTTCAGGGAAGCTTCAGGGAAGCTTCCCTGAAGTGGCTACAGGGTGAAACAGTGTTACAGGCTATAGGGTGAAACAGCGTTTCCCAAGGCCGAAAATCAGCTGGCCAGCATGTGCATGCACGCTGGAGCTAACACAAGGCAAAATCTCGTGCACCCTCCAATATGACTCCGCCAGTAATGGGCAGCCAAAATTTTTACTGCCACACTGGGGGTGTGGCTTATTTTGTGGGTGTGGCTTAATGGTCATGTAACTGGCTAGGAGTGGCTTGCCGGCCATGTGATCGAGTGGGAGTGGTTTGAACTATCATTATTCAAGTGAACTGTTAAGTCCTTGACTTACAATCTCACCAATGTCACTGGCTGGGGTGACAATTTGCTTCGTGTTTCCCACGCTCTCCTTCCTGGGTTACCCCCCACCCCAGGCTGGGTAGCTAGGTGAACGGATGCTGCCAGAAGCTTAAATGTTGCTAGCGCCGCTTTCACCCACGCCTTCTGCTTGCACCTCAGTCTTTTCTGGGATGAACAAACATTGGTCTGAGCCAAGCCTTTTGCTGGAATAGAATAGAATATAAGAGCAAATAATGAAACTGTGTGTGTGTGAGAGAGAGAGAGAGAGAGAGAGAGTGTGTAAAACACATATACAATATTTATTAAACAAAACAAAGATCAACATGAATACACTACTGTACTATCAACTTCCATGGATTTTTCTTTAAAGAGTATTAAAGAGCATGATAAAATTTAGTTTTGCAATATTATTAGCTTCAATGTTTTCTTTACAGATATAAATTGCTTCCACAAAGAGGCACCTTTAATTCAAGTTTTAGCTCTATACAGATGTTTAAGTAAACTATGAAATGTAAAGGGACTCTTATCAGAATAATCTAGATAGCCTTATTTAGTTGACAGTAGCTTGTATGTAAGATAAACATTGTTTTTAGATTTTTAAAATGTAAATATGTAAGTATAGAGGTTTTCTATTTCTGTAAATGTGATTCTTATTTAATATATTCACACAACTCAATGACTTATTTATTTTATAATTTTTCTACGCAAATAAAAAAACTGAGTTGTAGCTTATATTGTTACTTGGCTCTTTGCATTTGCATTTTCCCAAAGCAGCACTTCAAAATCACCACAATTATTAATTTTTATATCAATTCATCCACCATAAATGTGTCACTTGAGACTGTTGATTTGCAAATTTGGTAGAGTTGCATATCCTACCACCATCTTTCTCTGGTCTCATTAGATTTCAGGCATAGAAAAGAATAAGTCAGTTTTTATTTGTAATGTAAGCACATATATATATACTGCTCAAAAAAAATAAAGGGAACACTCAAATAACACATCTTAGATCTGAAAAAATAGTTTATTAAGTTTCAGATTTAAAAAAAGACACAAGAGGGGAGGGGTATGGGTCAAAAGAGATAGAAGTGATAAACAGGTGGTTACATCATTGTTCAGATGGTTCTGTAGTTTAAAAAAGATTGTAAATGATATGATGAGTTATATTTACAACATAGCATATATGCATCCATTATATTTACAACATAGCATATATGCATCCAATATATATATTGTATATTAAGTAACAGTTAGCTAATAATAAGTATTACACTGTTATAATAGACCCGAAGACAAGAAAAGGAAAGGAAAGGAAAAAGTCGAGAAAGAATATAGAAGAGGGAAGAACAGATATAGAAAGAAAAAAGAGGGGGGGAAAGAAGGGATAAAGAGAATTTGCACATTCACAGACGTTTGTAGGGAGTGTGACATAATAGTAAGTTGAAGTAGTAGGTGTAGATGATACAGAGAGAAATATAAAAAGTTAGTATAAAAATAAATTCGATTAGGATTGGTTGAAGAGGTGAAAAAAAATTATTTTACATATTTAGAATCAAATTGATTATTGTCGATGTTTGGATTACTTATAATAGTATATAATGTTTTTGTTTAAAAAGGTCAAAGATGGGGTAAATGATTGGTATCTTTTTGCTGCTATCCATTGATACCACTTGTCCCATATTTTATAAAAATCTGATTCTTTTTTGTCCTGAATTTCCATAGTAATTTTGGTCATTTTGGCACATTCCATAATTTTGGTAATAACTGTTAGAGTCGGGGAAGTCATTGACTGCTTCCAAGTTTGTGCATATGTAATTCTGGCGGCTCCTAAAATGTGTATCATGAGATATTTTTCTTGGCATGTAAATTTTTGTCTAAATATTCCTAATAAAAATAATTCCGGTTTGAATGTTACATCAATCAATATGACTTGGTCCATTAGGGCTTTAATGTTCTTCCATAATTTTTTGGTGTACCATAGGTGGTAAAATCTCCCTGATTTTACTTTACACTTCCAACATTGGGAGGATAGATTTGAAAACATTTTTGATAATCTCGCCGTAGGTAGATGCCATCGGTAAAACATTTTTAGTTGATTTTCTTTATAAGACATTGCTAATGTCATTTTATAGTTGATGGTCCATATTTTCTCCCACACTGGTAAGTTGATCGTGTAGCCAAAATTCTGACACCAAGCAATCATGCAACCTTTAACTTGTTCTTCACAGTTATCTTGGGCTAATAAGTAATTATATAGTTTAGATATTTTTACTTTTGGTCCAAAGAGAATTAAATCTATTGTATTTTTTTTTAAACCAAGTCTTTTTTTATGATCATTGTATTTAAAATTGATTTGTGTGTATGTAAACCAGTCCAAATTTATCCCAATAATTGTTGGTATGTTAGGGATCTAGAATATGAAAAAAGATTGGGGAATGTGATTAATTCGTTGGGGGCTATCCATTTAGGGACGGAGTGATAGTAATTTTTTTTATAGTTTGCCAGATTGTTATCAAAGTTTTACACAGATAGTGATGTTTAAAATAATTGGGTATTTTTTGGAAATCCACCATTAAGAACGGGTGCCATCCAGATTGGAGGTCAAAACCCTCAAGAATCACCCATTCTCTTAACATAGTCAAAATTGCTGCTTGGTGATATAATTGAAAATCGGGAAGTCCTAGACCACCTCTTTTTCTGTGATCTTGGAAATTTTTAAATTTAATTCTGGCCTTTTTTTTCGACCAGATAAATTTCTGGATTTCTCTGTGTAAATTTTTAAAGAAAGATTTGTTCAAATTTATTGGCACAACTTGAAAGAGGTATAAAAATCTTGGTAAGATATTAGATTTAATCACAAATATTTTCCCCATCAGGGAGAGTTTCAAATTTGACCATCTTAGTAGATCTTTTTGTACCTCTTTAAGTAGTTGGTCGTAATTATCTTTTTTTATTGTACTATAATTTGATGTCATCCATATTCCCAAATATTTGATCTTTTTAGCTGTGTTTATGTTAATCAATTGCTCCACAAGTGTAATTTGATTGGTGGACATGTTTTTGGTTAGAATTTAAGTCTTTGTCTTATTAATTTTTAGGCCAGATACTTCACCAAATTTATGTACTTCTTTTAATAAAATTGGGCCGTTTGTATTGGATCTTGTATAATGAAGACAACATCATTGCCTTCCAGTCAGAGCCCATCCAAATCTGAGTGACTTTATCAGCAAAAAGCTTAAGTCCTCAGCACTGCCCTGCATGGGTTTGTCCATCCCTCCCCATTGAGGAGGGAATGGGTCATCCTAAATAGGGTGGTTGGGCAAGATTCCGCTGATGCAATCAAGGCAGAAAGATATGAAAATCTTGCTGTCTTGATCATCACTAAATAAGTCTTAATAAAAGAATGTAATAGTTTTCAGTCAGATTCAGATTTGCTGTCCCTCCAATCTAAATGTCTCTTCTGGCACTTCATATCCCTGATTTCCTTGGTAAACCAAGGAGATCTCCTGAGTTTGCTGCCAGAGAGAGGTCACAAAGGCGCAATTTGGTCCAGAGCCCCCCGCATCCATATTCCAGGCCATTAGCAGAGACTCCACTGAATTGTGTATAAATGAATCTGGTATTTCCCCAAGCGCCCTCTTAAAGCCCTCTGAATCCATTAGACGTCTGGGGCTAGAACCACCTAATTGGTTCTATCTCCCTGCGGAGAAGGATTGGAAAACCAAAAACAAGCTATAGCCCTAAAAATAATCTGACCATGACAAAGGCAGAATGATCAAGCCCCTTAAATTCAGTTCATTACTCAACTGCCCCAAGAGGAATACCATGTCGGGAGTGTGTCCCCCCTCATGAGTCAGGCTCTATGTAAGGAACATAGCAATGTCATGGGATGGGGGGGGGGGACTTCAGGATGCCTGGTGCAGAATTTATGTGACTTGGGATGGTGCCAAAACATGAGCTCAGGGAGGCCAAGGAAAGAGGGTTTGAGAGTGCATGTGGTATGTATGCCGGGAAAGAGGCACATGGTGTGTGTTGTGAGCTCAGGGATGCTGGGGAAAGGAGGTGTGGGGTTTGTGAGTGAGTGAAGGGAAGCCAAGACATGACACTGATAAGTGCAAGCAAGCAAAGAGGGTACATTCATACAAGCAAAGGAAGGTCAGGGATGGGGAGAGATATACTGTAGCAACCTGTGACATTTCCTGCCAGCTTCACCAATGACTTTGGGGCAAGCCAGTGGGGGATTAGCAATCACATGGCTTTGGGATGTTGCTATGGTGAGCTGGTTGTCCAGCACCAAAGTTAATTCAAATCACTGTAATAGCCAGAATTTAGAGAACTTGTCAGATGTTCCTTCTTCCAATGCCATTGTAACTTCAAATAATCTCTGAATGAATAAAAGTAACTTGAGAACTACCCGCACTTGAACAACTATGCCACAATAATTTCTGGTATTGTTTCCTTCTCAATCTCTGTAAAAACAATAGAGTTTTTTGTGTAGTTCTTATGCATTGTACTGGAGCTTATGGAAGAGAGGTTGCACTCAGAAACCAAAGAGTGACTGAGAACAGCCAATACAATGAAACATTTAAAATTTCAGATGGACAGTGACTATGGTGAAACTTCCCCAGAGCTATTATTCTGATACTTGTAGTCCTGCTTGGTTGGCTCACCCTGCGTCTCATTGGAATGATACTGTACTATGGGGCATCAACCCTTTTCTCAAAAGAGCAAGTAGAACAGGAAAAACAGAATGTGAGCTGCCAATTACAGTGTGTCAACGACTTTTTCTCAAGAAAGCCACAAATAGCATTTCGAATTAATAGTTGTCATCCTCCTTCAGCTTGTTTTGGACTTTTCATGTCCTTGGCTGGAGGTTGTCTCCCTCATAGAAAGAGTGGCCTTGTTGTGGTAGAAGCCCATTTAAGGCTGAAAATTGTAGCTCATTTGCTTTCCAGAAGTCCACTGATTCTAAGATAATGGATTTTCTGATGCTAATCTTGGCAGATTGTCTAATGAAATGAATGTTTCTACTCTTAATAACAACAGGATAATTCTTTCTCGCTTACATTTCCAAGAAGTGAATCATCTGAGCTAAGATGCAATGCAAAACATCATTTTCTTATTTTCTCAAAGGTGAATTCCAAAGTTATTGGAATTGGAAAATTATTGAACTAATGCCCAGGAAGCAGATAGGATGGAGGGTAGGGATCACAGAAGAATCAAGATAGGGATAGATGTTGCAAACTAATTGTAAAATATCAAAACATCAAGCTTGAGCTGTTATTTTTTAAAGACTTATTTAAAATAAAGCCACTTAATTAAACCATAAGCTAAAAGGCACTGATTAAAGATTGCAATTGTTTGTTTGGATGATACTGAATAATTTAAAATGCCACTATTAATATTTACACATATAGAGAAACATATTCATGGTGCCTCGTTGGCTGTTTCCAAGGATACATGTAGATGCGTAAAAATACAGTCTAATATTGTTACCCATACAAAGTCAGTCTTTGAAAAAGAACCCTGTATTTTAACTGATCTCCATTGACTTTAGTTTCTCACTTTGCTGTCTTTCTTCTCTGCTGCAAGAAAGAAGGCTTATTTTCAATGTGCATATTTGGAAACGTCTTTCAGATGTAGAGATTTACTCACAATCTCTTCATTTCTTCAGTTCATTAAGCAAGTTCTATTGAGAACATGCTACATACCCTGTAAAATGGCATTCAGACTATTCACTCTTGTTTCAATGTGAGGACCATATTCTGCCCAGACTTTTGTGCAAGTTTAATAGAGCAGCATCACCCAGGACACAACAGAAAGAATCATGCTTTCTCTGAAGACCTATATTTCTAATAATGTAGCCTTCTGGGAATGAACTTTGTCTTACAAGTTAAAACATAATCCAACAATTTCTTGGCCAGATCCAAACCAGGGGTCTTTAGACAGACTTAGCATCCTTCTGCAAAATAATTTTAACAAAAGTTTCCCTGACACCAACAATTCTACTCTGTTTCAAGATTTCTAAATATTGCTTCATAATATGATGTTATATAGAATGTTTTCCAAAAGTATTGCAATTTTTTAAAAAAAGTAATTTATTGAACAGATTTCCACAAACACTTAAAATTCTTCAAAGTACTGTCCTTGGGCCTCTACACATTTTTTCCAATGACTCTGCCATGACTGGTACGTGCCCTGGAAGGCATCTTTGGGGACCTCTCACAAGGTCTTTGATTATGGACGAAAAAAGCACCTTGCCACAACGTGCTACAAGTCCACGAGTTCCAGACCAAACACCAGGTGCAAATGCTGCCCCACTCCCCTATAGTCCTGATGTCGTCCCAGCAGACTTCTTTTTGTTCCTTTGGATTAAGGCAGCCCTGAAAGGAACCCGTTTTTCGTCCATAGAAGTGATCCAATCAGCCGTGACAAAGACCTTGCGAGAGGTCCCCGAAGACGCCTTCCAGGGCACGTACCGGTCATGGCAGAGTCACTGGAAAAAATGTGTAGAGACCCAAGGACAGTACTTTGAAGAATTTTAAATGTTTGTGCAAATCTGTTCAATAAATTACTTTTAAAAAATAATTGCATTACCCTGTAAATCTAACACTAAATTATTACACAAGGATTTCAAACTACATGAAGACAGTTTAGTATTCCAAAATTCCCTTAGGAGGTATTAGTGATTTGCTTGTTTACTTTACACTGGTTGGTTGTCATCCCCCCACCTTTGTTTGTTTGTTTGTTTTGTCAAGTACGTATTGGTAGTATACATACATATAATACTGTTTATATACCCAAGATGGGTACTAATAAGAGGGAAACATTAGGATAGGGATGGTAGGCATATTGGTGCACTTATGCATGCCTCTTACTCAGTGAAGGACTACCAAAATTTTTACTACCACACTGTGGGCATGGCTTATGCAACACGCCCTGCATTTTCTTTCATCTTTCAGTGCAAATTGGGTGATCTGGAGTGGAGCTCCATTTTCGCTACCCCACTGCATTCCCCCCCTGGTCTGGGCAGTAGCCCACCCCTGCTCTTACTGACCTTTTAGGAATCAAGTGAGGTCAACAGTGCATAGTCTAAGGGTAAAGTTTGGGGTTTCAATGATGAAACTACAAAGTCAGGTAGTGAGTTCTAGGCATTAACTACTTTGTTGCTGAAGTCATATTTTCTACAGTTAGGTTTGGAGCAGTTTACTTTGAGTTTGAATTTTTTCGTGTGCTCATATATTGTTGTGGTTGAAGCTGAAGTAGTTTTTCCCTGCTTTGAATTGTCTTTCCCTTGTTTGCACTGCAATTGTCTAAAGACTTGTAGAACTAGTTTTTTAACATTCAATCAGAGACAGAAAATTGTATTGACTGAGCTTTTAAACCAGTGTCATGATTTTATTTTATTTTTTAAAAATGCCACATTTATTTTATATTGCATGCCAGCTGGAGAAACTGGTATCTTGAATAGAAATCCATTGTATTTGGATTTTTTTGCAATCCAGGGCAAAAATGTTGTTAGCATATAGTAATTAAGTAATTCCATAAATAAATGCCTGGGGAAATGCGAGGCAGGATCAAAGGAGAAGATTAGGCTGCTTGGCTCCCATAAGAAATTAATATTGGCCCAGTGGACCTTTACTTCTAAGAAACTGCTTCCTACATTTCATAAAAAATGTACTTTAATTTGTTAAGGGGCATGCAGAACCCTTGAGTTATCAAGGACATGCACAAAGGAAAATGCGGGGTTCCAGCAGATATCCAGGAGATATGAGTAATTATTCAGTCATACACAACAAATACATTAAAGTGTATAAAATAGTGTTTACTTTAGAAATACATTCAACTTAAACAGTCCGGTCATTCTCATTCAAATCAGTCAATATACAATACAATAATATTACAAGCCTGTCTTTGCGTTACATATCAGACATACATTACAGCTTACAAATACATCAAACTATCATCAAACACATAAAGCTTACTACATCAGTCATAGTGAATCAGCAGAAAGAACAGAGAGAGAGCAGAGAGAGAGAGAATCATGCTTTCTGGCTCCCTCTTATGGCAATTTGCAACACTACCTCCTAAAGCTATAGTACTTCAATACATACAGACATTCATTGTTAGCTTGTTAGGCTCCCATAAGAAATGAATATTGGACCAGTAGACATTTACTGCTAAGCAATTGCTTCCTATATTTCATAAAAATATACTTTTATTTCATAAGAATGTGGGAAGAAGGATTTTCTTTGAAAAAAAAACAAAAACAGAAACAATTAATCCCATCACTTTCAGTTTCATATTAAAATAAGAAGCTGATTGAGGTTTTTTTATCTCATTTTTTTTTCATTTCATTCCAGAAAGATTTTTATCTCCACTCATCAAATCAGCCACAATAATTTCCCCCTGTCCCTAGGTTACCTTTCATTCCTAATTATAAGTATTTTCATTAGTAGCATTTAGAGCTTTGATAAGTGACCAATAAAACATTTAACAAAGTAGACCACAATATTGCAATGCAATATTGCAGCCTAACCCTGCTCACACTGCCAGGATTTCAATTTTTTCAATCCTGGGCTGCTCAAAGTTAACTCAGCCTTCCATCCTTCCAAGGTCAGTAAAATGGGAACAGATTGTTGGGGGCAATATGTTGACTCTGTAAACTGCTTAGAGAGGGCTGTAAAGCAGTGTGAAATGATATATAAATGTAGGTGCTATTGCTATTGTTATATTATCTCTCTTTTTTTTCATGCTAGTTTCGTTCAATTTCATTTCCAGTAGACCAGTTCCTCCTGTATAGCAGTATAAGTATCTTCTGGTATGTGCCAGCTTTGTGGCAGCAAGAAATTTCATTAACATGCTCCACTCTTTGATGCCAGGACCCATAATTAAAATACTGTATAAGATGGGTCTCATAACAAATTCCTGAGGAACCTGCTTAGTAACTAATGTCTGGAGGGAGAAATCATTCTTCTGTTATTTAAAAAAAAAGTCATAACCTCATCAGTTGATTCCTACCTGGTTTTAAAATATTTTATTAACTTTTATGTTTCCAATTAAGAATGGGTTGATGTTCTTTTATATGTTGAATTCTAGATAGAAATAGCTATCATAATTAGGTCTCTTGAAAAAGATAGGATGACAATTATATTCAACAAACCCATGAGCAGCATGCTTACTTGGGGTGTTTTAGGATTATCTGACATAAATGAAATAGTGTTGGATTTCAGCAGTGCAATATTAATGACCTGTAAAAATGAAGAACTGCAAGGCAGAGCATACATAACATGCAAGGACACTATTATAGGCAGGATATGCAACAACTTCACCCATGTCACTTTAAATTGCATTTGAGCATCTTAGACAATCTGATGGCACAATCATGTACATCACATTTAGAAGTCCAGGCTTCTAAAGTACTTGTAATTGGGCAGGGTTGAAAAGAATACATCTTAGGTTTTGCAAGCAGTAATAATGTAGTAGATAAAATAGTAGGAGAACAGACTAGACCTCAGCTATAAAAGCTGATATTTTTGTCTTTTGTTCTATGTCAGTTTACAGTGTGGACTCAGATTAAGAACTGTAATAGGCAACTTCTTTCTCTATAATAATAGCAGGCTTAAAATTTACTGTCGAAGATCCCAGAATTAATTGTAAGTGCACACTCAAGGATCTGTGTCAAGGAAGATGTGCTCTCAAAAGGAATTATGTTAGTCTAAAGATACAGGGTGTTATGTCCCGGGTTTCTGGCGGGAAAAATGCACAACAACACAAGAGCACACAACAAATTTAAACTTAATATTAACCCCTCCAAACTTGACTGTAAAAAATATGACTTCAGTAACCGACTTGTTGAAGCGTGGAACTCATTACCGGACTCCATAGTGTCATCCCCAAACCCCCAACACTTTACCCTTAGATTATCTATTGTTGACCTATCCAGATTCCTAAGAGGTCAGTAAGGGGCGAGTACAAGTCCACTAGAGTGCCTTCCGTCCCCTGTCCTATTGCTCTCCTATATACCTTTCTTCTATTCCTATATCTCTTCTTTCATTGGTATGTTCTATTACTATATCTTCTTTTCTATTCTTTCTTAGATATATTTTACTATGAGTATCTCCTCTATAACCGAAATCACATTCACCATCATCAGGCTGAAGTTTCAAGCTTCGTGCTGTTTTAAATATGGAAATACACACACACATATACATATACATATACATATACATATACATATACATATACATATACATATACATATACATATACATATACATATATATATATATATATATATATATATATATACACACACACATATATAACCACTAAAACCCTCATTGTGAATGAATGAATGAATGAATGAATGAATGAATGAATGAATGAATAAATAAATAAATAAATAAATAAATAAATAAATAAATAAGCATCCTTCTTCCTCCGAGAATCTTAACACAGGGTACGTCCGCTACGCGGGGCTACAATGCAGAAAAATATGCTAAAATAAATTGCATTGCCCTGTTGAACTCCATAATGCTACTCCAGTTTTAATGTGGGGCTTGTTAAGGAAAGCAATTGGTGAATTCTCCTGGATTTGTCACCCCTCCCGTGATTGTCACCTACTTTGTGTGAAAACCACCCACTAATCACTCTTCTTAACATATTTTGAGCAGTATTGGATAAATCAGTCTGAGTACCTCAGAGAGGGATGAAGGAAAGAATACAAAGCTGAAGTCCTGAAATAGCTCAATTACTAGGTAACAGGATGGGATAGCATCCAGACGTATCTGATGGAGATGGTAAAAAGGCTTATATAGAGGCAAAAAGACAACTCCTTCCCCAGATAATAAAACACCAAAAAGTACAGCTATAGAATGTTTCTCATGGTGGAAGGATTTATAACAACCAAAACAAGAATGGGGCTATATTGGTTAAGCAAGTTTTCAGCCTAAAATCTAGTATATCATATTGTATCAGATTCTCCTCCTCTTAAAAAAATCTTTAAAACAAACTTTAGAGATCATAGAGAGATTATCACAGTTTGTTATCTTGCTATCAGCAGTGTTGGACAGAAAATACTGTGAAATCTGATATGCTGAAAAGACTCATTCTCTCTATAAATGGAAACACTGTTACATGGGATTACCTTGTTTCGCCAAAATAAGACATCCCCTGATAATAAGCCCAGTTGGGCTTTTGAGTGCATAGCAATAAGGCCAAGCGCTTATTCTAGGGTTAAAAAAAATATAAGTCATGGTCTTATTTTGGGGAAAATACAGTATATATTGCTCTATTATCATTTTTACCTAAAATGTATGGTGAGTTGTTGATACATCTTCACCCATTTCCAGACAGAAGAATTCTATGTACAGCTTCTTTTGGCAAAGAATTCTTTCTGCAAATCTCAATTCTCGGTGTTGCAAATTGTATAGACCTAGAATCTTTTGATAATAAAGTAGGCTATGCACAACTAGAAGCCTTTTTTAAATCATGTATTCTGTATTTTAACTTGCATTAAAGTATATATATTGCATTCTTAATGAAGACTGGGCCAGTGACCTGTAATATGGTTTCAATGAATTGATTAAACATGCTAAATCATTTTCAATAGCAAAAATTATGTTGAGAGAATATGGAAAACTTGCATTAGAATTGCAACAGCTAACAACAATTTTAACCTATTTTAGGTATTAGTTGAAGATAAGACTCAGGCAACATCACAGAGATATGTCAGATAAAAATGGCTGGAACATATTCATATTAAGGGAATGTTGGGATGAGTTTCAAGATAGTAAAGCATTATTAATTTGCTAAAAGAGGCACATGATTGTTGTGCAATGTGCAAAATACTCCAGATTACCATCAGGTGGAAGAAATGTACCCATGTTTTCTTTCAGCATATTCAATATAGAGACATGTATATCAGGGACACGGAAGTATGTTACCAGATTTATCTGAAGGAGTCAAACCTGCTTCCTGAACTTTCAAGCTTTGCCTCTTGAACTTTGATCTTCTTTGCCCAATTTCTCAGCCCACAAGATCTTCACCATCCAATTTTTTTTGTAGGAGTGGTTTGGTAAGAATTTTATTTTAAGGAGGGAATGAGTCACAATTAGAATAAAAAATGCATAGCAGCAAAGCTTTTATGGTCTTCAGCCAGATTCATTAGATGCTTATTGCTCAGATTGGATTAAAAACCCTGTTAAAGAATCAGGCTGCGTTAGACATGAGATACCAACTTTTATACAAAGCAAAATTGCCAGGCAATGTAGCTGAAAATTACAGATAACGGAGAAACGTATTTGATAAAACTGGATGATTTCACAGATCACTTAAATGAAGAACTAATATTTTTTCTAGATAGATAAATTTTCTTTTTATTTCTTTATAATATTTTTATTGTTTTATATCATATATTTTCTTTTATATCTTAAGGAGTATGCTCGCTAGGTGCCCAAGGTTTGAACATACAAACAACCTTCATCATCATAATCGTCATTATAATCATAGGTATATAAAAATATGCATTAAGTTATAAACAAATATATGATAACATCCATCATATTCCTTTCTCATATGCATTTCTTTTATATTTTGAGGAGTGTGCTCTCTAGGTGTCCAAGGTTTTAACATATGAACAAACATCATCATCATCGTCATAATAATCGTATGTATATAAGCAAATATGCAGTAACATATAACCAAATATATGATAGCATCCCTCATATACCGTATACCACCCAATTTTACAACAATGGTCCATCTCTTTTAGTCTCTTCCTTCTCCTTCCCTTTCTCCTTCTCCTCTCCCCTCTCAACTTCCCTTCCCTTTCCTCTCTTCCTCTCCCTTCTCTCCTCTCTTCTACTCCACTTCCCTCTTCTTCCTTTTCTCCCACTCCTCTCCTCCCATTTACTTCCCTCTCTCCTCTCTACTTCCTTCTTCTTCTGTCTCCTTCCTTCTCATCTTCCCCAATTTTTCTCCCCTCCTCTCCTCCAACCCGCTCCACTTTACTTCCCCTTCCTCTAAAGAAATCTGTAGAGCAGTGTTTCCCAACCTTGGCAACTTGAAGTCCAGATATCTTCAAGTTGCCAAGGTTGGGAAATACTGCTATAGAGTACGTGAAATTGCCATCTTCTACAAAAAAAATCACTAAACCTTAAAAATATCCAAGTTAGACATGAACTCGGTCTTCCAGAAACCATCATTTGCGAACTGATCTTAAATACCACACTTCGCTTCCTGCTATGCTACGGAGCTACTGATTAGGACATCATACATTCTAAATGAATGTTCACCCAAACCCATACACTCAGTCCTTTACTATGCTATTACTAATCTAGATCTTGAACAACTAGTAACAAGCAATACTAGACTCAGCAATTGTCTTGATCTCATCTTCTGGAACAGTTTATATCCAATTTATGGACTTCAAATAATAGAGCCCTTTCCCAACAGTGACCACAGCATGATTAACTTTTGTGTCAATATAAGTCCTTACAAAAATGACTACAATAATAGGATAACCAATTACAACTTTAAAAAAGCCAACTGCAATATCATAGATGGCAACCTCTCATCCCTTGATTGGCAAACATTATTCTCTGACTGTAATATTGCTGAGGACTACTACAATATCTTTTTGCTTGAAATACTAAGAGTCATTAAATTATACAGTATGTACCACCAATTATCAAGAAAAACAAATTACCCATAAAAATAAGGACATTCCAATCCAAAGAATGACCCCTTTGGCAGGAAAACAAAACTGGCTATGTTGCTAACTTTAAAAGCCACTACAAAAATCTATGCCACCAATTAAAGAATGAATATATCAATTATCACATCAATCAAGAAGAAAACCTTCTCCACCCAAAATTCGTGCCTTCTATAATTTTGAAAACAACCAATTTAAAGACTCAAGATTTATCCCACCCCTCAAAGGATCAAATGGTAAATAATATAATGATGAAGCCATAAAGCCAACTTCTTTAACACATACTTCTGCTACTCCGTCTTTATAAACAGCAATGGCTTATGCGCCATATTTCTTAGTTGCACCACAAACAACTGCAACAATCGAACACAAATCAATTTTACAGAAGATAATGTTTGAAAAGCAACAACCTAAAATAATTTCTATCCATTCGACTTGACGGTTTATCTGCATATTTCTTTAAAAAGCTCTCCACAACCATAGCTGAACCTCTAAGCATAATTTTTGAAAAATCCTTCATGACTAGCCTCTTACCCAACTTATGGTCACTAGTCACAGTCATCCCTGTGAAAATTACAGACCGATCTCTTTATGTTGTGTCACCTGCAAAGTCATGGAATCAATCATAAATCAATCCATTATCCTCCACCTAGAAACTAACAACTACAAACAATTTGGTTTTAGAAAAAAATTATCCTGTAACCTGCAACTCCTACATTGCAAAAACATATTGGACTACACAACTTGATCAAGGTAAATCAATAGACGCAATTTACATAGACTTTTGTAAAGCCTTTGATTCAGTAGTACACAACAAATTGTTTTAGAAACTGAAATCTTATGGCATCTCTGGTCCCCTTCATGATGGGATAGCTGTGTTCTTGTCAAACAGACAACAAATAGTTAAAATAAGGACTGCCCTATCAAACCCTACACCTGTCAACAGTGGTGTCTCTCAAGGCAGCATTCTAGGACCAACACTATTCATTTTTTACAAAAACGACCTTTGTGATCATATTATAAGCAACCACATTATTTTTGCTGACAATGTTAAACTATTCAATGCCACTAACAATATTTCTACCCTTCAAAAAGACATAGAGTCTAGACTTTGTATCACAATGGTCTGATAACCAGCAACTTCAAATCTCAATAAACAAATGCTTTGTCTTACACATTGGCAAAAAGAATCAGAACTTAAAATGCAAGCTTGGAGGACCACCCTTGCAGATAACCCTCACTCTGTCAAAGACCTTGGAGTACTCATATCTAATGACCTAAGTGCCAGAGCCCATTGTAACAACATTGCTAAAAAGGCACTAAGAGGTGTTAATCTAATCGTATTTATTTTTTAATTTAAATTTATAGGCCGCCCATCTCCTGATGGACTCAGGGTGATGTACAACAATAAAAGCTCTTGTGTAGCTTCTTCTCTGGCAATATTACACCGCTAACCAGAGCATACAAAACATTCTCTAAACCAATTCTCGATATGCAACCCGCACTGCATACAATACAATTGAGAGAATCCAAAAATATTTCACAAGAAGACTCCTCCACTCCACTACTCACAACAGAATATCTAATTCCACCAGACTTGAAATTTTGGGCTTAGATAGCTTATAGCTACGTTGTCTTCTATCTGACCTAAATGTACTTCATAAAATCATCTGCCACAATGTCCTACTGGTCAATGAATACTTCAGCTTTAACCACAACAATACACAAGCACACAATAGATTCAAATTCAATGTGAACTGTTCAAAACTCAACTGCAGAAAATATGATTTCAGCAACAAAGTGATCAATGCCTGGAATTCACAACTGACTGTGGTTTCTTCCCCAAAGCACAAAAGCTTTAACCTTAGACTGTCTACAGTTGACCTCATGCCATTCCTAAGAGGTCTGTAAGGGGTGCGCATATGCTCACCATTGTGCCTACCGTCCCTGTCTTACTGTCCTATTGTCCAAATTTACCTGTACAGTGATAGCTCTACTTACAAACTTAATTCGTTCCGTGACCAGGTTCTTAAGTTGAAAAGTTTGAAAGAAGAAGCAATTTTCTCCATAGGAATCAATGTAAAAGCAAATAATGTGTGCGATTGGGAAAACCACAGGGAGGGTGGAGGCGCTGTTTCCTCCCAGGAGATTTCTAGAGAGGCCCCATAGAGGCTTCTCCCTGCCTTTTCCGGCCCTGTTTCCTCCAAGGAAATTCCTAGAGAGACCCCATAGAGGCTTCCCACCTTTTCCAGCCCTGTTTCCTCCCAGGAGATTCCCCATTTCTCATTTCCACCTCTATCCTAGTTCTCATGCATACAGCTCCTGATTTAAAGATATTCTACAACTATCCTTCAATTCCTACCCATCTTTTATTTATTTATTTATTTATTTATTTATTTATTATTATTTTATTCTATAGAAAAAGAAATTTCCCCAATCTAGATTATTTCTAGTTATCCAATTTCATGCTGTCTTAATATTTAAAAGCAATTCTTACCCATTTTTAACTCTTTTCCCACACTCCTCTTCTTTTTTGTCTATTTTCATCTCTATCTTTCTTATTTAATCCATTCAGTCCTCCTAATATCTTTTTATATTGCCACTTCTTCCACATATCTGTCCATAACCCAATCTCCTGATCAACAATGTTAATATTATATTTATGTACAAAACAGCTTGGTTTGCAATATATAAACAAGCTAACAATGAATGATTATATGTATTGAAATACTATAGCTTTTAGACGTAGTGTTGCAAATTGCCATAAGAGGGAGCCAGAAGCATGATTCTTTCTCTCTGTTCTCTCTGTTCTTTCTGCTGATTCACTCTGATTGATGTAATAAACTCTGTGTGTTCAATGTTAGTTTAATGTATTTGTAAGCTGTAATGTATGTCTGATATGTAAGACGAAACAGGGTTGTAATATTATTGCAAGATATTGATTGATTTGAATGTGAATGGCCGGACTGTTTAACTTAACTGTGCTATTTCTAAAGCAAACATTATTTTATGCACTGTTTTGTATGACTAAATGATTATTCATATCTCCTGCATATCTGCTGGAATCCCATGTTTTTCCTCTGGGCATATCATTGATAACACAAGGATTCTGCAGACTCCTTAACAAACAATATCTTCTTGTCTGTTCATTTGCTGATTTATTTGTTTTATTTTCTTCAATCTTTTTTCCTTTATCAGCTGATTTGTCAGTCCTATTTTTTGTTCCAGTTCTTGATTTATTTGTGATTTGGCCAATTCCTCTGTTTTTTCCCCTCCTTTTGCTTGCCATTTGTCTGGCTCTTTTCCATTGAGCATTGGCTTCATTTACTCATTTTTCTGATCCATATTTGTTCCTTGTTCATATTCAATTTGATTTTTCCCCCATCTTGTATTTCTGTTGCTACCATCTGTTGGATCTTTATTTATAATTCTTTGTTAAATATTTTCCATTTTCTCATCTATACCATCCGTCAGAATTTTAATGCTTGAAAACATCAAAGTCACCTTGTGAAAAATCCCACAGCTGTTTCCCCATATCCATCATAATGTTAAATATTCTAAAATGAAAAGTCTATTTCTAATTCAGAATAAGCTCAGTTATAGGAGTGTGGTTTAACTTCCAATTGTCAGCAGATGGTGCTCTCCTCTTATGCATGCCAGTAGCCAGAAGACTAGATGGCTAGTGCGCATGTGTGCAGTGGAAACCGGAAACCGGAAGTTTATTTCCCAGCACATACATGTCCATACATGCCTTAGTGTGTATGTGCACTGGCCATGCCATCAATGCCTACATGCAGCTCTGGGACATCCCTTGCCAGCCAGAAGTGTTACCATCAGTCACACCACTGCACCGCCAACCTGCCTGCCACACTACCGCCATCAGGAAAGGCCCTGAAGCTGTGCTGCCCAGGATCCACATTGGAGACCATTTACTTTAAACATGCTTTTTTAAAAAAAATACCAATATCTATTGTATCTGAAAGATTTTGCTAGCACAGAACTGCCAATACGATACTCAGATTGAGGATTCATTTTCCCCAAGTGCATTATTTTACATTTGGAAACATTAAACCTCAGTTTCCATTGCTTTGACCACTTATCTAGTAAAGCTAAATCATTTGCCATATTACAGACGCCCCCAGAAATATCAACCCTATTGTTATTAGAATAATAACCCTATTGTTATTAGAATATTAGAATAATGGAATTTCAGAGTTGGAAGGGACTTTGGATATTATAGTCCAGCCTTCTGCACAAGCAGGGGCCCCTATGCCAATGACAGCAAACCTTTTTTTCCTTGGGTGCTGAAAGAGCGTGCATGCATGCAATTGTATATGTGTGAGTGCCCATACCCACAATCCAATGCCTGGAGAGGGCAAAAATAGCTTCCCTCGCCCACAGGAGGCCATCTGGAGGCCAGAAACAGACTGTTTCCCAATTTCTGGTGGGCCCAGTAGACTCGTGTTTTGCCCTCAGGCTCCAAAGGCTTCCCTGGAGCCAGGGGAGGGTAAAATACCCGCCCCCATCCCATTGGAAGCTCTCTGGAAGCCAAAAGCACCCTTCCAGAGCTTCTGTGCAAGCCAAAAATCAGCTGGCCGGCACACACATGCACGTTGGAGCTGAGCTAGAGCAACAGCTCATGTGCCAGCATATATGGCTTTGCGTGACACCTGTGGCACCCGTGCCATAGGTTCGCCATCACTGCCCTATGCCATTCTGGAAAAAATGGCTATCCAACTTGTTCTTTAAAACCTCCAGTAATGGGGCACCCACAACTTCTGAAGATAAGCCATTACATTTGGTTAATTGTTCTCAATATCATGAAATTCCTCCCTTGATTGTTTTCCCCCTTGATTAGTTTCTATCCATTGCTTCTTGTCCTGCCATGCCCTTCATGGCATCGGACCAGAATATCTCCGGGACCACCTTCTGCCGCAAGAATCCCAGCGACCAGTTGGGTCCCACAGAGTTGGCCTTCTCCGGGTCCCGTTGACTAAACAATGTCGTTTGGCAGGACCCAGGGGAAAAGCCTTCTCTGTGGCGGCCCTGACCCTATGGAACCAACTCCCCCCAGATATCAGAGTTGCCCCCACCGTCCTTGCCTTTCGTAAGCTCTTAAAAACCCACCTCCATCGTCAGGCATGGGGGAATTGAGATATTCCCTTCCCCTAGGCTTATAAAATTTATGTATGGTATGACTGTATGTATGACTGATTTCTTAAATTGGAGTTTTTAGATTTTTTAATATTAGATTTGTTTACGTTGTCTTTTTACTGTTGTTAGCCGCCCCTAGTCTGTGGAAAGGGACGGCATACAAATAAATAAATAAACAAACAAACAATAGTATAAAATCAGCAAGGTGCACCCTTTCCTAAGACTGGGATAAGTTCATCATTAGGAAAAGCTCTTACTGTCAGTAGGAGTAATAAACCAGCTACAAAGAACAGATTAATAATATTCAAGTTAAAGAGGGGTGTTTTTTAAAAAAAATTAAGCTTGAAGTCCTGGGGAAAAGGAGATATTTCTCAAACACCAAAACCAAAGGCATGCTGTATAAAATTATCTGTAGGACATGCTATCATTGACTTGCCAGAATCCTTTTCATTTCAGTCTATGATTATATATTCTCACCCATATTAAATTGTGCCACATTAGAGGGCACATGAGACTTTGCCATGTGTCAGCTCCAGCGCACATGCATCACAGGCCAGCTGATTTTCGGCCTTAGGAAAGGCCATTTCGCTGTCTGGCCAGTTCAGGGAAGCTTCCTTGAAGCCCTGGAGGCAAAAGAATCACTCAACGGACAAAGTAGAAGTTCTATTTTGTGCTGGTTTTTTTGTACTCTGGAGAGTTAAGGGAAGCTTTCTGAAGCCCTGTGGTGCAAAAACCAGCATTTTCCAAACTTCCAGATTGCTTGTTATGCTGGGTGGGGGTTTGCAGTCCAGAGCTTCAGGAAGCTTTTCTGAACCATCTGGAGTGCAAAAACAGCACAATGGCAAACCGGAAGTGAGTTTTCCCATACTAGGCTGTAGTAAGCCCATGTTGCTCCCCACGTTGCACGGGAGGCAACATGGGGGGTGCGCATGAATGGGGGGAGGGAAGGGGTGTGGGCTTTTGGATGTATGCTAGCATACCCATACACATTCTTTTGACTCATGAACCACCGGTTTAAGTAGTCCTCCTTAATTACCAGAGTGCAATTGATAATAACAATAATAAACATTTATTTATAATGCCCTTTTAACAAAGGGCATAACAGCAGGTTAGCAATAGCACTTTTTAACAGAGCCAGCATATTACTCCCACAATCCGGGTCCTCATTTTACCCACCTTGGAAGGATGGAACGTTGAGTCAACCTTGAGCCGGTAATGAGATTTGAACCGCTGATCTGCAGATCTAGCAGTCAGCTTTAGCGGCCTGCAATACTGCACTCTACCCACTGCGCCACCTGAATTTTTGCATTCTTCTTTTTTTCCACCTATTTTCTACCGGTCTGGCTTCTGACTTGACAGATGATCTAGACTGCTTTTTGTCACCAACACATGCGTGGGTGGTTTGCTAGTCCTGATTCTAGATTTGTTCTAGATTTGTACAGAGTTTCTGTTACTACTGATAGAAGCCCATAAACAACATTAATAAAAGCTGCTGAGTGATAGCATAGAAAGAACAGGGGGGAAGAAATAATTGAGATGAAAGACAATACATTAAATACAAAATGTAAATGGAGCATCCTCCCCCACAGAATTCCTGTGTAATTATTTCTCAAATCCCAAGAAATAATTTAATTAAGATACCTTATAAATTCCATGAGTAATTTAGAGGTGAAGAAAGGAACTTGGAAGCTGATATTAATGTGTGATTTCAATTGCCATAAGGAGTGAGTAAATAAATAATTGGATTATTATAAAGACATAGTCATAGAAATCCTAAATAAGTATTCTGTGATCCTGATTGATTTTATGATAACTGTTTGGAGAGCTATGTTTAATGTATTCTTGTGGTCTGGCTCATTACTGCTGCAAAAAAGATGCTTCTCTTTTAGATTGCTGCAACTCTGCACCCAAGATGGCAATCCATTATCATTGATGCCTTATCACATCTTCCAGCTTCTAGGTATAAGTTTTGTTTGTTTGCTTGTCAAACATGTACAATATAGCAAGTATTGGTATAAATATAAACATTAGTAAAGTAGGTACAGGTAAATTAGGACAATAGGATAATATCCTATTGAATTCCAGCAGCCGGTTAGGTCCCACAGAGTCGGCCTTCTCCAGGTCCCGTCAACCAGACAATGTCGTTTGGCGGGACCTAGGGGTAGAGCCTTCTCTGTAGGGGCCCCGGCCCTCTGGAATCAACTCCCTCCAGAGATTCGCACTGCCCCCACCCTCCTCACCTTCCGCAAGAGTCTCAAAATTCACTTATGTTGCCAGGCCTGGGGCAACTAGATCTAGACCCCCTGACCAATAAACGTGATGTATGGTTGTAATTGAATTGGTTGGGTGATTTTAATATATTGGGTTTTTAGCTTGTAGTTTTTAACTAATTAGATTTGTTTTGTATGCACTGTTTTATATTGTATCTTGTGAGCCGCCCCGAGTCTTCAGAGAAGGGCAGCATACAAATCCAATCCAATCCAATCAATCAATAAATAAATGGAGGGTAGACACAATGGTGCACTTATGCATGCCCCCTTATAGAGTTAATTATGACTCCCCTCTCCTTCCATTATGATCTCCCCCCACTTAAAGAAGTTCAGTAAAAGTATTTGAAACTAATAATGTCATTGTCATTTTGGAACCAAAAGCTCTTCTAGGTCAGGAGGATTGTGCCTCGCTTGTTTCTTTTATTATATGGAGATATATCTATGGGCACTGCGGAACAGAGTGTTCAAACCTCTCCATCTGTTACTTACTTTACTGCTTTCCCAGAGTACACATTAATTAGATCCTAGCCCTCCAATCCAACCACAATTTTTTTTAAGTTTCTGCAATTAATTGCAATTAACTGCACAAGAATGGGAGAAGGAATTATAAAAAAATTCAATAGCAAAGAGCAAAGAGAAATGGCAAAGACCAGATCAGCAAATTAAAGATTAAAATAAATAAATAAAATTCTATAACTATTAAATGGAAAGGTAAGCGTAAAATGCCAAGATGGATTTTAAAATGAGAAATATTGCAAGAAAAAGATTTTGAACTATTTATAAAGAAAAAAATGGCTTTTTATTTTCAAGAAAAATAAAAGGAAGATACAAAATTACAAATACTTTGGGATATGTCTAAAGCCTACTTTAGAGATTTGGCGATAATATATATGAGTAAGAGGAATAGACAAAATAATGCAAATAAAAAAGAACTCAAAATGAAATACAGAGACTTGGAAGGAGAGTTGCAATTATCTCCTTAGGACCTAAAAGCTCAAGAAATGTTGGATTTAACTAAACATAAATTAAATATGATGGAAAATGAAGAAGTAACAAGAAATATAAAAGCAGCAAAATAAAAGTTTTTTGGACACGCAAATAAACCAGGAAGATGGTTGGCTTATAAAATGAGGAAGGGTAAGGAGAAAAAAATGGATAAAACAGTTGGAAGATAAGCAGTGGTGAGCTACCATTCCTGGCCCTACAGAATGGGCTGGGAGTGCCCGTGCACCCGCTACAAGTTTCAGCTACTGTGCATGCGTAGAAGCTGAACCTTGCACGAAAACACATAAAATGAGAAGACCTGGAAAATGAAGACCCGGAAAATGGACAGAAGAGCTGCCGGTCGCTCTGACGCAACTGGCAAAACAAGGTAAAGACTGCTCGTGGCAGTCGGGGGGAGGCAGCAGAGGCTCATGGCACGGTAGAGAGAAGAGCCGATGGAGCTGCCGCTCGCAACAGAGCTGAGAGGCCACGAGCCCCCGTTATCTCCCACCACGCCACGCCGCACCGCACCGCACCGGCCATACCCCCCCACACCATGCTACCCCTGCCATGCTGCCCTCACTGTGCCGCCTCTGCCGCACCCCCCCCAACCCCTGGTGCTATCGTCAGCAGCAGCTCTGTCCGCTCATCCCTTCACCATGCCACAGCCTTTACCTTGCTCTCGATCTCCTGCAGATCGATGGGCCATGGCACAGGGAGAAGGCAGGGCGGCCCTGAGCTCCAATCATGCAGCCTGATATGTGCTCTCCCGCATGCATTGAGGGTTGCCTGCGTCACAGCAGAGAAGATAGCAGGGCACGCAGCCTGAGCTTGGGCAGGTTGCTGTTGTTGCTGGCTCCAGCTGTCGGTCTAGGTGCCACAGCGAGATTTGGCTGCTGTGCATGTGCAGCAGCCAAAATCTTGCATGTACGTCCTTGCAGCAGTGAGATTTGGGCAAAAATTTCCAATTTCTTTGCTTCTGCCCATGCGATCCATTTCTGCCAATGGAATGGCGTTCCTACCGTTCTGGATAGTAGCCCATCTCTGAAGATAAGGAAGGAGAATTGCAATACAAGGAAGAGGAAAAGAAAGAAATAGTATGGAGATATTATAAAGACTTATATAAACAAGTTTGTCAATATTTGCAAAAGGCAAATTTACCTAAACTTTCAGAAACATATAGAGAAGCACTTAATGGGGGAATTACAATGGTGGAACTGTTGGAAGCTATCAAGAAACAGAAAAATGGAAAAGCACCGGGACAAGATGGATTATCAGCTGAAGTATATAAGACCTTTGAAGAAGTATTTGGTTTAGTAATGCTTGATTTGTTTAATGAACTAATCTTAGAAGCTAAAATTCCAGATACTTGGTCTGATGCTTATATCTCTTTGATACCAAAAGAAGGGACAGACAACCAGAAAGTGAAAAACTACAAACCAATATAATTATTAAATGTAGAATGCAAGATATTTGTATCTATAATAGGCAAAAAAGACTAAAAAGACAATTTGAATGAATTTCACATAGATCAAAATGGGTTCCTTCCTAAAAGACAAATAAGGTATAATATGTGCATAATTTTGAATACCATAGAGTACTATTAACAATATCTTGAGAAACAAATGGCACTGGTGTTCTTGGATGCACAAAAGGCATTTGATAATTTAAATTGGCAATTTTTAAATTGACAATTACAATATATGAATTTTGGGACAAGATTTCTTCATGTTATAAAAGCAATATACAATAAACAAACAGAAAGGATAATAATAAATGGAGAAATGACTAATAAGGTTGATACTATTAAGGAACAAGAAAAGGTTGCCCACTATCACCGTTGCTATTTATTTTGACATTAGAAGTACTAAATGGAAATATAAAAGCGGACGAGGAGATTACAGGACTTAAAATAAGAGATGAAGAATACAAGTTGCAAGTGTTTGCAGATGATTTCACTTTCATAGTTGAGGATCCACTTATATCAGGACCAAAACTTTTATTTCAAATAAAGAATTATAGAGAGGTTGCTGGACTTAAAATTAATAAAGATAAGACAAAAATGATAATAAAGCATATGGCAGAAAGCCAAAAAATAGAACTAACAACACTGTTGAATATACAGATTGAAAAAAAGTAAGATATTTGGGGATCCAAATGTCAACAAGATGTTCAACACTTAAATAAGATAACTGTACAAAGCTTTAAAAACAGATTGAGAAAGGTTGGGAGAAATTGAAAACCCTTCAACTTTCATTGATGGGCAGAATTGCGTTAATTATGATGAATATATTACCAGGTTTACTTTTTCTATTCTGAACAATACCAATTAAAATTGATAACACTTTTTAAATGACGTTAATAAAATAATGATGAAATTCATCTGGCAGGGGAAAAGACCAAGGATCAGTTTAAAAATACTACAAGATGCAAGAATAAGAGGTGGATTTGGACTCCCAACCTGTGAGTTCTATTATCAAGCTACAGCAATGACATGGATTAAGGAATGGATTATGCTTAGAAATCAAAGGCTTATGGTGTTAGAAGAACATGATTTACAAATAGGATGGCATGCATTTGTGTGGTATGGAAGACAAAAAATACACCGCTACTTCCAGAGACATAACATAAGACCGGTTCCAGATTGCCATCTGCTAGACATCTAGCCAGACTACATAGAATCCCAAGGAGAAACATCTCTGATCGGGGAGTACAGTTCACTGCAAAGTTTTAGAGGGAGTTCCTTCAGGCCATTGGGTCCACATAAGGTTCAGCTTTTCATCCTTCCATTAAAGGAGCAGTAGAGAAAGACAATGCTACAGCGGAAAGTACCTTAGATGCTATGTGGATTACTAACAGGATGACTGGACAGAGTAATTGCCTTTTGCAGAAGTGGCATTTAACAATGTGGTCCCTAACAGTATAGGACTAACCCTCACCAATGGCCAAGATTTCACTCCTATGCCTGAGTAACGTTCAGACCCTCCCTCTTCGACTTTGTTAACAGAGTGGATGGGGAAACAAAAAGGGGGTGGAAAGACGGTGGAGGTGCTTGTGGAAGTGCAGAAGCCTACAAGAAGCAAGCTGACAAAGGTTGGTTACTCCAACCCCCTTTTAGAGGGACAAAGTCTTTTTATCAACGAAATACATTTGATTGAGAATGCCTAGCAAAAAGCTAGGACCCAAATTTTTATGCCCTTCCCAATAGTGAAAGTGATAAACCCAGTCACTATGCAATTCATCCTCCACTCTTTTTGGCTCCGTAGGTTGGGCCTCCTGGATTGGCCTCTATTGAGGACCAGCGCTACTTTCTCATCTTCTTTGGATTTCCTCAAGGAAGAGGAAATGATCGGGTTCCTCTTCCTCCCTCTGACTGTCATATTGGGTTTCCATGATAAAGCATCAGTTAGGATATTTTCCTCAGCTGGAATAAACATCAGTTCGAAATTGAAAGGTCTAAAGTATTGTGCCTAATGCACTTGCTTAGGAGGAAGTTTCCAGGGGCCTTTAAGGCTTTGAGGATTTTATGATCAGTCCATACCTCAAAAGGAAAATCCCCCGCTTCTATTAATTGTCTCCAAGTCAACAGTGCTAGACAGATTGAAGAAGCTTCTTTCTCCCAAATCGCCCACCTTCCATAAGTGGGGTTGAACTTCTTGGAGACATATGCACACTATAGGAGTTGTCCTTTTCCATTGTCTTACAACAGCTGCAACTCCCACATCGCTGGCACCTGACTGGATTACAAATTTGTGCCTTGGATCTGGGTGTTTTTTTGAAAAAAGGTTCTTGAGCCTCTTGAATGCCTTCTGTCATTCCATTGTCCATAAAATTGATTGGGATGGCTTGGATTTGGCAGGGGATGGTTCCATTTTTAGCAGCTCCATCAGAGGCAAAGCCACTTCAGCAAAAGCTGGGATGAATTGTCAGTAGAAATTAGCAAAGCGTAAGAAACTTTGAAGCTGTTTGCATGTGTGGGGTGGTTGCCAATAAAGTACTGCTTTCACTTTCACCGGGTTCATCTCTATTTCCTCCTTTGAAATTCAATATCCTACCCTTCAGCCTGACAAGTGAGTCTATAAATGATTTTGTTACCAAGCTGAGGAAAATCGCTACCAAATGTGAATTTATTAACCCAGAAGAGATGGTGAAAGACCGCATCATCCTGGGAATGAGAGACCTCAATCTCCAGAAAAAGCTATTGATCAGATGGGGGGGGGGGCAATATTCAAAGATTCCTGGAGGAAGCCAGAACTCCTGAACCCTCAGATCACTAAGACCACTCAGACATCAGGAAATCAGGTACAATTCACCAAGCATACTGAAAACTCATTTGGATGACTGGGGTCCCAGTATATAAGGATGAACGAAAAGAGAATGAAGAACTGATTCACCATATTCAGCCAGAGAAGAGGGTGAGTCCCAGACAATTCGAAGCCAGGCAGGTACCTAGGGGACCATGTTAGGGCAGTGTCCCATTTTTAAAAAGCAATCTGGCGCTGGTGCCACAAAAGGCAGCACATTGCAGGTGCTAGTAGGGCTACCCTACCAACCCCCTACCAATCAGCCCAATATAACCCAAAGCAATCTCAAACCAAACCAGGAGGGCCAAGCTATAGACGCAGAGAGAAAATAGGGGCAATTTTTACACTCCAGTGGGCCACTCAGATGCAGGAGAAAGGGACAAGTTCTACATCATTGTAGACTTGGAAGACAATTCATGCAAAATGGAAATAGACGCACGCACTGCTTTTATGATTATCTCCATGAATAACCTAAAGTGATTGATCGCAGATGTCCTCTCTCAAGCTGCAATATATTCGACTCAGGGATTTCCACATAAACCCCATTACAATCCTTGGCAGAGCTGAAGTCTGAATCTGGTACAAAGACCCAAAAGCAAACTATCCCTAACCATTATTGAGCGAGACCTAGATGTTGAATGGCTCAAGCCATTGTGGATCACATTTACTGGCCTGCACAGAATCAACTGGGATGAACAAGACTCTACTTTGAGGGCGTCTTTGATGGGAGTCTAGGAAAAACCCTTTCATTTAACCTAGACCCCAACATTATCCCCATTAGGCTTAAGGCCAGAAGGGCCCCCTTTGCATTGCATCCCAAGGTGGACAAACAATTGGACAAACTCATAGCCCAAGGGGTTTATCCATCTGTGCGCTGGCTATAAAAGCACAATTAATAAGGCACTACAAAGAACCCAGTACTGGTAGTGCAACACCTCCTGCATTCCCTAGGTAATGGCCAAATCTTCACTAAACTTGATTTGGCCCAAGTCTGCCAACAATTACTGGTAGACGCCACCACCACAGAAGTCCAGACAATAGTGACACACTGGGGAGAGGGGTTTGCAATTTGGAGTAAGCATTGCCCCAGGACTATTCCAAAGCATGATAGAACACTTACTGCAGGGCCTCCCACAGGGGGTCCTTAAATCAGCAAAAAATGATGAACAGCTTTACAGCCGATTAAGGGCCATTCTGCAATGGTTCCAGGAACATAGGCTCAAATATATCTTGCCTCTGCATTTCACGTACAACAGGACTGGTACAAAAAATGCATTGAAGTGGTTAGTTCATGTAGAAAGAAAGAAATGGAGATCAAATTGCAACACAAATATGGGAAGAAATATAATCAGGAAAAAGAGAAAATAAAAAAAGTTGTTGTTGAATGGAATTGATTAAATCCTTTAAAAGAAAGATGAACAATTTAAGGAACAAAAGTGAGTGATATATATGAAGAGATGTAAATATGGATACATCAGAAAAGAGAAATGTAGACACACTATATATTATATTATATTTAGGTGCAATGAATGCTGCTGGTGAACTAAAGCTATATGCCTCCATTTGTTCTCTTTTTTCCTGAGATGCACCAAACAATTTTAATAAGCTCTCTCCAATATTCTGTTTCTCTTTAAAAGCAAAATTGTGCATGAGTATTACCACAATCTAAAGGCATGAATCATGAAAGAGAACAAAAGAATGTGCCTGCTTTTAGGCATTGTTACCACCTAGGATATTAATACACACCCAGCCATTAACCCTTTAGCAAAAAGAATAGACTATAGTCAGCACAATGGAGGCTTAACTTCATTACATATACAAACACTAGAAGATTCTGGTATGTGCTGCCTATAAGCAGAATAAGGATAAACCATCAAATTAGCAATGTTTAGATCAGAGGTGTCAAATCTTTGCAATTTTAAGAGTTGTGGACTTCAATTCCCATGGTTCCCTAGCCAGCACGGCTGACTCAGGAATTCTGGACCTTGAAGTCCATTCCATAGGTCTTAAAGTTGCCAAGATTGGATCCTCTTGATTTAGATCAATTATCCTTCTTTCTTATACCATTATTTTATTTAAAAGTAATAACTATATTATTTTTCTTACAAATAAAATTACTAATCAGATAATTCTATCATGTTTGATCCTGAATTAGTACTGAGCACATTTTGTAATTAACAAAAAGAATGAAAGATACTCACCATAATGGTTCATTTTATTAAACCAGCCTAAAAAACATTCATATATTTTAGGCAGTTGTTTAACTTAGCTTGACATTTTCCCTGTAACATAAAGAATAGAATAGAATAGAATAGAATAGAATAGAATAGAACAGAACAGAATAGAATAGAATTTTATTGGCCAAGTGTGATTGAACACACAAGGAATATGTCTCGGTGCATATGCTCTCAATGTACATAAAAGAAAAAGATACATTTGTCAGGAATCATGTGGTACAACACTTAATGATTGTCATAGGGGTCAAATAAGCAATGAAGAAACAATCAATATTAATAAAAATCTGCTAATTTAAAGGTTTAGTAAACAAATATGTAGGATTATTCTTCTTTTCTTACTCTGAAGGAACCATTAAATATTTCACCAATTGAATAAGAACAAAGATAAAAAGGACCCCTCATTTCTCATCATCATAACATTAACTCCTTAGGAAGCACACAGTCTGTAGATTAACTTTTCTTGCAGAAATTTTTGAAAAAACAACTATTTTTCAGTTGTCAGAAATTAGGTGAGCATTCCACTTTTCCCCATTGTCTTGAAGTGCTCCATTATATTAATGTTTATCTAAAAAATGTTCCCAAACAGGTCTGGTACAATTACATCATCATGTTCATGCTTTATAAAAATTCAGTTACAGAAATCAACTTCCATTGTTCTTGAAGGTAATACATTGCTAGCATGCCCAGAAAGCCCCTTTTGGAGTTGAGTGGTATACAAATATATATATATATATCCTAGTCTCCCTTAATTTTAAAAATTCAGCAAAAACATGTGATTATATATATATATATATATAAATTTAGATGGATGGATGGATAGATAGATAGATAGATAGATAGATAGATAGATAGATAGATAGGGTTGTGAGTGTTCCCTGTCAGCCTTTGAAAATGTCAGATTCGTAGGAGGAGGAAGACATATAAGCTGTAAATTACCCTGATTTAAGAAAATTGGAGGAGAATAGAAGTGATGAGAACTTAATAGAAAATCCATTGGACGTTAGTATGGATAGTACTTATTCAGATAATGGGGATGTAGAGAATAGCCCTTGATTAAGTGCCAAATTTAGGAGGCTAGAGAAAAGGAAAGAGGTTTTAAATCTGTTATTCAGAGTGTGTAAATTAATTAATTACCTCACATCCGGGGTTGGCCAGAAATAAGGAATGTTTTTCTGCAAAGTGAAAGAGACAAGATGGATGTTTCTGCTGTTTCTCCGGAGAAATGAGTTTTAATATTGCTTGATAAAACTGTTTGAAAGTAGCTTGAACCTGACCCAGAGATAAGGAGATGTTTGAAACCAACGGCCTGCTCATTAGAAAGCATTTATGACTTTGTAGTTTAGCCTGTGAGATTATAATGCATGCCGGAGATGTAAACTGACAAATTCCAATGTGGAAGAAAATGAATAAAGAAATGTTATTTTTGAAAATACAAGCCTGTAAAGAGCGTATTCTTGGAGCAGCCAGCTAGACCAGAAAAGAGAGAGAGAGAGAGAGACTTAATAAGCGCACCAGAAATAAGCGCTCCCTAGACATCAATGTGACAATTTAGCCCATGGATCCATCTGGTCCAGTCTTCTTATGCTCCACCATTGCCAATTGAATGTTTTCATAGGTCCGAATTCTCCTTTCTTTGGCTATGATTCAGGAGGTTGTACTCCATGTCAATAAACATTTGCTAGCCAATACTCCTCAAATATATGTCTCCTCTTAAAATATTAAAATATTAAATATAGATCTGCTAGAAAATATTAAAAGAATGTGAATATAAGAATATAAGAAATTCTGATTATGATGGACTGGACTCTCTTGGCAAGAGAAATGCTGTATTTTTAAGGAGAACTTTTCTTTTTTCCAATACTGGTGTTGATTTTATGTCTATGACATATGAGAATGATCTTGAGAAACTTGAGTAAAAAGATGCTGCCTCGAGAATAGTCAAATGAGATGGCACATATCCCTCAGTTGCATCGTGAGCGGAGCAAGAGGTTCAGGAGGGAGCCTCCCCTCCCAGGCGGCAGTAAAGGTGACAGTGGGAGAATTGCACTCTTAGATGTACAAGATTCTGTTAATGTATCTTTATAATAAATAAATTTATCTGCCCATGTTTCCCGTTTGATCTACCTAGTAAGTAGGGATCAATCCAGCGAGTCTGCCTATACCTCAATAATTATGTTTCCTATAAGAGCCCCCTCTGCTGCTTTCCCTTCAGCAGTTGATGTTTGCTTCCCATTTTTAATATATTTTAAAATTGTTTTTGAATTATTTGCATACTACCGGTAATTAACCTTTTCTTTTTAAAAAAAATTGGTCTATTTGATAGGGATTTCTAGTAACACTAAAATATCTAGCAGTCATTTTAAACTGAGAAATAGAATGGAAAAAATAGCTAAGTAGAACTTCCAGGGACTGGATTTTTGCTGTTTTAGAATGGGAGGGGTATGCTAATAGAAGACCCGGAAAGTACTAGATGTCTTTAAGAAAAAATACATTTTAGCTATCAGTGCTTTAACTGATGCAAGTACTTTGAAAACAGAATGGTGAACTGAGAAAATATTTTATCCAAATACTGATCTACCAATTTCAGATTTTAATATAAAGTCTCTACAATTTCCTTTGCATGATTAAACTGAAGACACACATTCACTGTGACATTTTAAAGATCACACATTTAAGTTTAAGAAATATTGATTTAAATACTTTTATACCCAGTTTACTAGACACAGAATTAAAAGTCAAAATTGTAAGACTACATCTGATTTGCTTTGGCTATTGTTGTGCATGCAAATTCATTGGAGAATTCAGTGAGGCTAGGAATGGTTAGCGGTTAGTGAATCAAGAAGAAGAAAGGGAAGGAAAGAACTGGTTGGATTGATATCATTAAAACTGATATAAAGATGAACATCCAACAACTGGAAAAAGGTGCACTTAACAGGGTAGTGTTGTAAGAAATATCCTTCTAGGTTAGGGCAACCTACTGGACCCCAGCCCCTCAGTGGCCGACAATTCCCAGAATTGCTGCCGAAGTTACTGCATCGGATGATAGCATAGACTGCAGCCCTGAATCCGTGAGCTCAAGCTATCCATGCCAGTCATGGTTCTGTTCCAAGTGGGGGGAAAGATACTGGTAGCATGGGACTGCTTGGAAAGATGGTTTAATGGAGCACAGCAGGACCACATGGTCTGAAGTGGGAGCAGGGAGCTGCAGGAAGCTGCTTTATCTTTAGAACATGTTTCTCCTTTTCTTAGTCAGGGATATTCAACATAATATTCTGCCTTTCTAATATTTCCCAAATTATTTTATTCCTCTAGGAGAGGGGTAGGTCCTAACTTCTTACAATCCCTACTGCGTCTGCCGCTAGCAAGGGAAGCTTACTTGGGCAAGGTCCATTTGTTAGGTTAGCTTGGAGTCCCATCTCTTGGGTGCCAAATTGTTGTAAGGAATACTCTTATAAGGTTGGTTCCAAGTGGGGGAAAAGACACAAAAGCATGAGACTGCTTGGAAAAATGGTTTCATGGAGGTCAGCAGGACCACATGGTCTGAGGTCCTAAGGAAAGGGTGAATCACATGCCTCGAGGATATGAAGGAGAGAAGGGAAGAGATGCTGAGATTTCCTTATTTTATGCCATCTCTTGAGCCTCCTGCTCCTATGCAAGAAATGGACTCTGATTGGCTGTCAGACTCCCAGTGGGACATGCAGGGTCAACTCTGCAACTCTATAGGCTGTCCTGAGTCCAAGTTTGCTTGAGCCTTGCTGGCTGATGCAATCTTCCTAGGTACCATTTGGGGAAATAGGGAGAGGGATAATCCAATCAAGTAATAAGGGTGAAGGTCTTAATCCCATCACCCTGAAGCTGAAGGGGGGTTGGCAGGGAGCAGCAGGAAATGCTTTGTGCTTAGAACATGTTACTCCTTTCTCAGCCAGGGATATTCTATATAATATTCTGCCTTTTTAATATTCCGCAAAATATTTCATTCCTCTAGGAGAGGGACAGGTGCTAACTTCCTACAGTAGCATGGAAATCACTTGTCTATAAAGTCATCAAGATCCAGACACGATTGAATGATTCAAACAACAAAAACAGTGAAATACCTACTTCTCATAATGGTTCTTTTATTTATTTTTTTAATGAGAAGATTTTTTAAAAATCTTGTTACAGTGTTGCTTTTAAATTATTTTTAGCCTGGCTGGAGAGAGCAGGGTTTTCAAAATATGTTCTTACCTTTCACCAGAATCCTCCAGACAGTTGGTCATATTTTGTCTTGTATTCTTCTGCCATAAAACCTCCCTCATTCATAGGAAAAGTAATATCCCATTTCACACTGATTACTGTTGTTAATATGCTAGACCAGTGATGGCGAACCTTTCTTTCCTCGGGTGCCGAAATAGTGTGCGCGTGCACTATCATACATGCATGAGTGCCCATACCCTTAATTCAATGTCTGTGGAGGGCAAAAACAGCTTCCCCCAACCCCTGAAGGCCCTCTGGAGGCCAGAAATGGCCTGTTTCCCAACTTCTGGTGAATCCAGAAGGCTCGAGTTTCACCCTCCCCAGGCTCCAGGGGAGGGCAAAAACACTCTCCCCCCATCCCCCTGGAGGCTCTCTGAAAGCCAAAAATTCCCTCCCAGAACCTCTGTGCAAACCAAAAATTAGCTGGCCAACACACACACATGCACATTGGAGCTGAGCTAGGGCAATGGCTCACATGCCAGCAGATATGACTCTGCGTGCCACCTGTGGCACCTGTGCCATAGGTTCACCATCACTGCACTAGACAAACTAGTCTCAACACTTATGAAACTGTCACAAAAGAAGGTATCTCCAGATACCCATAGGATGCATATTTTTCATCTTTAAACAAGAAATGACCCTTGCCTTCAGGGGAACAAAACTGCCTCCTGAAACTATGTATCTCCTTTCAAAGTGTTTCAACAGAATTGAAAATTTTGTATTCCCCAAAGCAAATGAATTTTGCTATAAACCAGGCATCCTCTTGTGATGTCATCATCAGACATTCTTCCACTATTCGCAGAAATACTTTCCAGTTAGGGAGCTATATGGAGGAAAGGGCTCTCATTTTGTCCAAAGAATGAGTCAATTCATGCACATTGGCAATAAAACACCTTCGTGACTTATCCATCGTTTATGAAAGCACTCTTCATTTTCAACAGAGGTTTGATAACATTACAAAACCCATTTTAGGGATTCCAGTAAATGGGTGTTTCCATTATTACACAGGCAGCATGCAAAATATTATTAGGAAAGCATGGGATACAGAGCAGGAAAGAAATAATAGACATGGCCAATATAAACAAGACAGTTCTCACAGTGCCTGTTGCCCACATGGTGCTATCAGCACACAGGAGAGAAGGATTAGCTTGAGAATTTGCAGATGTACAAATAATTTTTTTTAAAAAAAAAAACCTTTCCCAAATATGACCAAGCAGGCCAACAGTCACAGAAAGCTGATAATGTGTATGGAGCAATGTGTTGGTAAGACCTGGAATGGAGTATTTGGGAATAGGAATAGATTAAGACCTGGCCTCCTGCAAAAGGGGTTCTTTGGAGAACTCACCCAAACTGACCCTCTAAGAACAAACTCTATTAGTTGATAAGTGGCCTATCAAAAAATTAGACAAGGTATTCAAAATCAAAACTGTGTTCTTTTTTTGCACATAGAATTCGTATGCAATATATGGAAATCTGTAAATTAAATGAAATTTTTAAATTTAATTTAATGAAAGAATATAGGAAGGACATGAAGTTACAAAACTTTAGGTAAACCGGCTAATGTCAAGGTAGCATTATACAAATATGAAATGTATTAAAAATAAAATTCTATCATTCCACAATTCTTATTCAATTTAATTATTTCTTTGTTTAGTCATGTTTGATTTGTTTTAATCACTGTAATAAGAATGCTTAAAAAGGGTTGGACCTTAAAAATTCTATGTTGGTGTGTGTTTTTTTTAACTTATAGGATCTGGTCATGACAAGCTACATTTTGATTTTCAAATAACAGATCAATATACTTTTGAGAAAAATTATTATTATAAAAATTCTTAATATGATTTTGAAACATAGTCCTAAAGTGTGGAATTTGTCATTAAGTGTTTTTGCTCTATCAAACTTGGGGCATGGCAAAGAAATATTTTTACATAATCTCCAGGATAAAAATTGGTAGGTTTTCCCCCTTCTTCTTTTCATTGAAATGTTTAATCATCAGATTTTTAAAAAAACTCGGTAACCCATCCCCTTTTTTTTCCTTTGATGTTGTAGGATATTTTATTATTAAAAATAAAGCAACAAAATATAGACATGTACTCTATTTTGTTGCCCTGAACATTTTAATATTAACAAATATTTTCATTCATTTAATGGCAGTTATTTATGTATAAATTAATAGGGAAAAAATCATTTTTCTGAAGTCATGTACCAATGGTAAATCATTTTATAAAATTCTCTTTTAGGTTATAATATAATTATAAATTTCAAACCTTATAGTCACTTATTTTCCACTATTCAATCAATATATTATGTGTAAATTATTGAGCTCATTTTATCCTAAAGACTTTCACTTGTTCTTCCATTTCAAATTTCAATGAAAATGTCATACATTTTAGCAATTACTTGCTCATCATGTAATTTGAACATAGTTCAAATCCTGTGTCAATTCCAGATGTCTTTAAATCTTTGTCTTAACTATGTATACAAAATCCAGCGAATTGCATAGCTCACTTTAAACCACTAGGAATTGTTAGATTTTTTTTTCTGGATCACTTGCATATTCTTTTTCAAGCTTCTTTGTTTCAAAATCAAATTGTATTAATATTTCATCAATACATCTGTCTCAATGGAGCCATCCAGTTTCTGGGATCTTCTTCTATCTTTGCAAAATATAACGAATGGCTCCATGAAGGCTGATATCTCATTTATTTCATCCATGAATCCTATTGATTGCCTGAGGCCTCACCACTAACAAGCAAATTCTTTTTCTGGATCATACTTTGGATCCTGATTAACCTGTGTTGCAACTTGATTCCAGAAGAATGCCTGGGAAAGTAGGAAGGACCTGTAGGAACCCATACCCCTGCTGCACTATAAACAATGTATTCCCTTTTTTGCTTATGAATACTTGAGGTGTTGACTTCCTTGGATTATTATACTTAAGCTGGTTTTGCTTTCAGGTCAGAAAGAACAGCTTCCTGGAAACACAGATGGATGGATTGATACATGGATTGACTGACTGACTAATTGATTCTTAGAAGAATAAAAGTAATTTCTGCGAGCCTATGCATACTCCAATCCAAAGATGGTCACATAAAATTTATCCAAATGGTATTTTGTATCATTACTATAGCAGCTCTGCACTCTGGGTCCCTAAACAACCAGGCCAATGTCTTTTTAGCTCACTTATCCAAAGCAGAAGTTGCAAAACTACTATTTGAGCTGCATGGCTTGACAGGTGAGTTTCTTTCACGCTGGCAGGAATTTCCATCAACTCCCTGCTCTTTTATCTTTGCCAAACTGGGAAACAGAGTCCACTGTGGACTGAGATGTCACTGATATGTTGATGACATCCAGCTATATAGAAGAGAACAGAAGAGAACAGAACAGAACACAATAGATTTTTATTGGCCAGGAGTGATTGGACAAACAAGGAATTTGTCTTGGTGCATATGTTCTCAGTGTACAAAAAAGAAAAGATATGTTCATCAAAAATCATAAGGTACAACACTTAATGATAGTCTGGGTACAAATAAGCAATCAAATAATATTAGGAACCAGTCAATATAAATTGTAAACATACAAGCAACCAAGTTACAGTCATACAGTCATTAGTGGGAGGAGATGGGTGATGGGAATGATAAAATTAATAGTAGAGTAGATTTACATTTGACAATGTTGAGGGAATTATTTCCTTAGCACAGTGATGGCGTTGAGGAAAAAAACTGCTCTTGTGTCTAGTTGTCTTAATGTGCAATACTCTGTAGCATCGTTTTGAGAGTAGGAGTTGAAACAGTTTGTGTCCAGGATGTGAGGTGTCTTTAAATATTTTCACAGCCCTCTTTTTGACTTGTACAGTATACAGGTTGTCAATGGAAGGCAGGTTGATAGCAACTGTTTTTTCTGCCTCAATCCATGGTGTCTCAATTCATGGTGAATTAAGCAATGCCATGACCTCCCTCTAGCAGTTCTTGGAAGTTGCTAAGAGCTGAATGGAGAACAATGGCTGAGCCTCAATCCTGGCAAGATCAGATGTGTCAGATCTGTCCCACTCAGGTCCCTAGGAAACAAAGAATTCCATTCAATCCAACCAAATTACATTTGATTGAAGTGATAGCTTCGTTTACTACGGATTAGTGACTGCACCAAAAGCAAGATCCGAATATCCCAGCGCAAAGGTTACACTTTTCCTCTTTCCATAACTCTCCCCACTTTGTCCAACCCATCTGTGTCCAATGGCAGGCCCCTTAGATGTTTTGGGGGCCTCTTGAATGCTTGGCACTATTCAATACAGTTTCTCACCAAAAGTGGGTTCTAAAACTACCAGTTCACGCACACACTCATGCGTGCATGCAATGCTTCTGCGCATGCACAGAAGTGTCCTGGATGGGTGGGCAGAGCCATTCGCCACCAGCACTACTGATTCTAAGAACCAGGAGCAACCCACCACTGTTTCTCATTTTGTTCCCAGGCTAACTTGTTGACTGGTTCATTCTAGTCTTGGCACTTCTGGTTTTTGTCAAGGTTGTCCCTCCCACTCCTGCCATTTCTCTTCACATTCCCATGACAATCTTTACTATTTTGAATTCCTTTGTCCCCTTTCCCCTCCCTTCATTTTATGGCAGGATGCCAAGTGAAGCATAGATGCTGAAGATTGAATACCTGAAAGAAAGGATCTGGGTATGGGGTACTATGGTCCACGGAGAATTGCCGTGCCTGATCTTGGATGGGGTAGCACTGCCACAGATCGACCCAATGTGCAGCAAAATACAGCAGCCAACTTGGTTTTGTGCAGGCCTAGATGTGTGTAAGTATCATCTCTCCTGCAGGAGTTGCATTGACTGCCGATCAATGGTACAGGTACAATTCTAGTACTGGTTATCACCTTCAAATCCCTTCGTGGCTTGGGACCAGATAATCTGAAAGATGAACTTTTCCCCAGTCATATCTACCTAACCCACCAGAGCAGGGGAGGCAAGGAATGTTGCAGGTCCCCTCTCCTAAGAGATACATCTGACAGGACGAAGAAAAGGGGCCTTTTCCATGGTGATTCCTTCCTCTTGGAATATTGATTCCCACTTGGTTCCCACTTGGACACTCTTTGGCAAGGCTTGAAGACTTAATTTTACCAAAGGACCTGGAGACTCAGAGTGGGATGAAGCTCATCAAGTTGCTTGTTTGATTGACTATTGTTGCCAGGAGGGGAGGGGGGTTGTTCGTTACTATTTGTACTATATATTTGGCTTGCTCAGAGTCTCTAAGAGTAAGTGGGTAACCATACCAATTTTCATTGAATGAATAAATAAATAAATGACATGATAAACCTCTAAATGAAATGCTGATTTTTTTAAAAAAAAATTGTTCCATTGAGAAAATAAATGCTAATAGGTTCATTTGGAGAATATTCAAGAATGTTTTGTTTTCCAATCCCCTAATCTTTGTTGCACTTCTCTGCACTCTTTCTAGAGTTGTAACATATTTTTTATTAATATGTTGTTCTGTTTCTTCCTTTTTAATCAATTAAGATATTAACTACTTATTATGAAAGAGGTTTAATGCAAAAATTACCATATTTTTCAGAGTATAAGATGCACCTTTTTCCTCCCTAAAAGAGGATGAAAATTCAGGTGTATCTTATACACTGAATGCAGGTTTTTTCCAAGCTTTTTTCCCCAGCCCTACCTAGGTGCTAATGATCTTCCCAGCTCTTATCTTACAGGTTCTTTCATTGTTACTGTCTGCAAAGAATGTTTTCCAAGCTCTAAGTCTTTGCAGAGTTTTTTCTAACTTGCTCCAAGTAAGTTTCTTTCCAGCCCTAACAATGTTCCCAGCTCTTACTGGTTTACAAAATCTTTCCTGGTTACTCACTGCTAAGACTGTTTTCCAAACCCTAAGTCTTTGCAGGGTTTTTTCATTGCTCTACTTGCTCAGAATTTTTCTTTCCAGCCCTAACCAGATTCTAACAATGTTTCCAGATCTTAATATTGTATTATTTTTTCTGTATGGAAATTTGACTTCTATGACAAGAGGGGGAATTGCAGCCCCAGCTTTATGTTAAATGTGTGTTTGTATGTATGTCAACTTTTATGAAAAATTAATAAAGTTTATACAGAAAAAATGGATCTACAATATCTGGGAAATATTTTTTAAAGTCAATTGTTTGAATGTAAAGAAAAATGATTAATTTTTCAAGGCTTCTGCCCCAGGAATAGTGAGTAGGACTTTTGGCTTTCGGCTTGGTTTTTTTCCTTTTCACAACTGCAACATTTTATTTTCCTTAACTGGAGTGAAACCAGTTGAACTGTAAACTGAACCATTGTCATTTGTGCAATACAGTAGAAGATTTCAGTGGATTCATAGCACAGTTGGGAAGCCTCTTTATACATTAGATAAACAGGAAAAAGAGATTAAGATTGAAACATCTAGCTAAAGAAAATCCAAGAAGATTAATTGTGTGTGAGTGAACACTATCTGTTAGAATGTCTTTATTTCTTAAACTGCATGGAAGTTAAGATGTCTTTAATTTACAAAATATTCATTTTTGACGGATTAGTGAACTTGCCATGCTTTGAGATCTCTTCTTATAAAATGAAAGATTTATTTTTATAATGATCTGGAGATAGAGAGTTAATCCTGAGTCAGATAGCTTTAACACTGCCCAAAAATTGAGTACTGTGATTAAGGTAAAGTATTGGAAAGGAGAAGTGTAATTTTTAGCCAATGGTTCAGCATTGTACAGAGATTCAAGAATAGGTGATACTCCCTTGGCTGTTTCCTGCATTTATTATTAATAAATAGGAAAAGCTTATGGAGATATTATATATGTGTTATTTGTGACAATATGACACTATTTGTATACATTTACTTTTCCATGGAAATGAGGCCATGAATTTGTCTGTGAACTCCAACGATTTCCTACATAGTTCCAAAGTTAGCAACAAGGAACATAGATTCAAAAGAAAATTAATGTATCGAAGGCAGCTGTCAATAAATAAAATATCTAACAGTAGAATGTATGGCACCAAAAGATGAGAGAATGCCTGAGGCAGCAGAGCACTGGAAGGAAGATCAAGCAGAGGAAGCGCCATGACCAGACAAGATCATGCAGGCGATGTACTGTATAAAGCTGGGAAATCCCATCAGAGGCTGGCAAGGGCTGGACTAAAAGACAGCACCGAGACACTGTTCATACAGTTCTCGTAAACCAGTGGAAAATTGCTCTAAAGAATGTCCAATTGATGTCTTTTGATTTCAAAATGAGGTTACTACAACAGAAAAATCAATTATTGTGAATCATTAATTGTTCTGCCGGCGTGTTTCAACCGCCCATAATTACAGGGAATTAGTCCAGGAAGACACACACCACACAATAAAAGGAAAACCCACAATATTTTATAAATAGAAAAACAGAAACAGCTCCCTTTTTAAATGTCAAAGGGATTTTCTGGTACACACAAGGCACAGGTTAAATGAAATCCAATTGCTCACCCAATAACTGGGAAATTGAGTCCAATTCTAAAGTCCAGAGAGTCCACACACAATCCTGAACAGCAAAAAAACACGATCTTGACGAAACAATGAATCAGATAAACTGCCATGAGGCTAACACACCAGGCTGCACTTTTATCTATAGCACTAATTATAGCAGCCCCACCCAACCACAGATGGCCTCATTTTCTCTTGTAATAATCCTTCAGTTGTTGTCTCCTATGCATCACTCTACGCATGCGTGGATGTGTCATTAATTCTTGTTCAGAATCCAGGGATGATACAGATGACTGATCTCCTCCTGGGCTGTCTGCCAAACTCCCCTCTTCCCTGTCACTCACGCTTCCTTGGTCAGAAGAGGCTTCGTTGGTAGATTCCATTAGGAGCAAAAGAGGCCTGTGGCATGTGGATGTTTCCCCCACATCCACCTGCACATTCCTTGGGGCAGGAGCTGGGCCAGAGCTAACCACAACAATTAATAAAGGCATGTTACAATTATTATGGTGTTAGAAATGGTTATACTGTTAGAAATCCAGTTCAGGACATGCATTATTAATTCACTTATGAAGATATGATAACATTTCCTTGGAATACTGCATGGAGGTCTGTTGCCATGATACAAAAATAGTGTTGGGATTGTGGAAAGAGTGCAGAGAAAGGCAACAAAGATGATTAGGGGACTGAAGGTTAAACCATACGATGAATAATTGAGAAAATGAGGTATGTCTAGTCCAGTGTTTCTCAAATAGAGAGATGGGGCCCCCTGGGGGGTGCACGGAGTGATGCCAGGCAGGCAAGTGACCCCGGGGAACGTGCTTTTTTTGCCACCGGGAGTAGGGGTCTTTTGCTCCGAACAATAGCACACAACACAGAGTAGGAAATATGAAGTGCATATCATAAACCCTTAAGAGACACCATGAAAAAATATTTAACAGAGATGAAAAGAAAGGAGGAGAGAGAGATAATGAGACAAACATAAGTCTCCTGAAAGCTAAGAGGAGGAGATATAACAAAGCATATGTAGCACATGGCCTCACTGTGACTATGGTGGGAGACGAGGAAAGACCGTTATGTTTACTGTGTCTAAAAATGTTGGCAGCGAACAGCATGAAGCCAAATAAATTAAGGTGTCACTTAAACACATTACATACCAATGACACTGATAAGCCACCTGAGTTTTTTCAGCTAATAATAAAAAATGTGCTGAATATTGCAAACAATTATCCTGGTGGAGAGTGGGGGGCGCAAAATGTTAACTTCTTCTTTAGGGGGATTGTAACAGATAATAATTGAGAAACACTGGTGTAATCTAAAAAAGAGAAGGACTGCAGAGTGGTGTGATAGCCTTTCAGTAGTTGAGGAACAGTCACACAGAATCTTTTTCTCCAACCTATCTGAGAGCAGGATAAGAAATAAGAGCTGGAAGATTATTAAAGAGAGATCCAAGCAAGAACTAAGGACAAATTCCCTGGCAGTGAGAATAATTAATACCTGTAAATGGAATGGCTTACCTCTGGAACTTGTGGGTACCCTATTAGTGGAAATTTTCAAGGAGAGACAGCCACTTGTCCAGCCCTCTGTCCAGAAATGACTCTTGTTGAGCAAGGGTCTGGACTAGAAATCTTTGGAGATCTCTTCTAACATTATTTTGTGTTCTATATTCTATTATTGGAGTACTGCAATCAACAGAATTGTTAATGTGACTGACTGGTCAATTCATGTCAAGAATGATTGTTTCTCTTAACTCTGTGCCTAGCATTTGAAATGACTCTAGAGTCATTTCTGGAGTTTTTAGGCAGCCATATCACGATTACGCCATTCCTAAAGTTCAATACACAATTTTTAAAAATGAATTGTTCACGTATTGTCTCAATGTAATTGTCTCAATGTCAGTTTTTTTCAAAGAGACAAAGGACCATATACTTTTAAGCAATTTTGTCAATGATTTTAGCTGTCTGATAATTATATTATAGCCTAGCTCTCCCTTATCCTCCTTCTCTAGTCATATTGTTAATGTTGTTATATAGATATATAATTTTTTTCATAGTTATATAAAATATGTTTTTCCAAAAACATTTTAAAACACAAAGAAAGAAAATAATCTGTGGAGCATCAGAGCTAGCTTGATAAGCTATAGATAGTTCCCTAATGTAAATGTCTGAAAATGTAAATAGACATTTTGTCTTGGTATAACAACATCCTCCCTTCCTTCCTTCCTTCCTTCCTTCCTTCCTTCCCTGCTTCCTTCCTTCCTTCCCTCCCTCCCTCCCTCCTTCCTTCCTTCTTATGAATTTTTTGTGTGTGGGAAAAACATGACTTCTCCTTCCTTCTCTTTCATTTTATTAATTTTAGGCAAGTTTTTTTATGCTGCTCACTACTAACCAAGCTGCATTACATGAAGTATAAAATCCTGATAAAGTTAATTACTAGTTTGTCTTGATGAAATTAGTTTTGATAATGATTTCAGTTAAGTTAAAATAAAATAATGAAATGAAAAAAAAGTGAACAAAATAAAAGGTCATTTTCTATTTTATATTTTAGTACTTTTTTGAAATGCTGCCATCTTATGTTCATCTGTGTACATAACAGACTAACCTGGAAGAATTACCCTGTTAATACAACTGATGCTTAACAACAAAGGATCTTTTCCAAGTTCAGTTTTCAGTACTCGCATTTAAAAATTATATTCAAATAATCTGTCACTTTTGGACCTCCATACTTTCATAATTTTCAACATTGTACAATGACATAATATATTGTTATGGCATGTATTGTGTTAGATCAGGGTAACAAAGGAATCAGAGTCACTGTAGCTAGTTAAGGCTTTATTTCAAGGCTAGCATATTCAGAATGCCGGCTGGCTCCAAGGGAAGCCGCTTTTAAAGGGCTTGCTTGGGGGTGGATAGTGCTGACAGCCATTTGAATCTGCCAGTTCTGCTTGGCCAATCAGTGACCGGCATGCAAATTTGGGTCATGTACTCATGTACATTACACTCCTCCCCTCTAAGTCCCCAGTTGTCCATCACTCATTTATCCATGTGACATAGTCTTGTAAGAAGATTGGTCACCATGTAATTCAACTGGACCTGCATAATTCAGTCCCTGTGTTGGTCTCAGTTGGTGAGGTCACCTCTGCTGCAGCTCCGCTGAAGGGTTCTGGAAGGATCTGGAAGGAAGAACCAGCCTCATGATGGCTCAGATCATTATTGGAGTTCCCGGGAATGTTGCTGAAGACCCAGGGAAGACCAGACAGGCTTCTGGATTGGTTCTTGCCCGGCGCATCATCGTCACCATGTTGCAAGTTGGTTGTTTTATATTGATTGTGGGGTCGAGATTCTGTATGTTGCTCATTCTCTACTTGGCCGGTCTTATGCTGATGTCCTGTTGCCTTCAGTCTCATGCTGGCCAATTGTTGTTGTCAATGCCATTGGTACCCACAAAGTCTATGTGTACCCTGGTAGAACTCATTGTTATACATAAGTTCAAATTTTAATTTGTAAATTTTAGATACAGTTGTTGCTGATTTTTCTGTTTCTTATTCCAGAAGCCATTTGATTTGATTTGATTTGATTATTTGATTTGATTTGATTTGATTTGAATGCTGCCCCTCTCCGTAGACTCTGGAGAGATGTTGGGAGAGCGAGGTGTTTGCTTTCTATATGGTTTAGGCCAGCTTTTCCCAACCTTTGCAACCTGAAGATATTTGGACTTCAACTCCCAGAATTCCCCAGCCAGCATTTGCTGGCTGCGGAATTCTGGGAGTTGAAGTCCAAATATCTTCAAGTTGCCAAGGTTGGGAAACACTGGTTTAGGCTTATGCAAATGTTGATGTTTTTTGGTATCTGTGAACTACTGAATGTTATGATTCATAAGCTGTCCATAGTATTCAATTTGAGCAGCTAATAATTGCCATAATTAAATACATTACATAGATTTTAAAATCCCTCAGAAAATCTGAGGAGGGGTAGTTTTAAAATGTACCTACTACTGCTTTTCATAAAGTCCTGATAGTTGCTCTATCGTTACAGAGTCTTTCTGGCAGCTCCTAAAAAGTCTTTAAAGATGACAGAGCTTCATTATAGAGCTAGACAGTGCACATATAATCCCCACCCACCATTAATTGAATTAATTCTAATAAGAGATTTAGATCTATTTATAATCATGAAAAAGTATCTAGAGGAATCCAAGTCTAGAAGGACTCCATTTAAATTTTCAATTTAAGCACCACCATCAAATCATTGCCACCATCATTTCAGTCAGCAAAAAGCAAGGAATTTGTATCATAACAACCTGCACCAGTTTATGTGACAAATACAATAAATATATTATTCTTCTTCATTAATTAGGCTTGCTTACAGTATACATTTGGCATTGGTGTATGCTTCAGTCCTACTGCCAAACAAGGTGGATAAACCCTAATCAGACTTGTTAATTTGTTACATCTGAAGCAATACCGTGGGCTGTTCAGTATGTAAGTCATAATCATAAGCCTGCATGAGTTGCTAAGTGATTACATTTTTGTTTCAGTCAACTTGCATTTCTAAATCTAACAAACGTATTTCTGAAAAGGAAATACAGTAAAGTATTGCCTATTCATACAATTGCAATATTTTGCAGTGTAAACTATATTATTATTATTATTATTATTGTTGTTGTTGTTGTTGTTGTTGTATGCCACCCCTTTCCGAAGACTCAGGGCAGTTCACAGCATACAATATAAATAGTGAATACAGAGACAAATCTAATTAATTAAAAACTACGTAAGCTAAAACCCCCCAATATATTAAAAATCAATCAACAAATTCAAATCGCAGCCATATATCACAATTATTGGACAGGGGGTCTAGATCTAATTGCCCCAGGCCTAGCGACATAAGCGAGTCTTAAGACACTTGCGGAAGATGAGGAGGGTGGGGGCAGTGCGAATCTCTGGGGAATCTCCAGAAGGCTGGGATCCCCACAGAGAAGGCTCTTCCCGTTGGCCCCGCCAAGCGACATATTAACTAGTAGTCTCAAAGGGCTCTACAACTTATGTGAAAGGTAAAACACGTTTTGCAAACATGGACATCCACAAAGGAAAGCAAATGATACCATATGGACCACTTATCATTGGTGCAATGATATTAGGAGATATATAACTTCAGTGTATCTTCTAACAGATCTCTATGATCAGGGATGGGCTTCAAACATTTTAGCGCAGGGGGTTCTCTACCTGGTTGCTGGATGGACCATGGTAGGCATGGCCTAGTCAGCCTCCTACACCACAGGGGGAGGCTTTTGTTCTCCTCAGGCTCCAGAGGCTTTCTTTGAGCCTCCAGGAGAGCCTCTCTAGGCTCTGGAGGCCCTCTGGAAGCCAGAAACCAGTGATGGGTTGCTCCCGGTTCCACTCAGTTTGGAAACCAGTAATGATGGTAATGGAGGCTCCACTCACCCACCTAGGGCATTTTGTTTGTTTATTTGATTGATTGATTGATTGATTGATTGATTGATTTCTATGCTTCTATTCCTCAGACTCAAAATGAACTAGAAAATGAATAGCAAAGAGAAATAAGTAATTTCATTTGGTCAACAAACACTGAGGATTCTAAAAAATGCAAAATAAGAGTTGGATTAGTTAAACCAACTTTAAATTATAGTATCAAGCTAGTTGTGTAACCTGGATTTCAGATTTGTTATATCATAGCAGAGTCCAACAATATCCCTTGCTCTCTGATCTCCACACATTCATCTTTTTAGTTATCATATTGATTTACCTGTGTTTTCCCCAAAATAAGACTGGGTCTTATTTTCTTTTGGACCCCTAAATAAGCACTAGCACACTTATCTTGGGGGGGTCTCTCTCCACCCCCTACACACACACAACACCTGCCATGCCTTGCGGTAGTAGTTCTGGCAGCCTCATCCAGCCTCTTCTGCTTGCTCATGGCAACAGTGGAACAGGAGACCAACACGACAATGCCATGGCCACAAGGTCAGGGTATAGCTGTCCCATGTACCCCAAACTGGCATACTTGAGGGCCCCCATAGCCAGGCCATCCACTCCTTGACACCTACCTTACCTTGTGGCCTCCTGCCCAATGGGGCCACAAGCAAGCAGAAGAAGTGGGTCGGTGGCCAGGTGGTTGTTGATGCTGCTGTTGCGAGGCAGGTGTCAGGGCATGGATGGCCTGGCTGCAGAGGCCCTCAGGTAAGCTGGTGTGGGGCAGTTCCACCACCGCCTTGCCTCACCTCATGGCTGTGTCACTGTGAGTAACCAGATGGAATTGGCATATTATTAAGCATACTTAATAATACCATCTTTCAACTTCTAATCTTTCCATCTAGTTATTACTTATATTCTATTATATAAAAATTATATTTGCTAATATTCCCCCTATTTCTTATTTCTACCTCTAATCTAGCATCTAGTCAGGCTACCATTACTAATCCTAGTATAAATACACATGTTTATATCAAGACATAGTCCTTCATTATTTGGTTATTCAAAGTCTTGGTATGCCATTCTAGTACCAATCATCTTATTTATTTATTTATTTATTTATTCATTCATTCATTCATTCATTCATTTATTTATTTATTTGATTTTTATGCTGCCCTTCTCCTTAGACTCAGGGCGGCTTACAACATGTTAGCAATAGCACTTTTTAACAGAGCCAGCATATTGCCCCCACAATCCAGGTCCTCATTTTACCCACCTCGGAAGGATGGAAGGCTGAGTCAACCTTGAGCCGGTGATAACATTTGAACTGCTGACCTCCAGATCTACAGTCAGCTTCAGTGGCTTGCAGTACAGCACTCTACCTGCTGTGCCACCCCGGCTTATTATTTAATTATACCTAATAGTATCATTTTTCAACCTCCAATCTTTCCATATTACTCTTGCTTTATATAAAGGTGTGTATTCTTATTTCTACCCCTATTCTGGCTTTTAATCAGGCCATTATTATATCTGGAAAAGAAGGAAAGGGGAAAAAAATCCTTTCTATCCATCATCTCTTGTCCATTTTAGTACTTCAATTCTTATTCGTTTTTTAGCTTGCCTCCTCTTCTGGATCTTTCTCTCTATCAGCCTCTGTGTCTTCACCATTTAGACTGAATATTTCTCCCATCTCTGCCAAATCTCCACAGTGTCCATCCATACCCCTACCTCCCTTTCAAAAGTATCTTCCAGATTATCTGATTTCATTTTTATTTTATTTTTTTTATTTTTTAAAAGTTTTTATTCTACAAAGATTAAAAAGCAGATATATAAGATCATACATGTTATATCATTTTACAATATAATTATTATTTGTTGAAATATTGTACTTACATTCTAAGATATATTCTACAGAACTGCCAGTACTTCCCCCTCCCTCCCAATTGAACTGTTAGTCACACAGTTCTTCCTTTTTAATTTCATTATACAGCCTATGACATCAGCAGTTACCAAATTTTTGTTCTATAATTCAATTAATCTAAGGTCAGATTAGTTTTTATCTTAATTTTATATATTGGATTGATTCTGGGAACATCCGATTTATTTACCACTATTATCTCTTCTTATATCAACCCAATCGTAAAATTTCTTCCAAATTTCATAATATTTTGATTCTTCTTTATCCTTAAGTTTTTGGGTTAATCTATCCATTTCTGCACAGTCGTAGATTTTTTTAATCATTTCTCTTTCTCATGGTATTTCCTCTTTTTTCCAATTTTGAGCTATCATGATTCTGATTGTTGTGATAATATGTTGTATTAAATAGTAATAGTCTTTTTTTTAACTTTCTGGTTTATTATGCCTAGAAGAAAGGTTTCTGGTTTTAGTGTCAATTTAATTGTAGTCATTTCAAAAATCCACATTTTAACCTTTTTCCATATTTCTTTTATTTTGGGGCATGTCCACCATAGGTGAAAAAACATTCCGTTTTTATTTCTGCACCTCCAACAGTCTGGTTTCAAATTTGGATACATTTTTGCTATTCTGGCTGGTGCCAGGTGCCATCTGAACATTTTTTTTAATATTTTCTTTATATGAAACAGATTTTGTTATTTTGTTATTTTTCCACATTGATTCCCATTGTTCTAAATATATGGTATGTCCTACATTTTTTTGCCCAGCTGATCATGTTTTCTTTATTTCTGTTTCCATTTTATAATCAATTAAAAAACTATATAGCCTAGTTATAAAAAAAATTTATTGGCCTAATATCAATTTGTCTAATATAGTATCCTTCTCCTGAATTCCGTTATTCTTTTTGTCTTTCTGCCATTTTACCTGAATTTGTGTATATGGCCACCAATCAGTAATAATATTTTGTTTTTCCAGTTGTTGTCTCGTCTAAAATATGATTATAGTTCACTATTTTTTTAATCTGAAGAATGTTTGGAGGTGTAAGTGCTTCCATGCTGGAGTACCATCTTGGTATTTTAATATAATGCTCTCTCTTAATCTTTATCCATGTCGTCAGTAAAGAATCTCTAATTATATGATTTTTTAAATATGTTGGAACTTTATTTTTCTCATTCCACAGGAATCCATGCCACCCTTGTAGAATATCATGTCCCTCTAAAGCTAGTAGTCTTTGGTTTTTAACCTCTATCCAGTCTTTTATCCAAAGCAGTATTGTTGTTTGATAGTAAGTTTCAAAATCTGGGAGTCCGAATCTGCCTTGTTTTGTCTTGTCGTGCAACCATTTAAGCTTTATTCTTGGTTTCTTCCCTTCCCACAGGAATTTGGAAATTGTACTGTGTAATTTTACGAAAAAGATTTTATTTAATTTTACTAGGATCGTTTGAAATAAGTAAAGAAATTTTGGTAAGATTGTCATTTTGATTGTGGAAATTCTCCTTATGAGTGAAATATGCAATTTGTTCCATCTAATCAGTTGTTCTTCTGTCTTTTTGATTAATGTGTCGTAATTATCTTTTTTAATTGTGCTACATCTTTTGGTTAGTATTATGCCTAAGTATTTCACTTTCTTTACAATTTGAATCCCTAAACATTTTTCCAATTCTTGATCTTGTTCTAGTTTCATGTTTTTAGTTATAATTTTAGTTTTTTGTTTATTGATTTTTAGACCTGCTACTTCTCCTTATTGTTTTATTTCCCTCATTAAGTATTCAACTGCTTCTATCGGGTCATCTATTATGAAGACTAGATCGTCTGCATATGCCTGCATTTTAAATTCTTGTTTTCTAACCTTCAATCCTGTGATCCTTTGATTTGTCCATTGTTTTAACAGATAGTATGTATAATAATGGAGATAACGGACAGCCTTGATGTACACGTCTCCAAATTTGAAATGATTCTGTTAACTCCCCATTAATCATAATTTTTGCAGATTGCATATGGTATATTGTTTGTATCATTTGAGTAAATTTGGGGCCAAATTTCATTTTTTGTAATAGTTCAAATATAAATTCCCATCTCAAATTATCAAATGCTTTCTGCGTGTCTAAGAACATAAGCGCCATTTGTTTGTCGGAGTGTGCCTCATAAAATTCTAAGACATCCAATATCGTCCTTATATTATTTCTTATATATCTTCCTGGAAGGAACCCATTTTGATCCGTGTTTATCCACTTATTCAGAACTGGTTTCATTCTATCTGCCATAATTGGTCTGATTTCATTTTTAAATCTCTTAAGGTACCTTTCCCTTGATTTTTTTCATCAGTCATTATTATCTTTATCATCTTCTCCTTCTCATCATCTTGTGTTAATTACTGGCTTGTCTGTTCTATCTTTTCCTCCCTTCTTTCTGCTGTTTCTGCTCTTTCCTGGACTCTTTGATCTTCATTAATTATCAGTTGTAGGATATTTTCTATTTTTCTATTTATGTTTTGCAATAGGTTCTTTATCTCTCTGTGGTTCTTTGTCATAGTGTCCCTAATGCTTTGAAACATTAACACCATTTCTTTTGAAATCACACTTATTTCCCCCTGGTGGAGCATCTTGTCTTATTTTAAGTCCCACTCTTACTCAATAGTCCAAAAACAATATACAGTATTCAAATCCAATATTCCTCCTCCGAAAGTTCAATAATCATAGTTCCATACAACTCAGGATTATTAATCAATTCCATTTAAATAGTCCAGGCAGCTTTCCACAAATCAGAAGTCACGTTGCTTTACTTAAGAGTCTTCTTTATTATCACAATAGAGTCTCCAGTAATCATAAAGTAAATAGTTATAGAACAGTAAATATCACTACAGTCTTCCACATCAGAGGTCATGAACCTGTGGCCTGTGAGAAAAGTTTAGTGATTTATGGTGCACCCAGGTGGAGGACCTGTTCAGGGATGACCAATGGCCAGTACTGTGACTAGAGCTCTGGAATATAGCAGTGGGGCAGGGTGGCTCTTACCTTATTTGGCTAGTGGTGAGCAACTGGCAGCTCTTTTCTCCAATTTCTCGGTTATTTTGTTTCCGCGCATGTGTGGAAGCAAAAAAAACCCCAAGAAATCATGCACATGCACATCTTTACACAAGATTTGGCTTCTGAGCATGTGCAGAAGCTGAATCACCTGCCAAACATGGGCACATGCAAAGGGGCGCACTCCTGGTGCATCTGGTAGGGCTAAAATTGGTAGCCTGTCCCTGTATGTGGGATTTAAAATTATGAATTTAGTGATCCCTGAGGTCCAAGGTTGGTGACCCCCTGCTCCAGATGAATATTGTGATGAATGAGACTTCCTGCTAATGTCGCAGCGAGATCAGACACAAGGAGCGAGTATCTGCACTCCCATCCTGAGTTCTCCCTATTGGAGGGCTCCAAAAGAAGCTAAAGCTACCCTGTGGGGGTGATAAAAAAAAGAGGGGTGCCCAGGACTTCTTCCCTCTCAAACTTGATGAGTAGAGGCAGCCATCATGGCTATAGTCTACAGAGAGGGGCGATATACAAATCTAATAAATAATAATAATAATAATCATGCAGCCAAGGCAGCCAAGGCAACGAAGAAATGTGCCCTCTCCCCTCACCTTTCTCTCTCTCATATCTCTTTCCCCCTTTCTGCCTCTCTCTTTTTGATTCTCTGGTGCGACTGAGAAAGTGATTAGAGCTTGGAAAAATATTCTTTTTTATTTAGACCCTAACTTTAAAATAAAAAATAAAATAAATCCAGGAAAAGAGACTCTTAGAACTATTTCTTAAAGTGGTGAACAACCATACAAAGAAAAATTCTAGATTTAAAGAAAGGAAGTAAGGGGAGGGGAAGCTAAAGACCTTTAAAACATAGATTTGGATTTTTAAACTGGGTAGATATTGTTTTCGAAAAGCATTATAAAATACTTGAGTAGCTGACTTTGTTTCCATAAATTGAATTAAAATTGGATTAATTTTTTTTAGACTTGAAACAATACTGAAACCTAAGCTGAGGGCGCCATCTACTAGTGAATGGAAAATATAACATAACCCTACAAGCCTGGGAAAATTCCTGCTAAGAAAAATAAACAATATTCATCTGGAGGAAGTTCATTCCTTACCTGGCTGTGGACCTTACTCAAATCATCTGCCAGATCCTTTGCCCATTTTTATACATTTCAAAGTGTATAACAACAGTCAATGAAATGAAATGGCTGTTTAACATTCTGAAAAACAAAACATTAGGCTCCAGAATTACTTCTCTTTCCAGGAATGCCTCTCAATTCCACATGGCATTTTTATAAAACAAAGCTAGAGACAATAAAAAACAACAATTAAAAGACAGTTTAAAAATACATTAGATAGCATTTTAACCCTCTCCCAGCTCCAGGGAAGACTTTGGAGCCTGGGGGGGCAAAACATGAGCCTACTGGGCCCACCAGAAGTTGTGAAACAGGCCAATTCCAGACTCCAGAGGGCCTCTGGGGGTCAGGTGAGGCAGTTTTCGCCCTCCCCAGGCCTCAAATTATGGGTGTGGGCACTCACGCATGCACGATAAAGTGCATGCATGCTCTTTCGGCACCCGAAGAAAAAAAGGTTCGTCATCATGGGTTGACCTCCATCCTCCCACCAACACTGACTGCGACCGACTGCAAGCACTCTAACCATGGGACAGAGGTGTTCAAACTTGGCAACTGTAAGACTTGTGGACTAGAAAAATAGTCATAAGACATTTTTTTTCACTGCCATTGTAATTTTGAACAGTCACTAAACTACCGTAATAGTTGTAAGTCAAGGATCAACCTGCACTTAAAAGCAGGATACTACATTACAAATAAGACATTTCCTAAAAGTAATGCCCTGAAAAAAATTATCAATAAAATATCCAAACCGGCCCAAACAGGAGGAATATACCCATGATTTTAGTGAATGTTAAAATATTGAGAATACTGTCTACATGTCTACACATATGGCCCATTTACCAAGTTCTTCTAACAAAGAAAAAACAGTAAGTAATGGAAAAATTAAAAGAAATTAAAATTGCCACTGGAAATCAGGAAACAATATGCCACCCAGCTCCAAATATGTCCAAATTGTGACAAAAATGTTAAATGCTTTTGACATAAATGTTACAATACTACTTTAAAAAAAGAATTTTTGCAAATATATTCTTATTAGTTCAGCTTATCATGCACATTCCAGAGTTCAAAGACATTTCATTTCTCACAAAGTGTTGGTAAATATTGTATACATTCTTACTTGAATAAGTAAGTAAAATACTTTTTCCTGGTGGATGTTAAATGTTTGCTTTGAATATTTGAGCCGTGTGATTATTAACACACGCCTTGAAAATAAATAGAGCAACTGGCTTTATAGGTGCAGCAATCAGGTCACAGTTAAAGAATATTAAATAGTACAGGAGAAATGTAGACTCTTTAAATGATAGCAATAATGAGCAGGTAAACCTGATGAAGTGGACAAGGCCATTGGAGCTGTGAGTTCTGCCACCTGCTTACTGGATCTGTGTCCCTCCTGGCTGGTTTCGGCCAGCAGAGAGGTGACACGGAGCTGGGTCCAGGAGATTGTCAATGCTTCTTTGGGGAGGGGGTCCTTCCCGGCTCCCTACAAGGAGGCACTTGTGTGCCCCCTCCTCAAGAATATTATTATTATTATTATTATTATTATTATTATTATTATTATTAATTAGATTTGTATGCTGCCCCTCTCTGAAGACTCAGAGCAGCTAAAAGAAAGGACAAGTATAAAAAGTGGAAAGAAGGGGAAATAACTGGTAGAATACTAGCAAATAGCCCAAGCCTTTAAAGATAAAGTGGGAAAAGCTAAGGCTCACAATGAACAAAGGTTTGCGACAAAAGTAAAAAGTAACAAACAAAGCTTCTTCCAACATATTAAAAACAAGAAAAAAGTCAAGGAGTCCCTTGTCCATTGCAGGGAGAAAGTGGCAAGACGTGACAATCAATAGGGAGAAAGCAGAGCTACTAGTTTAATGAAAATCAGAACCAGGGGAGACATGATAGCAGTGTTCCAGTATCTCAGGGGTTGCCACAAAGAAGAGGGAGTCAATCTATTATCTGAAGCACCTAAGAGTGGAACAAGAAGCAATGGGTGGAAACTAAACAAGGAGAGAAATAACTTAGAACTAAGGAGAAATTTCCTGACAGTTAGAACAATTAATTAGTGGAACAGCTTGCCTCCAGAAGTTGTCAATGTTCCAACACTAGACGTTTTTAAGATGTTAGATCACTATTTGTCTGAAGTGGTGTAGCGTTTCCTGCCTAAGCAGGGGTTGGACTAGAAGACCTCTAAGGTCTTCTAAGATCCCTTCCAACTCTGTTGTTGTTGTTGTTATATCAAGAATATAACACAGGAAACGAGACCACTATGCTGGATTTTGTATTTCATCACTAGTCGGGCACTTCCCAAGCACCTAGGACTACATGACGTAGTGGTGAATTATGTGTGCTAAGTCTTTTGCAGTTGACAGATGGAGATTTTGTCAATTTCGATGGTTTCCAAATGTCTGTTGAGATCTTTTGTCTGCAGCATCTGTGAACCTCTGAAATCTCTAATATGGTCATGAGATTCTCTAGTAAGAAGAGGGGGGACAGTCAGTAATTTTAGAAAATTTGTTAAATGGACAATTGTCATTTGGGCCTAATCTGACTTTAAAGTTCCATGCAGTTACGATTTGGGCTGTGGAAAAGAGTAACTGAAGAGCATTGATATAATACACCTTTCACTAAATTCAAACAATGCATGGTCAAGGGATGGAGGTATATAGAAATTAATGAGAAGCAGTTTCTATGCAGAGGAATTCAGAATAACTCAAGTAGTCTGTTGACATAGCTCAGTATTTAAAATGTTTGAAATATGAGTGTTCAAACCTGCAGGATATCTTCCTTGTCTTGTGCCAGGAACTGCTGAGAAGGATAATGACTTATATCATTCAATAAACAGATTGTGTGTTGACCACATCTCTTGGAACATAAAGATATTAAAAAGGGAGGTGTAGCTCATAAAGGCAGGGTCTCTATTTCTGGCTTCCCATCTGGCAATGTTCCAGGAAAGCAACGATAGTGATTCTAGTGTGGAACTTCTTTGTTGTCTCAGTGGGTGGCTGTTGTTCTAGTGTGGTTTACAGATGTTGATATGAAATATTCCTTCAGTATCTGGGAAGATGTAATAATTTGCTTCCCTGCTTTTGCCATTCTTGAGCTTTCTATGGAGTCAAATAACTTGATGAGGATTTGCATTATGGACATTAAAAGATAGTTGTTTCATTCTGGTATAATTTGTTGTGGTGTGTGTGTGTGTGTGTGTGTGTGTGTGTGTGTGTGTGTGATTCTTCTTCCTACTTTGGAGGCTTCTGGTGCCACAGGTCCACATGATTCCTTAGGCAAAGGTGTGCTTGAAGACTGAAATGTGCAGCAGTTATTTGGTATATTAAGCAACAGGAGTCCATGTTGTATTCCTGGTATGGGCCATCATCTGATTCAGAGGATAATTCCAGGGTTTAGGCAGCCGAAACCATCCTTTTGTATATCAGCAGCATTGGGTTAATTATTCTCTGGGAGTTTCTGCCTGTTGTGATACTTTGAAAGGGGGCAGGGGTAGAGGGATTTGAATCTGCTCCAGTGGACCCTATATTGATGAACTGCAAATCCAGATTCCAGAAGAGGGGGCCACATGCCTACATGTCTTTTCTCAAAGTGTAGCAGCTTTTTATTATTATTTATTTATTTATTTGTCAAGCATGTACAAGGTAGTATGCATTGGTATAAACATAAACATTAGCAAAGTAAGTACAGGTAAATTAGGCAATAGGACAATAGGTCAGGGATAATAGGCATGATTGTGCACTTATGCACACCCATTAGAGACCTCTAAGGACTGGGGTGAGGTCAACTGTAGATAGTCTAAGGTTAAAGTTTTGGGGGTTTGAGAAAGAAACCATGGAGTCAGGTAGTGCATTCCAGGCAGTGAAGGGCTACCAAAATTTTTACTACCACACTGTGGGCATGGCTTATGCGGGACACCCTGCATTTTCTTTCAAAATCTTTCAGTGCAACGTGGGTGCTCTGGGGTGGAGTTCCATTTTTGCAACCCCACTGTGTTTCCCCCCCCCCCATCCGAGCAGTAGCCCACTCCTGGTTCCAGGCACTGATCACTCTGTTGCTGAAATCGTATTTTCTGCAGTCATGTTTCGAGCGGTTTACATTGAGTTGAATCTTTTATGTACTCATGTATAGTTGCATAAAATACTGTAAATATTTTATTTACATAAAATACAATTATTCAGAAAAATATTTTTATTACAAAAATGAATAAAATTTGTTATTTAAAAAAAAGAGGAAGAAACCACAGAGTTAGATAGTGCATTCCAGGCATTGATCACTCTGTTGCTGAAGTTGTATTTTCTGCAGTCGAGTTTGGAGTGCTTTACATTAAGTTTGAATTGATTATAAATTCATGTACTGTTGCGGTTGAAGCTGAAGAAATCATTGACAGGTAGAACATTGTGGTAAATGATTTTATGAACTACATTTAGGTCAGATCAAAGGCGACAAAGATCTAGGCTATCTAAGCCCAAAATTTGAGGTCTGATGGAATAAAGCATTTTTCCTGGATGGTTGGTAAAAAAAGAGATAAATTAAAGGTCCAGATTAGTGGGTCTCAACCTGGGGGTCAGGACCCCTTTGGGGGTCGAACAATCATTTCACAGGGGTCGCCTAAGACCACGAGAAAAGACAAATTTCTCATGGTGTTAAGAACTGAAGCTTCTATTCTGGCACCTTGAAACATATTTTTACAATCCGACCAATCAGGTGTTTACAGTAATAGCCTCCCTCTGAACTTCCTGCCAATCAGCTTAAAGCTCTGTTGGGAGAATTGGTGCTAGACTTATGGCTGGGGGTCATCACAACATGAGGAACCATATTAAGGGGTCACGGCATTAGAAAGGTTGAGAACCACTGGTCTAGATGTTTTATGGGTTGCCATGAAAGTTTCTCTAAAGTCTTTGTATAATATGAGATGTTCTGAATCTGGCAGAGCAATAAAAGATTTTTTCCCCCCTAGAAGGTCATATGTGCAGTCTTCCTGTGAGAGAGCAGAATTTTGGCCCAGCAGCCTCCTCTCAGGGACTGAATTAATAAGGTATCCTTGAGATTATCTGTAGTTGGTTTCTCATGTTTAGTCTTTCAAGAGGCAATAGTCTTTGGGGCAAGATTCGCAAAGCAGTAGGTTGAACTCTTCCGAGCCGAACATATGCATTAGAAACATTGAAAAGGTTTGCAGATACAGTAATGCCTCATTTTAAACGACGTAGCAGGAATTGGACATTGCCTAAATGTAAGTAGAATTGGCTCTCAGTCTTGCTAGATGGAAGCCACACAACCTGTAGTAAATCAATCAGCTGCTCTTCTCGGTGTTGTAACTGGCTTAAAGATTAAAAATAAGCATTCTTTTTATTCCCTATCAACTTCTGTTTACTGTGTTATTTTATATTTGTAAGGGGATTCATTTGTAATATTTAGATAAATATTTACAATTAAAAGTCTCTATCTCTTGGTTATCTGCCACCTGGAAGCTGGTTTCTCATCCTTTCCCAAGGAAGTGATCAACTTTCTCTCTTGGATTATGGATTAATATTATGGATATGATTACTTTCTTTTTTCCTTGTTTAGGGGTAAAATTTCCCTTCTGTTTGCTTTTGTGGGACACTTGGACACGTGTGCATTTGGCATGGTTGTCAACTGGCTAGTTGTAAATATGCTTTAAGTCTTTTAAAGAGTCCGCTTTGATTTAAATTATAGACAACAAGTCAAAGGGAGGATTGTTTTTGTTTTCAGCAGACTTTTTCTGGTTAAAAAAATCAATTGCGTTTTCACTAAATTTATCCAGTTGGTATTCTCTCCTTCATTCTCTATTAATTTTTAAAAATATTTTTAAATTTTTATTAGGAAAGGTAAATTCATGTACATTATAAAAAGACAAACAAGAGTACACACAAATTTAAAAAAACTAGAGAGATGCCTACCTCTCTCTTCCCTTACATAGTATCTCTTATATAATTCCACATAGTATGCAGATTATCATATTGGTATTTTTCATGCTTTCAAATTTAAATATATGTCTTTTATAAGTAGAAGTATTACTTAAGTTCATGATATATAAAAGAAAGAAGATAAAAACAAAAACAGATAAGATTCTTAAGTAAAATAAGTAATTCTTACCAGATCATGAAACATCTGATATTTATCTGATTTTTACTTATGTATATTTTAGCATACCTAAAAAAAAAGAGAGAATTCTCCATTTTTGTTCTTATGTTATCTCCTTGTTGTGATGTAAAAAGAAAGATTATTTATTCCCCTTTCTTGTTCTGTTTTGCAGCCAGTTATACCATTTGTCCCAAATTTTGTAGAAGACTGGGTCTTCTTTCTCTTTAACCTGCATGGTTAATCTATTCATTTCTGTCATTCATTCTCTGTTAATTGTGCAGTTTAAGAGGAGAATGCAGCAGGATGTTCAAAGTGGGTCCAGAGGGAAAGTGATTAGAAAGGGAGAGTTCTGTCCTGTTGGAGCGGAGAGATGACTGTTGACTTTAGACTTCTGTTTGTAAATCCCACTCTAAAGCATTGTATCCGATGAAGGGATTTCAGTGGATCAGATGGACTATGTGTCCATTAGGTAGTTTTTGACAGTTTTGTGGAATTAGAACAAAACGAGTTTGCATTGCAGAATATCCCAAACATCTTTTACATCTTCTTACATGATGATCACTTGTGCCCTGGAACTTTCCCAACACTTTCCAGGGTTTTATTTTACAAGTATTTTTTTCCCAAATAGAAATTTTATTTTTTCTATCCAACATAGAATTTTAAAAAACAGTACATAACTACAAATACTGAAACTTTGTTTAGACTAAAACATATATAAAAATTTTCTTTTTTTATTAATCATTCAATGGAGGCTTATTTTCTTCGATTAAAAAAACATTCTACAGAACTTATATAATATTATCAAATAAAGAAGACCTCAAAAAATCAAGTCTTTTTCCCACCTTACATTAAAAAATTACATTGCATCAGTCTAAATCATATCAAATTCTATATTATGCCCATCATAATTCAAACTTCCATTTCTACTTTAGATTAATTAACTAATTCAGTATCAACTTATCCTGTATTTACTAGAGGTTCTATATGTATCTCTAAAATAGAACAAAAATACTTATTATCATTTATCAGATAAACTATATTGGAAAATTCTATGTTTAAATTCTTATTAATAAATGAGTTTGTATCGTATCATTATATACAAGTATTGAGGCCTCCAATAAAAACAGCAGGAGGATGGTATGATAAAGAAATACTCCTTTATAGCTGTTGCTGCCTCTTTGCCAATTTGTCTCCCCTCCCTAGGAACATGTTGTGGATTCTCTCAGGAAAGGGCTGATGAAGATTGGAATGGGGACTGTCCTATAAAGGCAGAGCAATAAAGAACTCCCCGCCCTCTATTTCACCTCCTACCCTTGCCTACCTTTGTTCATTTTTTGGCCAAGTGAGTTAATTTCAAAGGCCTGAACTCTAGCAGGACATTTTTGCTATATTCTAAGAAAGGCACCTGAGAGAAAGCTGAGAAATTAAACTTAACTAATGGAAGTTAAGGATTGGAGATTTGCTTTGCAGCGTGCCAGCTTTTCAGTTTTTGAATTTTTTTTAAAAAAAGGTTTTAAAGATAGGAAAAGACAGCTGGGCAGGAAACCTAGCAGATAGCAAAATAAATGTCTTTCTGTCTGTCTGTCTGTCTGTCTGTCTGTCTGTCTGTCTGTCTGTCTGTCTGTCTTCCTTCCCATTTAATTGCTAAATTAAATGGTTGTGAAAATTATTTTACTTTTGTGTTTCAAACATACAATTGATACTACAGTATTGTCATCCCATAGTATGTAATATATTTTTTTTTTTCATTTTAAAATATTTTTGTTTTTAAAAATTAAGTTGCTTAAGTCATTTTAAGTGCTCTTTATGATCTAATTTTAGAAGCTACATGTCAGTAAGGTTTCTGTTCTAATAGCTCATAGAGAGAAAAATTATACAGGCTGATTTTGGATTTGCTAAACTTGTCATGAACAAGAACTCTATTCTCCTACTCCTGGGGTTCCCTTTCCAGAACCCCAGTCTATCACATTACAATCTTCTCCAAGTTGAGTTTAATACCTGATAATTCTATGGATATGTTTGGGTTGCATTTTTGGACTCAGTGTGGCAAAGGACTGCTGCTCTCTTCTTCAGGGATGGGAAATTTCCTCCTACAACTGTGAATTTCCTGGAGGTCTCCATCAAAGTACTGTACTAACAAGATTGTTATTACTAAAACAAGATTAGCCAAGTACTGCCCTCTGCTGCGTGCAAACCTTTATCACATGCATTTAAATGAGATGAGAAGTCTTCAAGGTTGTTTTTCCCTGTTCAGATCAAGGACACATTTAATAGAACTATCATCATGGTCAGGCATTACATTTTGGCCATTTCAATGTTTGCAAAGAATACTAATTAAGCAACACATGTCCTTTAGTGACTGTCTACCAGTCTTGACCTCTGTGAATAATTTCATAAAAATCTCTTCACTCTGCTCCACAAATGAAAAAGAAAGTTTGTGTGTGTGTGTTGGTGTTCATTTAACCAATCTTTAACTCCATCTGTCATGTATTTCTCTATGAATTTTCTCTACATTTGTTGTGTGGCTTGCCAAAAAGAACAACCTTCTGAGAATCAAAAATCAACTTAGAAAAATAAAGTTCCGTTCTTGACTGGAGAAAAATAGCCAGTTCCTGGTTTATAGAGAAGAGCTGCATATCCTATCAACAACAGCACATGGAAGTATCGTTTCTGGCCAAGTAGGATTTCATTTCTAAGTGGAAATCCGATTCCCACCAGGAAGAGAGACTCTGTTTGAGGAAGGGACACCGAAATCTTGGCTACACCTGCCTATACTCTTCCCCAAGACAAGGCTTTTACAGTCTTATTTAGACAGAAGAAATTCTCAATTTGGAATCTGGAGCTTTTTTTTCATTAAAAAGTTTCTGTTAGATAGAGTAAATGGAAAAAGCAGACAAAAGTGGCTTCAAAATAACAGCTCTCCTTGCCCAAGTGGGCTTCTGCTAGGTCCCAAGCCTCTTGTGGGGGGGAAGAGAGAAGCCCCAGCCTGCTGTTCCTGGCCCCCACCTCTTTGCGCTTGCTGGTGAGTATTCTCAAACTACTGTTTCCACAGCGGTTGCAGGGAAAGTGGGCTGGAGCTTCTCCCTCCTCCCCACAGGGGGCGCAGTAGAAGTCTGCTCAACAGGGAGGCGGCCCTCCTTTCCACCGCTAGCCCCTCACACTTGGCACTTCCCCGACAGTGGGAGGAGGAGCTGGCAGGGCAGAGGGGGCAATGGCAGGCTACGGAAGCAGGCCCTTAGCACTGGCTAAGAGGTGGTAATAATAATAATAATAATAATAATAATAATAATAATAATAATAATAATAATATATTAGATTTGTATGCCACCCCTCTCCGAGGACTCAGAGCGACTCATAACAATAAAACATCATATACAAATCCAATGTTAAAACAGTCTTTAAAAAACCCCTATTAAAACAGTCATACAGCCCAAACACACCATTCATAAAATCAAAGGCAGCTAAGGATATATCAATTCCTCCATGCCTGGCGACATAGGTGAGTTTTCAAAAGTTTGCGAAAGGCAAGAAGGGTGGGGGCAGTCCTAATCTCCGGGGGGAGCTGATTCCAGAGGTAGCAGTGTCTCCTCATCCTCCTGCTAGCATCGCACTCCAGGCAGCGTTCAGTCAGCCCTGCCTGGCCTCCCTCTGCAACAGCCCACATGGATTCCGGACAGTGCAGCTTCACAGTAGTGATGACAAGGCAGGCAAGCGCAGGGGAGCGACTGGCGGTAGCACTTCTGGCTGGCAAGTGGGGGGATGTTATGGGGCATGCATGCATACCGGCCAACTAGTCTTCCGGTTTCTACGTGCATGACAATCAGCTGGCTGGCTGTTCTTCCGATTTCTCATGCTGCCGCACATGCGAAGGCAGATTGTTGTGCATGCATGCGCACCATTAATCAGAAGACTAGCTGGCTGGTGTGCCGGTGTGCACCAAAAACCCAGAAGAGGAAGGGGTGATGCCATGCGTGCCAAGTGAAATGGTTCCGCGTGCCACTTTGGGCATTCATGCCATCACAATCCTGTAGCATTTCAGACAAATAGCTGTTTAACCTCTTATTTAAAATCTCCAGTATTGGAGCAATTTTCAGTCAGTCCACTGATTAATTTTTCTAACTATCAGGAAATTTCACCTTATTTCTAAGTTGAATCTCTACTTGATTAGTTTACATCCAGTATTTCTTGTCCTGCCTTCAGGTGCATTTGAGAATAGGTTGACCCCCTCTTCTTTGTGGCAGCGCCTCAAATATTGGAACGCTATTATGTCGCCTTCTGTCCTTTTCATTAAACTAAACTAATCTTACTTTTCAAAAATTTGCAAAGTTCTTGGATTTTTTCCCCTTGAGGATTATCATCCATAGAATCCTTTTCAAGCTCTCTCTCTGTTTATTGAAATTTATTCTTTTGAATGCTAAGACTCTAGTTTGACTTTGTTTCCTTGTGCTTGCGTAATGTCAAATTCCAGTATTGCATGTTCATTTCCCACTCACATCCAAGATTCCTGTAAATTCAACACCTTCTATCATTTCATCTCTATTAGTGAGAATTAAGTCCAGTATGGCTGACTCTCTATTTCCCTCCTCTACATTTTGGGAGACAGGTTTTCTGCTTGGTTTCTCAGGAATCTGTTTGATGTTCCCATAGATACAGAGTTTGTCTCACAGTTGATGTCAGGGGACATAAAGTCCCCCCTTACCATCAGGATGTGCTTCCTACATATTTTTGTTAATTGACTAGTAAAAAGTCCACCTATTTCTTCTGCTTGGTTGGGTGACCTTTAATATACTATACATCAGTATATTAAAGGTCACACACTTCACAGTGTTTTACAGCCCTCTCTAAGTGGTTTACAGAGAGTAAGCATATTATCCTTAACAATCTGTGTCCTCATTTTACCGACCTCTGAAGGATGGAAGGCTGAGTCAACCTTGAGCCAGTGAGAATCAAACTACCAAACTGCAGGCAGTCAGCAATCAGCAGAATTAGCCTGCTTTACTGCTGGAGGGATTTAAATTGTTTGTTTGTTTGTTTGTTTATTTAGACTTCTATGCCACCCAATCCCAAAGGCTCAGTTACCCAGTACCAAGATAAGCATAGACTGACAACAGACAAAGAATCAAGTAGAAAACAATACCCTCATCAAGGAACTACCCAGGAGCAAAACTATTGTCTCACCAACTATTGTCTCACCAACTATTGTATATAAACAGGGAGCAAATCCCACTGTCACTAGCACTGATTATATTAATTAGTTAGATAATGAAATTACCCAATTAATAGGTTTTATTTATTTATTTTATTTATTATTTATTCCAATTTTTATGCTGCCCTTCTCCTTAGACTCAGGGTGGCTTACAACATGTTAGCAATAGCACTTTTTAACCGAGCCAGCATATTGCCCCCACAATCCGGATCCTCATTTACCCACCTTGGAAGGATGGAAGGCTGAGTCAACCTTGAGTCGGTGATGGGATTTGAACTGTTGACCTGCAGATCTAGCAGTCAGCTTTAGTGGCCTGCAGTACTGCATTCTACCCACTGCGCCACCTCGGCTCTATTGAGGAATGGTACACCATTCAAAGTGAGATTTTAGCAAGCACAGCTTATATATACCACCAGCCTTTTGATGGCAATAAAATGATATGAAAAATATAGTTTCTATGAGGATATGACCTGTAATTTGTTAATACTGCTGCTTTATGGTCACATTCCCCACTGCTTAGTCTTTGCAGAGTTGTAATAATTCCAGTTTTATTACTCTCCACATTCTGGAAATTGCTCTGGGGAAGAGTGTGGCAGATTTACTTCTAAGTATGACTGTAACAGTAAACTGAGTGATAATAATGATGCAAGATAGGAAGGCTTGGTTCACAGAAGCACACCTGTTTCCTGTACTAGTTGTCACCTTTGCACAGGAAGCAGGTCTGAGGTTGGGGGGTTTTGGCTATAATTCTCTTTGTATTCACTAGCCATCTTTAGTAAGTGAAATTCACAACATTCTGAGCAAACTATCATGTGTCCAAGTACAACACGGGTAAACAGACTTCAGGCTTCTATCCTGTTGCATCGTATGCTACAATCAGCCAGCTGCAAGACACAAATTTTAAGTTAGACAAGAGGACACTAGGCCAGAATTGTATTCCCAACCTCTTCCTAAATTTTTTTCATTTCAGCTATATCATTTAGTAGAAAATATCATTTTGAGATTACTATCGATGAACAAGTAAACGAGTAAACCATAAAATAATAACTAGAAAGAACTATAAATCTTGTGTAAATAAACCGGCTGAACATTGTGTTATAAAGATGACAGATCCTCAATTGTTACAGGAAGCTTTACTATTAGCAAAGCAACATTCTTTCTATCTATATTACTATTTAGATAGAGCCTATTTATTTATTAGAATTGTATCCTGCTTTCATCCAGGAGCAAAAGATAGCATACACAGCAATCACTTTTTCCATTTCCTCTCACAGCAAGGTAGGTTGTGATGAGAGAGAGAGACAATGACAATGAGATGAGCTCCTGTAGCTAAGGAAGAACTAGAATGGAGTGTTCAATCTATCAGTGAAACTTTTCCACTGACGCCCTTCAATAGCTTCACATAAAGCTATTATGAGATTGCTATTTAAATATCCCCAAATGCCTAAGGGAAGTGCTACATCCAGCCACATACTTGAATTCATTAATAAATAAAATATAAGCGCAAATCTGTGATTTCACTGAAAGGAATTCATCCAGACTTTTCCATACGTGCAGCTGTCTCTCTCCTTAATTTTTAGTAATTCAGTCCCAGAGAAAGATTGTTAAGTTCACATTGGCTATTTTTACAACTGGCTATTTTGCACTGGGCTGTTTTTGTCTTTGTATCTATCAGAAGATACTCTATAGAGAGCCAGGTGTAGGTACACTGCTGAGTAACAGTGAACAAATGTTCAGCCAGCACTAGATAGTTATCTGCTACCTGGCCTCCAATTGTTGCTTGACTTTCTTTATTAGTATGACACTTATTTGGAAATATATGTTAGGACAGATACTATTTAATTTTCCCTGGTAGGAAGACATAATGGAACTCTGGCTACACTCAATTATTTCATTTGGTAGAGATCTAATTCTTCAAAGTAAGAAGATTCTATCAGAAATATTAGTAGTTGCTATTCAGAGCCTGATCTTCAACAATAAATCATTCTGTGTTACCATTTCAGTCCATGGTAGAAACTTACTTGCCTTGCAGGTGCCATGGGCAACAACTCCTACCTCCTGCACAACACTTAATTAACCTGTTTCCTTGTAGAGAGGAGAATAATTATATTCAGCAGCAGCCAAAACATGAATATTTGCATCCTTTGCATATGAGGCATAGAATTCCACCCTTTTGCACCTGGATGAGTTGTTTTGTCCTTTCATCACCAATTAATGTTTGGGTGGTTTTTATCAGGTACCTATCTGGAGTCCTAAAAAAAGAATATCTTAAGGGAGCTGGAAAGAACTATTAACAAAAGCCTCTGTCAGTGAGAAAAACTATTTGTACCATGGCAGCCTTTAAAGATGACTCAGAAGTTTCAGCTGGTAGAGAATGCATCTATTTAAATTTTTGCTACTATGGTTAGACATAACAATCACATTGCATCAGTTCTACATCCATTATACCGTACTGGTAATAGTATACATTATATAGTATACAGTGCCAGAGCTTTTTTGGTTTAAATTCAAAGTGTTGATTTTAATCTTTAAAAGGCTAAATAGTATGGTTTTAGGTTGCCAACTATAATGGTATACTGTACATTGCTTGTTTTGTTGTGAATGCTTTATTTTCATAACTGAATAACATCATCAGTGCTAGTGTAATTATATGTGTGTGTTTATATATATACCATATATAATTATTCATATGCAATGTTTATCTCCCAAAGTACATTTGAATATTCCAAAGTACATTTGAATATTTCAAAGGCAATTAATTAGAAAGAGGGGGAGTTCTTAGTATGGTAATATGTTTACCCAGTTCTCAATCTTATATAAAAAATATTTAGCATTCAATTTTTTAATGTTGTCAGTTATGCTAATCAGTCTATAATTTGAAGGATCAGCCTTATCACTTTTATTATCTTTCGATTTATATAAATGAGAACCACAATGGAGAACTTCGAACCTGCTGGGATTTGAAAGGACTTACTGGTATTTTTATTGATAAATAAATTGGCAAGCAAAGGAGTCCACCAATCAATGTTACACTTAAATTATTTGGGGGAGGGAATGAAGATTTGTATGTTGTCCCTCTCCAAAGACTTGGAGAGTCTTCTGCCATAATAGTGCCAGAAAAAGGCTGGATTTGGGTTTTTCGCTACTAACTCTAAATTTAACAAGGGAACAAGTGTGGAGACCTCTTGCACTTGACAGTTTTCTTGTATTCTTGTCTATTAGCGTGGTAACATGATTATTTTGCTGTGCTAAATACACAGCAAGCTTTAAACTTTTACAAAGGCTCTGAATCAAACCAATGGGGGTCTTTTATCGGGAACCTCCCAGGAAGGACTTTTTCAGTTAAGAATTTTCTTAGTTCTGCATCTGTTTTCATAGGCTGTAAGTACAGAACTGACATCTGTGCAAGGTTAGGTTTATCAATCAAAGCTTAATCAGATTTCATACATTCAGCCAAACCCCACATGTCCTCTCTGGCCCATTTTATCCTTCTATACTCATGGACCTCTGGGGTGAAGTCAAATTCATCTTTCAGTTGTGATATAGAATCTCTAAATGTTCCAGAAATTCATAGTAATTGGCTAGTGGTCACTATTTCTCTTACATAAACCTGGTGGGAAAATAGAGAGCGATAGAAAAAAAAAACCTTGCTCTTTCTAATGAAGATGATTGAAGGTGATGAAACAGAGCTCTGCTTTCTCACCTTCAATCATCTTCAATTTTATTTCATTAAAAAGAGCACATTTTTTTTCTATCATATATGTCATTTTTGTGATGGTTTTTTTTCAAATAAGACTGCAAAAATCAGTCAAATGGACACCTGGTCCACTTGACAAAGAATGGCCTTGGTATAAAGATTACCCATCTTACGTTCAGTACTACAAGAGGTCTGATGATCATCAACATTTGGTTGAGTTTTTGCTTGGCCTAAAATGTTGCTAGACTATTATGACTGTTGGTTCATCCAGAGTTGAAATTTTTTCTTCTGGGGAGTCCCTTTAGCCTGCAGTCCACGTGGTAGAATTATCAAGAAAGTGCTGGTGCTATTTGGGTGATGCAAAGTCAGCCCCTTTTCATCTGTTAAAATTACCAATTGTCTTCCATCTGGTTACTTTTCTGATAAGAATCCTCAGTTAAATCAAAGTTTATCAGAGATGTTTGTAAATTGTATAATTGCTTTTGCAACCCTTTGTATGTGGGGGGGGAGGAGATGGTGACACTAATAAAATGTTTTGCTAGTACATGATCTGTTATAAATTGTCAAACTCAAGGCCTGGAGGCAGATCCAGCCCATGGAACAAACCTGGAAACAGTGATGGACCAGCCCACGGTGCCTCTACCAGTGAAAATGGAGGTCGCAAGGGCTGCAGGAGATCCTCCCAAGCTCTGATTTTGCTGGCAAGGGGTTGCAGGAGGCCGCCACAGGAAAAAACAGAGCTTGGCAGCCCGTTTTTGCTTGCAGAGTGCTTAGGCCACCACAGGCGGTCCCGACATAAGTGATGTTGAACTGGCCATGCCCACTCTACCCTTGCCCTCTGTGTCCCCCCTCCTGAGGTCAAACAGGACCCTGATGCAGCCCTCAATGAAATTGAGTTTGACACACCTGCTTTAGAAGATAACCATTCCACTGCCTCTTTGTCTACCAGATAAGGTTGACAGCAGAGGAGTTGATTTGTATCCCAATGTTCCCCGTCTTTTAAGATGTATGTGTGTGTGTGTGTGTGTGTCTGTGTGTCTGTGTGTCTGTGTGTGTGTGTGTGTGTAGGGCAACCTGCTTGATTTGAAGGAGTTGTGTATTCCCAATTTAAATTAAAATATATAACAAAAGCAAAATAAATTAAAATAAAATAAGGAGTACACATACAATACACAATATACGTGCACGCCTTGCCATCTTGACTCTTCCCCTCTTTTTGAAAAATAAATAAATCTAAGGAAAGTTTTCTGAAATAAAGAATTGTTCTTCATAATAAAGGACATGTAGTCACTGTATCTAATGTGATATATACCGTGTTTCCACGAAAGTAAGACAGTGTCTTACTTTCTTTTTATCCCCAAAAGCCCCACTATGTCTTACTTTCGGGGTATGTCTTATATTGGAAAAAATAAGACCCACCCGGCCAACCCACCTACCTGAACCCGCAACACCCGTGTCCGGTAAAAAGTAGTATTTTAAAAAATCTTCTTGAAAAATCTGGGTCTTCATTTTTACCCACCAGGGGGGACAAAGAGCCCGAAGCACCCTCCCCCCCACACACAAACACACGGAGACACATCCGCATCCCCGCCTGCCCGCCCCGTCTGGGCCCCGCCATGACGTGGCAGCCGCGTCCGGTGCACACGTCGGCCTTGACACGTGTCCGCCCACCCGGCGTCTCCGAAGCTTACCGGTCTCTGGCGGGTGCCTTTCGGCAGGAGAAGCCTTCGCCGGGCTGCTTCGCTGCTTGTTCCCCGCCACCCCCCCTCCATACGTCACCGCCGCCTCCGTCTGATCCAAATGTTGCTGTTCCTGCTGCTCCCGCTGCTCCCGCCAGCATCTCAAGCGGATGCCGTGTTGCCCGTCCCGGCTAAGCCGGCCGGACGTTGTCCGTCGTCGGGGAACAAGCAGCGAAGCAGCCCGGCGAAGGGTTCTCCTGCCGAAAGGCGCCAGCCAGAGACCAGTAAGCTTCGGAGACGCCAGTTGGGCGGACACGTGTCAAGGCCGACGTGTGCACCGGACGCGGCTGCCACGTCATGGCGGGGCCCGGACGGGGCGGGCGTCGGCCTTGACACGTGTCCGCCCACCCGGCGTCTCCAAAGCTTACCGGTCTCTGGCGGGTGCCTTTCGGCAGGAGAAGCATTCACCGGACTGCTTTGCTGTTTGTTCCTCGACGACGGACAACGTCCGGCCGGCTTAGCCGGGACGGGCAACACGGCATCCGCTTGACACACCGGCGGGAGCAGCGGGAGCAGCAGGAACAGCAACATTTGGATCAGACGGAGGCGGTGGTGACGTATGGAGGGGGGGGTGGCGCGGAAGTGGGCAGGAGGCGGCAATACCCCCGTGTTTCCCCGAAAGTAAGACATATGTCTTACTTTCGGGGTACGGCTTATATTAGCCGACCCCCCTGAAACCCCCGATACGTCTTACAATCGGGGTGTCTTACTATCGGGGAAACCCGGTATTATTTGTCAGCAATTCCTCTGTGAATTCTACATAAAACAATACCACCAAACTTTGTACTAAAGAATTAATAGATCCAGATTTGCCATCAAGAATCAAAAAAGAGAAATATCACATCATTTTAAATTTCCCAGGCACTTTATGTGGCATATTTCAAAATTGCCATTTTGTAAAAATTAGAATTTAAAGCACAATTAAGTAAGAGATTACTGAACTCACATCAAAAGATTCCAGACAATTTCAAAAGGTCTCCATAAATGCAATAGACTATTAGCACATTATAATTAATATGGCAATTACATATATCTACATCTGCATAACCAGTCTGCCTTCAATCCTTTACTCTCCTTTGGCTCAATTTAAATTCTGTATCGTTTTAACCACTCCATCCATTTGATAGACTGTAGTAGCTTTTAATAAAATTGGTTAATCTAATAGTTGCTATAGTAGACTCTTTCCACCATAGTTTAACACCTTAATATGATCCTCTCATCTTATTCTGGCCATATCGTTGAAGATAGAACACCATCTTACAAATGGTAGACAATCTTTAATCAGTGAGTTATATACCTCATCAAATCGTTTACTTTTTACTAAGTTCTAATGAAGAATGAAGAATTTAAACTTTTTATGTGAAGTACTAGAAAACAGATAGCATTAAGAATAAATTCATTATCACAGGTAAATTCATTTACCTATGGTAAAAATGAATCAGTTCTCCATACTTTCCAAATTACAATACAGAAATCTATTTCCTTCCTGTAACTGCTAAATTTGTATTTGTTTTAGGACTTGCTCTCACTGCTGTAGGATATTTAACAATAATTTCAATATAATTTATGACATTTATTTTATGCCATCAGAAAGAAAAGGAAAATATAATTTGACTACTTAATATCTTATTCCTAGCTCTTAGAGCTATGGTAAATATCCTTTTAAAATACAGAGCAAGTTTCTGATGCCAATATCATTCTTGGCCTGATCTCCTGTACCTGTTATCCTTTTCCAGAATCCATTAAGCATCCATTATCCATAAATTCCCTGGCTTTTTGCTGAGTTTCACTGTGGAGGATTCTTGCATATTAGCCATGCCCCACCCTTTAAAAAGAAACCAACTCTGCTCTAGGTGTGGTTGGTCCTAGGGTTGGAGAATATATGGAATAGGTCAGGAATAATATTTTATCATTGTCTCTAAAAGAAAACATCAAAGAAGTACAGTGATACCTCATCTTAAGAAAGCCTCTTCATACAAACTTTTCATACGAACCTGGTGTTTAAGATTTGTTTGCCTCTTCTTAAGAACCATTTTCACCTTACGAACCTGAGCCCGGGTGCATGGGCTCTCTTACTGCGTGTGCGCTCTCTTATTACTGCAGGGATTCCTCTGTCATGTGACTGCCACTGCCAGGATTTCCCATTTGCTTGCCGCCCCCCGCCGGGATTCCCTGCCTCCTTTTGCTTGCACCTGCAGTCCCGAGGCAGGGAACGCTGGAGCTGCCCCATTTCCCTGCCACTTTCCCCTCTAGCCCTCCACTTCCTCTGCTCCCCACAGCCGCCCCATCCAGCTGCCAAAATCCCCCCTAACCTATTGCTTCCTTTGCCCCATCTCGCTGCCAAAATCACCCCTCAAAAGCTTCCTACGCCGCCCCAAATCACTTCCAAAGTCTCCCAAAATCACCTCTCCTTTCAAAATGCCTCGTTTCCCCTTGCTGCCTTTCTTCACTCCATTTGCCTTTGTTAGGACCTTGATTTGGGGTGGCATAGTAAGCATTTGAAGGGGTGATTTTTGGCATGATTTGGGGCAACGTAGGAAGCTTTTGGTGGGGTGATTTTTGGAGTGATTTCGGGCAAAGTAGGAAGGTTTTGAAGGGGTGATTTTGGGAGTGATTTGGGGTGGCATAGGAAGCGTCTGGAGGGGTGATTTTGGGAGCAATTTGGGGTGACGTAAGCAGCTTTTGGAGGGGTGATTTTGAGAGAGATTTGGGGTGGCGTAGGAAGCATCTGGAAGGGTGATTTTGGAAGCGATTTGGGGCGGCGTAGGGAGCATCTGGAGGGGTGATTTTGGAAGCAATTTGGGGCGGCGTTAGCATTCATTAGGACCTCCATTCCTTGCTTCTCCTCGCTGTCCGTCTCCACTCCATTAGCCTTCACTTTGTCTGCCCACCGCTTTTTTTTTTAAGCCTTAAAGTTTGGATTTTCCTAATGGGTTTGCACGCATTATTTGCTTTTACATTGATTCCTATGGGAAGCATTGTTTCATCTTAGGAACTTTTCTACTTACGAACCTCGTCATGGAACGAATTAAGTTCGTAAGACGAGGAATCAATGTACTTTTTCACAGAATGACAGTGACTTTCCTGCTTTCATTTGGGATTTGGTTGAGTAGACTTTAATTGGATACTTGTTAAGAGAATTTATTCCAAGGCGAATCTGATGAAGTGGAGGAAAGGGTTGGAAGAGTAGCTAGACCAGTTGTGGATGATAACTTACTCTGCTGACTGTCAGGAAAGAGTAAAGGGGAATGTGACCTCATTGATCACACAGTTTCTTGTTGGAATACTTCAAAAATCTGGAGGTTAGCAGATCTATTGGGTGATGATTCTTCTGCTATCCCTCTGGCCACAATTAGAAGATAAGATAGAGGCTTTTTTTTAAAAGTGTGGTCCGAGGACCCATGGGTTCTCCCAAAAGCCTTTTAGAGGTCTGAAAAATAATATTGAAAATAATTCAGTATTAAAATTCCATCAAACTATGAGAAATGGTAGCAGCAATAAATATATTCATTTTAATTTTCAATACAGTAAATGTAAATAAATATAATTATACAAATAATGTTATTTGAGGGCTTTCCATCATTTTTTAAAAGTGGTTCTTAGGAAATCCTTAAGAACTGTCCTGTGGATAATCTCATAGGTACGTTTTGTTTCTTCTCTTGCTTAATGCTTTATGAAACTACTATGAAGGATAATTTGCAGGTCTCGTGCTAGCTGTCATCAATGTGCTGATTATGTTATCAAATTATGGGTTTGTTGCACAGTCAGCCATATATTTAGACTGGATTTTTCATTTTTATTCACCTTTCAAGTTCCTTCTAAGCAGTGGTTCTCAACCTGGGGGTCAGGACCTCTTTGGGGGTTGAACGACTATTTCACAGGGGTCACCTAAGACCATGGGAAAAGACAAATTTCCTATAGTGTTAGGAATGAAGGCTTCTATTCTGGTGCGTTGGAACATATTTTTATAATCCGACCAATCAGGCGTTTTCACTGGGATTGTCCCTCTGACCTTCTTGCCAATCAGCTTAAAGATCTGTTGGGTGAAATGGCGCTAGACTTATGGTTGGGGGTCACCACAATATGAGGAATTGTATTAAGGGGTCGCAGCTTTGGAAAGGTTGAGAACCACTGCTTCTAAGGACCCGAGGCAAGCATGTTGTTATTTCATGGTGTTTATGTTGCAAGATGTAAACTGTCCCAAATAAATTTTGCAACTGACTGGTAGTGATTTTGTCAATGCCAGGGGTATTAAAGTGATGCTCCAAATGTTTTGGAATTGCACCCAGGATGCCTGTAATTATTGGTACTATTTTTCTATCTTCTACTACATTCACTCTATTTCTACTAGAAGGTCTTTGTATTTTATTATTGTCTCCAATTCTTTGGGTTTTTTTCTATTTTGCTGCTTCTAAATATAGTAATATCCATTATGCAGCCTTCATTGTCTTTCTTATCAGCAATTGTTAAGGCTTTGTTGCTTATTATGTGTAGGTAATCTATACTTAGATTCACAGATTAATACTGGTGGAAACTCAATAATTCAAGTACTAAATAAGATTCTAAGAATTATTAAGATTTAAAAATATAGGCAGTTCCAAGCAGAATATTTTTTAGTAAAATTAGAAGATTCAGATATAAAATAATATTTCCGGATATTGAGAAAATCCTTTATAACTAAAGGCAGGGCGCTGTTTTTATTTATACTGTATATATATAAGTATATCCTGGTCAATACCAATATTGCTCTCATAAGAGCTTCATTTACTACTGGGGTCTCTCTCTTTCTCTCTCTCTCTCTCTCTCTCTGTGGAGGGGTGTTTGTGTGGGTGGGTGGGTGTGGGTGGGTGAGAGAGAGAGAGATTAGCATATTATTTTTTGTTTCTTGTTATTATCTATATCTATGAACTGTACCTCACTTGAAGGCCACTAGATTAAAATAATATAAACAAAGTTGTACCTCTCTTTACTTTAAAAAAGTAAAGGCACTGTAGCAGTTGATTAAAAGCCACCCCTTCTTGAAAATGCACTGCACGCATGACAGAAATAAAAAAGGGACAGGGTTTCAATCAAATAACTACAGCCCCCAACTTAACTGTCTTGATCCCTTGGATGCACTGTGAATTATTCCTCTGGAGCAACTCTGATAGGCACCCCCCATTCTAAAGGGAAAAACATGTTGCCTCCTTTTGGCAGCATCCTAAAGCAGAGCCAATAGCTAGAGGAGATTTTTCTTTTTAAAGTTTATTTATAAAACATTTAAAAAACATAACATTTACATCACAATGTAACACAATACAGACAAGTAACACACACACACACACACAAAGAAAAAGGTACAAAGCAGTCTATTCAGTATTTCACATTGTTTTTTGCCTCTTTTCTTTTCCCATTTATTAACTTTCCGGTATTTGTTTAAATTTTGATTTATTTAAATATTTTTCCTTCTTACTTTCTTACTTAATCTTGGTTCTGCTGCTAGAGGAGATTTCTTTACATGCACAGAAACATTTCTCAGCATTTCCAGTCACTTATTATAAGTATTGGAACATGCCTATGCACATAAGAGAAACCTTTTTCAACTAATGAAACTGCCATGTGAGGCTTCAAGGTAGTACCAAATGCATCAATGAGATAAATAGGGGCTCTCTTGCATATTATAAAAAACCATTTTGTCTCATTTTGATTTGTCCTAAAAGAAGACACAGGAGTAAACATAAGAACATAAGAAGAGCCATGCTGAATCAGGCCAAAGCCCATCGAGTCCAGCATTCTGTGTCACATAGTGGCCCACCAATTGTCCTTGGGGATCTTGAGCAGAAAGAGAAGGCAAGACCCTCCCTTTCCCCTGACCCACAACAAATGGTACCCAAGGTAGTCCGGCCTGCCTCAACCAACATAGAGGCGGCACATGGACATCCATTTCAATAACCACCGATATACTTGGCATCCATGAATCTGTCTAATCCTGCCTTGAAGCTATCAAGGCTGACAACTGTCACGACCTCTTCTGGAAGTGAATTCCATAAACCGACGACCCTCTGGGTGAAGAAATATTTCCCTTGGTTTGTCCTCACTTTCCTACCTATGAGCTTTAGGGAGTGCCCCCTTGTCCAAGTAAAGTAGGATTTCAATTTACCACAGGAAGTCTATCCCCCTTTTTATCTTCCAGACTGATTGTATCAGAACCCTTCTAACCTGCTATGCACTTTGGTGATTAAAAAGGCTAAGGGTTGAACTTCCTTTGCTTTAGGGTATATGACACGTCATTCCTTTATCATTTTCATATACAGACTTGTTTTAAGATATCAAGAATTCAAGCCAGTGCAGGCAAATAGTAAAAACTATGCACAGTGTTCATTTTCTTTCTATAATAATGTGCCTAGTCATATGCAAAATAAAACACACTGCTCAAAAAAAATAAATAAATAAAGGGAACACTTAAACAGCACAATATAGCTCCAAGTAAATCAAACTTCTGTGAAATCAAACTGTCCACCTAGGAAGAAACACTGATTGACAATAAATTTCACATGCTGTTGTGCACATTCAGCTTTCTACAGAACAAAGTATTCAATGAGAGTATTTCATTCATTCAGATCTAGGATGTGTTATTTGAGTGTTCCCTTTATTTTTTGGAGAAGTATATACGTATTGGCAAAAACAACTAAGGAATATTTTCAAATGGTTTTAAAGTATCCAAAAGTGTATTTAAATTTTATTTTCTACAGTTATATTTATCTTTTCATGTCTCAATCTGATCTTTATTTCTCTAAAGTGTTTATGCCTTGGGAGATTATTTGGCAATCACATTCTCTGTCACATTTCCTTTTAATGTGTGCGTGATGCTCTGCACCCCCCTCCCGCACACTCTGCGCATACATGCATGAACTCCCAAACACTTCACTGCACATGATGGTGTGACACACACCGTCCCATTTTGGACCTAGCAGGCCTCCCTGCAGTCTCCAAGGAACATGGGGGGGGGGATGCCGCATTCCTCATGCACACATAAACACCCCCCCCCCCCGCATGCATGCACATCTCCCACATATGCACGCCCTCTTCGCATGCATGGCATATACCCCAAAATCAGCTGGTTGGCCAATTCTTCCTTAACGAAGAAACATTCTCTTGGAAAGCAGCCCCCATCTTTTTTAATAGTTCCAGCAGGACTGGGCCAACCTGTCTACAAGACAAAAGACTTCTAGGATTAAGAAATGACCCTCAGAGACATAATAGGATTAACTCATCTAGCAGCTCATTACATGGCACAATCTAAGGATCACTCAGCAAGCTTCAACCAAACCTAAGAGCTCAGACAACCTACAAAGTTAGCTATAATCCCTCCAACTGCCAATACATGTTTTTGCACAGGAACAGGAAGTTCAAGTGCAAAGCCCAAGGGAAGGTATAAAAGCCACCCTCTCTCAAATCCATGTGGTCAGCTGAAGCAGGATCATGTGTTTCGTAGTTTTGTTCACCATTTAAACCTCTTTCCAATCAGCCTGTGTTTCCAGTGTCTATATCCTGGCTTGGAACTGAACCAGATGGATATTTCTTCCAACACCTTTTATCTGTGAAAGCAAGGTGAGATTGATTATCAATCTTGCACAAGAATAGAGTTTTCAAGGAGGGCTAATCATATATAGAATTCTCACCAAGTTCCAAAATATATCGAACTGAGAATACTGAAGGGAATATCAGTACTGGCAGCCAATTGATATAGCTAATAGAAAAAATTCTTTTAATTTTCCACTGGGGACAAAATGAAGGCAACATTATGGGGACTGGCAAAAAAATTATCTTACCAGAATATGTTTGTGCCATGATCTATGGTTGACCTATCCAGATTCCTAAGAGGTCAGTAAGGGGCAAGTACAAGTGCACTAGAGTGCCTCCCGTCCCCTGTCCTATTGCTCTCCTATATCTTTCTTCTATTCCTATATCTCTTCTTCTATTATTTCATTGATATGTTCTATTACTATACCTTCTTTTCTATTGTTTCTTAGATATATTTTACTATGAGTATCTCCTCTATAACCTTCATCATGTATTTTATTATGTGTATATAGATATATGCCCACTAAAACCCTCATTGTGTATTGGACAAAATAAATAAATAAATAAATAAATAAAAATAGTAAGGGAAAGGCCAAAATATGGCACTGTGAAATCACAGTGCCATCTTGTGGTAAAACATTAGATTCAAACAAAATTCAAACAAAACATTTTAAAATGCTGCTCGGTGGTCCCAGTCTCAGTGGCCTGGAACCTGGGAGTCGTTGGATGGTAGACTGTCTCTGCGCCCCTTTATTGGAGCGACAGAAAAGGTATACAATTACCATCTTCTGAATATTCGGAGAATCCGCAAGTTCTTAACAATCGAGACTGCTCGCCTACTCATCCAAGCCCTTGTAACATCACGTTTAGACTATTGTAATAGCTTATTGGCAGGCTTACCATCTTGCTCGCTATTTCCATTATCCCTGGTCTAAAATAGTGCTGTTCGGGTGGTTCTACATCTCTCCAGGTCATCCCATGTGTCAGCCTCGCGTAGATCTCTATACTGGTTGCCAATTCGAACCAGGGCTCAATTTAAACTGTTAGTGATGGTATTTAAGGCCCTGCGCTCAAACACACCAAATTACTTGGTGGCCTTGATATACACCATCGAGGGATCTACATTTGACCAGGAAGGGTCGGTTGACTGTTCCACAGATACGTACAGCAACATCAAAATTGCAGGCCTTTCAAGATCTGGCCCCATGTCTGTGGAACAGTCTTCCTTTAGAGCTTCAGTTAGTGGAGAATTTTCTCGACTTCCGCAAGGCATTAAAGACATTCCCCTACTGAGGTTTGCAGACGATACAACAGTGATCGGAGTCATTCAACGAGAGGTTGAACAAACCTTGTGGTGTGACCGGGACAATCTAGAATTGAACACACTCAAAACCATAGAAATGGTGGTAGACTTTAGAAGAAACCCTTCCACCTCTCACAATACTAGATAACACAGTATCAACAGGAGAGACCTTCAAATTTCTAGGTTCTATCATATCTCAAGATCTAAAATGGTCACCTAACATCAAAAACATCATCAAAAAAGCACAACAAAGAATGTTCTTTCTGCGCCAATTCAGGAAGCTCAAACTGCCCAAGGAACTGCTGATACAGTTCTACAGAGGAATCATTGAATCTGTGACCTGCAGCTCTATAACTGTCTGGTTTGGCTCTGCAACACAACAAGACCGACACAGATTTCAAAGGATAATCAGAACTGCAGAAAAAAACAATTGCTGCCAACCTGCCTTCCATTGAGGACCTGTATACTGCACAAGTCAAAAAGCGGGCGGTGAAAATGTTTACTGACCCCTCACATCCTGGACACAAAACTCCTATACTCAAAATGTCGCTACAGAGCACTGCACACCAAGACAACTAGACACAAGAACAGGGTTTTTCCCGAATGCCATCACTCTGCTACACAAATTCCTTCAACACCGTCAAACTTTTTAATAAGGCTGCACTTCAATTTCTACTAGTTTTTTCTCATCATTCCTATCACCCATTTCCTCCCACTTAGGACTGTATGACTGTAACTTGTTGCTTGTATCCTCAGATTTGTATTTACTGATTGTTTCTTCATTGCTTATTTGACCCCTATGACAATCATTAAGTGTTCAGCCGCATGATTCTTGGCAAATGTATCTTTTCTTTTATGTACATTGAGAGCATATGCACCAAGACAAATTCCTTGTGTGTCCAATCACACTTCGCCAATAAAGAATTCTATTCTATTCTTTGATTCAGCAAATTGAAACATCCTTGTTCTGCGGATCAGCAAGACGGGAAGACATTTGCAAGGTTGGGAAGGTTTTAAACAAATTTTATGGTTTTATTAGTTGTGTTTTAGCTAAGTGTGTGTATTGCCTACTGTTTTTGCTAGTTATACAGGGGTGGACAAAGAAATGGAAACACTTGATCTTTTGGGCATCTTAAAGTTTGAACATATTCAAATCAATCAAAACTTGACATATTTTAAATGCATCATATGGTTCAGGTTTAAGAACTGTTTCCAGAGGGGGATGCCATCTTTCAAGATGATAATGCATGATAATGCACCAATCCATAGAGCAAGAATTGTTAAAGAATGGCACGAGGAACATTCTAATGAAGTTCAGCATCTCATCAGGCCACCACAATCACCAGACCTCAACATTATTGAGCATTTATGATCGATTTTAGAGATTCAAGTAAGAAGACAATTTCCACCACCATCGACTCTAAAAGAACTGGAGGGTGCTTTAACTGAAGAATGGGCTAAAATTCCTTTGGAAACAATTCACAATTTGTATGAATCAATACCTCGGAGAATTGAGGTTGCATTTGCTGCAAAAGGTGGACCAACACCATATTAAAAGATATTTTGATAAATCTTTTCAAGGTGTTTCCACTTTTTTGTCCAACCCCTGTATAAAGGGCATTATAAATAAATGTTTATTGTTATTATTATTATTATTATTATTATTATTATTATTATTAATTATTTATTTATTTATTTGTTTGTTTGTTTGTTTGTTTGTTTATTTATTTATTTATTTATTTATTTATTTATTTATTTATTAGGTTTGTATGCCGCCCCTCTCCAGAGACTCGGGGCGGCTCACAACAATAGTAAAAACAATATTATGGTGCAACAAATCTAATATTAAAAAAGAAGCCTATAAAAACCCTATCATATTTAAAAAAACCAAACAACACATACATAGCAAACATAAATATAAGAAGCCTGGGGGAAGGTGTCTCAACTCCCACATGCCGGGCAGTAAAGGTGGGTCTTGAGTAATTTACGAAAGACAAGAAGGGTGGGGGCAGTTCTAATCTCTGGGGGGGAGTTGGTTCCAGAAGGCCGAGGCTGCCACAGAGAAGGCTCTTCCCCTGGGGCCCGCCTTATTATTAAAATAAGTGTTTAGGGATTTAGGGACCAGCCTTCAAAACTTTTTTATAATTGAAAAGTTGAATATACGGGATACAGGTTATAACTGCAATAAATCTTTAAAATAACTTTTAAAAACTTAATTTAAAAAAATATCTAGAGAAATATCAGGATTACAATTTAATTACAAATAATACTTCCCAAACGTGGTAGGGTCCCCCCCCCCCCCAAATGCAACCTTGGACCTTTTCGCTTTTCATCCAATTCAGAAATGAAAGGCGCTTTTTGGATGAGAAGCGTTTGGTCCTTTGCTTGCAGTTGTTTCAATACCCGATTAGGTAACTTCTTCAAGTGCTAGATGAACGGGCTTTGCTCTGTTTACATCCAGGGATTTGCCCCTGTCAGTGTTGATGGGAGTGTTATTTTTGTTTTGTTTGTCAAATACATATTGTTGGTGTACAAAGATATAATAATATTCATATATATGATACTAGTAAAAGAGAAACATTAGGACAGGGAACGGAAGGCACCCTGGCGCACTTATGCACGCCCCTTATTTTCTCATTTTCTCCTTGAGTGTGTTATTACCAGATCGTCTGCTTGGGGAGAGCAGCCATAAGCAATAACTGACCCCGAACGGAAGGCCGAGGACGCGGGGGGACGAAAAATGCAACGACCCCCTCCGACGGCGCATTTTCGAAGAGCAACCTCGGAGGAAGCGCCACTTCCGCAAGCTTTGCATTATGCTTCCGGGACGCCGTTGCTCCGCCCCCGCATTTCCCGCGAGGATTTCCCCGCGGGGAGTGGCCGGAGCTTCCTCTGCTCCGCTTTCCCAGTTATGGCGGCGGCGGTGGCGGCGGCGGCGGAGGCACCGGCACCTCCTGCTGCTGCTGCTGCTGCTGCTGCTGTGGTTGTTGCTGCGGGGAGGGAGAAGGCAGAGGGGGGAGGGGACGCCCCCTCCCCCCCGCTGCCGCCACCTCCCCGCGGCCAGAGTGCAGGTGAGTGAGAGTGGTAGGCAAGGCGGCTGGCCGGCCGGCCGCAAGGGAGCTGCCAGATCCTGGAGCTCCCGGGAGGGCGCGGAGAGGGGGGGTGCGCGCAAGAGGAAGTGACGCCTTGGAAACGGGCGACGGCCTCAACTGGAATGGGGGCGACGGGACTCGGGACGCGGGCTGGGGGGGAGGGGTGGCGGGGGAGAGGAGCCCGCAGGGCCGAGTTCATGGAAGAGGATAGAGCTCTCTCGTCCTCGGAGGGTGCAAGGAAGCCACGTGCCTTCCGGCCAGGGAAAGCGATGGGGCGGGTGGGACCGAGAGGGAACCCGCGTGGGAGAGCAGGTCCGTTGGGGAGGCAGCAGCTGATTCGGTGCTCCGCTCCTCGCCCATGCTTTCCCAATCAGATGCAGGCGCTCCTGGGAGTTTGCGGAGCCTTAGGCTCCAGAATAAACAACCCCGTTAAAGGAGTGTGAGCCAAAAGGCCGCCATTCCTATTTCGAATGGAAAGCAGCCTGTTTTGAGGAAAGCTAATCCAATAACAAGCCAGCCTTATTTTTCTTCTACCTACAACAGAAGTTGGAAGTAGCAAAAGATAAGGATCCTGATTTCCATCTTTTTTTGCTGCCACCATCCCCTGCCATATATATATTGACGAGAAAATTGGATCTAGAGATTGAGCTAGACCTCTTTTCTATTTATTTGTCCTTTTTTATCAGTTGATGTGTTACGAAGGGTTGGTTGGAAAAAGAGCAGCAAATCATCCATTTTTCCTACTTCCTTTAAATGGCAGACTGTTAAAAGTTATTTGTTAACCTGGTGTAATCCCCTACATCAAGGGTGTCAAACTCGCTATGTCATGTTGCCGTTACGTGACGTTTGACTGCGGTTTTCCCATTTGTGGAGCTGGGGTGGGTGTAGCCTGCATGTGACGCATCTGGCCCGCAGGTTGCCAGTTTGACACCCCTGCCCTACGTCATTCATGAAAAAAAGACTACCAGAGGAAGGTAACTCCATATGCCACAATGCCATTCAGAGGAGAAGCACACGTGAGTGAGACTTGGTAGGTATGTACTCTGCCCACTCCTCAGTGGCAATAGGAAATTTGACTCATCAGATGTTGCTGTACTTCATTCTCTGTTGGAAGTTGTAGCCCAGTAACATCTGGAGGTTCTCCATCCTTCCTTTATGTTTTATTGGCTAGGAGAGCAGCTAGTGATTCAGATGGTATCTGTGCCTCATCTTCTCTGCACTGACAGCTTTAAAAAGTCAGGGAAAAAGCAGTAGAAGCTATAGTCCTTTTTTATGCTTCCTGTCCTTTTTCTTTCTTTCTTGACAGGAGGAAAGAAGGATTGCTACTTCCCATTTGCTGTTTTATTGCCTTTCATCTCCAATGGGCTGCTTGTTACCCTTCCTTTGAAGAAAAGTGTTTAATGATTTTTTGCCCAAGTACATTCACAGTATCCTAAGGCACAACCCTTAGTCTTAAGTATTGCAAGCTGGCCTAGAATGTATTGAAATTTCATAAAGGAAATAAACATTCCATATTTGTAAGGAAAACATTCAAAATGACTTACGTCCAAACCACAATAAAATATAATAAAGGAGTCATAATCTCAAAATAAGCTTTCATCACAATCGGGTAGAATGGAATTGAATAAAGGTTATATGAAGGAGTCTTGACAGTTCAATTATCAAAGTAAGTAGGTTTTTTTGATGAGACCTTAGTAACCATTATGCACTGGATTCCTTTATGGGTCTAGAAATTGCTCTTTTTTTTTTTTACCTCTGACAAGGAAACAGTATACAGTGGTACCTCGGTACTCGACCACAATTCATTCCAGAAGTGTGGTCGAGAACTGATTTGATCGAGTACCGAATTTATTTATCCCATAGGAAATAATGGAAATGGATTTAATTGGTTCCCAGCCCCTGTTAACTTGCTGGGAACCAATTAAATCTATTTTCATTATTTCCAATGGCATAAATAAATTCGCTACTCCAAGCTGCAGGAAAGGTGGGGGCTGCTGGAAGCAATGAGGAAAGGAGCCCCCAGAAGCTGCCATCCCGGCAGCTTCAGGGGGCTGAGGAGCTCTCTAAGAGCTCCAAGCTGCAGGAAGGGTGGGGGCTGCTGCAATCTTGGCAGCTTCTGGGGGCTCTTTTCCTCATTGCTTCCTTTTATTACCTGTAAGCAGCTTCAAAACTTTCTCCTTCCCTGTGGCTGCAACAGCGGCGATTTCCCTTCCAGTAGCAACAGCGCCGGGAACGTCATGTGATGAAGGGAAGCCGCCGGAGCCATCTCAGCAGTTGCTGCCGCTCCAGCAGCTTCCCTTCATTATGTGACTTCCCGGCGCTCTTGCTACTGGAAGGGAAATCGCCGCTGTTGCAGCCACAGGGAAGGAGAAAGTTTTTGAAGCTGCTTACAGGTAATAAAAGGAAGCAATGAGGAAAGGAGCCCCCTGAAGCTGCCAAGATTGCAGCAGCCCCCACCTTTCCCGCAGCTTGGAGCTCTTAGAGAGCTCCTCAGCCCCCTGAAGCTGCCGGGATTACATTTCATATAATGAACAAAATTTTCTCCGGTTGTTCGGTATCTGAATTTTTGCCGAAAATTTTGTTCGTTATCCGAAATGTACGAGAAAGGAAGCGTTCGAGTACCGACGTACCACTGTATTTCAGAGAAAAACAGACTTCTCTAACAGAGAAAACAGGCTAGGAACTTCCTAGGGATCTGAGAGGTTTCTTTCTTAAAGTCCTCCTAAACTTAGCATTTCAAAGGAGATATTAACAGTGAGTGGAATTTTAAATCTCAACAAATGCACACAGTTGACAAACATAATACAATTTGAACTTTTTGAGTGAAAAGAACTTTCTGCCATATAAAGCTGCTTATTGTTGGTTCATCTAATCCAATGATTCATATAGTACTTTCCCAAAGTATTTCCTAGTCTTGACAGCCAAATCATTTTAACTGGAGATATCAGTATAATGGATGTATGCATGCAAAATAGTGCTTATTCCAATGAACTGCCCTATCTTGACAGGTGATCTGTGGCAATAAACAGGTCTTGGAAGATAAAGTCATCAGTCATTACATTGAAAACATGGCACTTCAGTAGATTTGTAGGCAGAATTTGTAAGGTGTCACACATTTTTAGTTACACTATAACAATATTCACAGAGATATTTACATTATTATTTTTTTAAAATAGTATTTAAAACAATGAAATAAAGGGCAGGGTCATGCAATCTTGTCGCTCTTAATAAATTTTATATTTATCTTTCATAAGGCGAATTCCTTATTCCTAAAGGGGCAAAATGATAACCTATCTTGCATTTTTAAATATTTATCTGAGAGTAGATTTCATTGCATTCTGTAGATATTTTGATTCTGATTGTTTTAAACAGTTCTTTTCAAACAATTTAGTTGGTTTGAGAACACTTCAGAACTGATTCTTGGTTCCTTTGTGTTCATTAAAGGGGAATGTGAAACAAAACAATCATGTTTTAAGAGTCTCATTACCGTATTTTTCAGAATATAAGACACTTTAGTTTTTGGGAAGGAAAATAGAGAAAAGAATCTGCTTACCAGACATCCATCTGGCTAGCATTCTTAGTCTGGTCAGCTTCAGCATATTATTTTATTTCCTGGTTAGGGCGTTACAAAAACCTTATTCCAAGAGAGTAACAATGAAAGAGCTTGCAAGCCAGTAAGAGTTGGGAAAATCATTAGCACCCAGTTAGCGCTGGAAAGAAACATTGGGAGCAAGTAGAGCAATGAAAAAACCTACAAAGACTTAGGGCTTGGAAAACATTCTTCACAGAGAGTAACAATGAAAGAGCTTGCAAGCAGGTAAGAGCTGGGAACATTGTTAGCATCTGGTTAGGGCTGGAAAGAAACATTTGGAGCAAGTTAGAGCAACAGAAAAAAACCTGCAAAGACTTAGTGTTTGGAAAACATTCTTCGTGGAGAGTAAGAATGAAAGAACCTGCAAGGTAAGAGCTGGGAAGATCATTAGCACCTAGTTAGGGCTGAGGGAAAAAGCTTCCAAAAAAGCTACATTCAGAGTATAAAACACACCTGAATTTTCAGCCTCTTAGGGAGGAAAAAAGTACGTCTTATACTCTGAAAAATACGGTAATTTGAAAACTATTTTGTCTCATAGGAAGCTGAAAAACTAATAAGAGGTGGGATGCTGATGTGAGATTCAAAGCACTGTTTCTGACTCTAATAGTGTACACTTCTAGAAAGTAACTTGGCACAAAATAAGAGTTGTTTTAAATAAGTCCAAGCATTTGTGTTCAATTAGATATGTTTATCTTTATTTCCACTCTTTTGATGCAGATAATAAAAATGGTTTTAGAATTATTTTCAGTTTGGATAGTGGATTACCTGCAGAGATAGCTGGCTACTATTCAGGAAACAAAAATTCATATTTTCTTGATAGTTTAAAACTAATCTAAGGCACTGATGAAAATCATGCAATGAATCGTTGATTTGCTATCCTTGTAGCAAATAATATGGACATAACTGAAAATATTAATGTAGAATACTTTTATAAATTAATTTTAATTGAATTATAAAGTATTATACAAAATAAATAGACAAGCAATGGAAGGGACAAAGAGAAAGAAATGAGGAAAGATAAGAAGAAAAAGAAGCATTGACTTCCGACTTACTGTTCTGACAGTAAAATAAGGCTCTGACATCAAATTACAATTTTTTGCTTTTTCATAATATAAACAAACCATTTCTATAAAGATCTACAGTATAAGTCTAAACCATAAAACCCAAAGTTAGATTTTTCTTTTCTAGAATATTATAAACATTGCCCTGTGTAGAACTCTAAAATCTTGTTAGTAGCTACTTTGTATGAAAGCATAATTATTCCTTCTTCACTTTCAAAAAATAGAATGGCGATAATTAAAATCGTGAAGAATCTTACCAAGAAATTTATTAATGTATAATGATATAAAAATATTGAAAAATATTATTTTAATTTAGAAAGTTATATTTGAGATAATAGTGAAATGTTTGGCATGCTCAGCTCACTTATTATGCTTTTATACAATATTCTTACCAGTATCTGTAAGTTAGATGTTAAGGAGAGAGTATGGCATGGCATTGTCTACACTCACAAATTTGCTTTAGATACATAGCGGATTCATAGTTCAGATAAAACATGAATTAGGATTTACTAGTTTTGAATTAAGCAGCCTAGTACATTCTAGAAGTTTTGAATTTAAATTATCATCAACCCTGCCATCATTGGTAACGGCAAGAGACCACAGTAGTAATCCAAACTAAGTATTTATCTACACCTTTCCAAGTTATTAGAATTCAGCAGTTGTTTATTTTTCTGCTAGTTGACTACAATCTAGTCCAAGTAGTAAGCACAAGAAAGATATACACCATATAGCCTGTGATCAGCTCCAATGTGGAACTTTCTGTTCCCTTAGACTAGGAGATCAAACTGTTTCAGTATGTTGGCATTTGTGCTACGTTTATGACTGTCACAAAAGCCTTTCTGTTCAAAAACAAATTGGAAATGATAAGAGATTTAAGACTTGTTCTAGGAGTCCTTAAAATGGACAGTACCTATTTTAGTGCACAATCACTTTGAAGAGGATGTTGCTTTAATCTACTACAACCATAAAAACAGCAAAAGTTTTCTAGTTCATAAAATACTTTTGGAGTAGTGTAAGCCATATCGTACAGTATTTATGAGGCATCAAGGCAATCACTTTCCCGCAAGCCTTAAAATGTATGAGAACCAAAGCTGATATTATACAAAAACAGTCTAAAAATCAATACATACATGTGAATTGCATAACCGATTTACTGAATGTGTGCTAAGCTGCTTGACTTGAGTCTTAGTTTTGATTATAGTCAATAAAATATCTTGAGCAGGTTGAAAAAAATGCCCCCCCATAAACTTTATTTAAAATCTTAATTTTTATTTTCTAACCTTCTATTGATTATGTGCCATTAAGTTGCTGGCAATCCTTGGAAACCACAGAGATTTTCTCTAATGATCCCTCCCCAACCTAGTCCTTCCAATAGTGTATATCATTAATCCATCATTGCAGTAATTGAGACCATCTGCCTTGCTGTCATTTGTCCTTTTCTTCCACCTTTGGCATCATTATAGACTTCTCAAGGCAGCTAGGTCATTGCCATTTTACTTAGACTATGATAATTTCAATTCTTTTCATTTGTATCTTGAGTAAGAAGTGTAGTTTGTTCTGCAGTCTATCTTCTAGTCTTCTGAAGTTTTACAAATTATATTTATTTTTTAATATATATTTTTTATTTTTCTCAACCATAAAACCATACATATATAACCCATGTATCTTCAATGGATAACAGCTTATTTATAAAGTCTCTTTCATATAAAATAATAAAAAATCCTAAATCTCAATTATTCATTCTGTCTAAAGAAGAAAAGCTATATTTAATTTTAATTTTAAAAAGTCTAAACAATTTTCTTCCTTCTTCAATTCTAGTACTCTATTTTTAACTCTTGATTTCCTTTTTGAAACTTTTTAATTTGGTTTAAAACATGTATTATATACTTAATGCTGCCTCCTTTTTCTGTCATCCAAGTTCTGACAATTCTGTTTCTCATTTCTTTGTGTTACTCTTACATTAAATTTACCTTACATTAACTATTTTATTTATTATTTTTACTTTCAAGCCATTCATAAAATTTCCCCAAAATTTTGGAAAACTCTGTGTCTTCTTTGTCCTTAATTTTCATTGTAAGTTTATTCATTTCCGCATAGTCTATAATCTTCCTTAGTCCCTCTCTTTCTGTTGGTATTCTGTTTAACTTCCAATTTTGTGCATTTACAATCCTAGCAGCAGTCACTATAGGCACGAGTAAGTATATTTCTTCCTTATTAAATGTTTCTGGCAATATACCTAATAAAAAATATTTCAGATTTTAAATCAATATTTTGTTTCAATAATGTTTCAATCCATATTTGAACTCCTAAGCAAAATTTTTGGGCTTCACTGCACGTCCACCACATATGCTAAAAAGATCCAGGTATATGATTACATTTCCAACAATTCATCAATTTATTCTTAAACATTTTTGCTAATCTCTCTGGTGATATATGCCATCTATAGAACATCTTATACATATTTTCTTTGTAAGCTGTTGCCATTTCATTTTATAATTTCTTTCCCGTAATTGTTACCACATATTTATATCTATTGTATGTCCTATGTGTCTCATCCATTTTATTATTGTCTCTTTCACTTGTTCAAATTCTAATTCAGTGGAGAGCAAATAGTTGTACAATTTCTTTATCATCTTTTCATCTGTTCCCATTAAGATTTTGTCTAGTTTTGTTTTTTCTAAATTAATTCCCATATATCTCATATCTTACTTCTACCTGAATATTCAAGTACTAAATCATTTTTATGTAATTTATATTCTTTTCTAATTTTTTAAGTCCTGTGATCTCCTTATCCTCTCTTATATTTCTATTTAGTACTTCTAATATCAGTAATGGTGATAATGGGGATCCTTGCCTTGTTCCTTTAGTAATGTCTACCAGTCATGTCTCCATTTATTATTGTTTTTGCTGTTTGTTTACTGTAGATTTCTTCCATTATTTTTTTTATTTGATTTGATTTCTATGCCGCCCTTCTGAGACTCAGGGCGGCTTACAACATATTAGAAATCTACATAAAATTGCATTCTAAAAAACAGTTAAAAACAAACAAACAGATTAATACATCAAACATCCTATATTCATTCATTGGGTGGGACAACATATATCAAAGTTTCAATGGCCCCAAGCCTGCCGGCCGAGGTGGGTGTTCAGAGCTTTGTGGAAGGCAGGTAAAGTGGGGGTAGTACAAATCTCTGCGGGGAGCTTGTTCCAGAAGATCGGGACGGCCACGGAGAAGACTTCCCCTAGGCCTCGCCAGATGACATTGTCTGGCTGATGGGATCTGGAGGAGGCCAACTCTGTGGGATCTGATTATACTAGAAATCTTGCCCCAAAGTCCATATATTGTAGTTGTTGATTTAAAAACTGCTACTTCACATTATCAAATGTGTTCTATGCATCCAAAAACATTTAAGGTCTCTTGTTTTTCTAGGTGTTTATAATACTCTATAGTATTCAATATTATACGTATATTGTCTAATCTGTCTCCTAGGAAGGAATCCATTTTGGTCTATATAGATAAATTCACCAAAAAAAATCTTTTCAGACTGTTTGCTATAATAGCTACAAATATTTTGTATCTATTATATTTATATATCATATCAAATATCAGGACTCCAGGAGTTTAACTTCAAGAATCAATTTATTAAATAAGTCCGGCATTACGAATCCAAATACTTCTTATAAAACTCTGCTGGTAACCCATCTAGACCCGGCGCTTTTCCATTTTTCTGTTTCTTAATGGTCTCCACCAATTCCATCGTGATTTTCTCTTTAAATGTTTTTTTTATGTGTTTCTGGTATAGCTCTGCCTTTTCCAAATATTGACATATTTTCTGATCATCAACTTTCTCTTGTTTGTATAATTCTTTATAGTATCTCCATACTATTTTCTTTTTATCCTCTTTATATTGTAATTCTCCTTCATTTTCTCATTGTTTTAACAATTTTTTCCTTTTTATCTTTCCTTATCTCCCTAACCATCTTCCTGGTTTTATTCATATGCTCAAAGAAATTTTGCTTCAATGCTTTAATATTTCTTGCTACTTCTTCATTTTCTATCATATTTAATTTATGCTTCTTCAGATCCACCATTTCTGGCATTTTCAGATCTTGTGGTTATATTTGCAATTTTTTTTCTAAATCCCTATATTCCATTTCAATTTTTCTTTTAATGGCTTTATTCTGTTTATTTATCTTACTCATATCTGTCAGGGCCAAGCCTCTGAAATATGCTTCAGATATATCCCAAAGTATTTGTAATGTATCATTATTATTATTATTATTATTATTATTATTATTATTATTATTATTATTTATTAGATTTGTATGCCGCCCCCTCCAAAGACTCCAAATATAGTACCTTCTTTTCTATTTTCCTGGAAGAAATTACAAATAATTCAAATTCTTTTTCTTGCAGTATTTCATGTTGTAATGTCCATCTCAACGTTTCCCGTTTGCCTCTCCATTGGATTATGGTCTGCCCATACATTAGATTAAATGTCTATTCTTTGTAATCAATTTTTCAAATCCATGGTTGTCCATACCAATTCTTGTCTAAGACTTGTGGCTAGAAAAGTAAAATGTAAATTGTTTTTCTTTTTGAAGTCTCTTTCTCCACACATCAATCAAGTTCCACTATTTAACAGTATTAAAGAATAATTTAACAATATCAATCTAATTTCTTCATATTTCTTTATTTATTTTTCCTATTTTAAGGCTTTTGCCTATCTTTTGCAGATTGTGTCATTCTTTGTTCTCTAGTTACTTTTCCCAATTCCTTTTCTAATTATTAAGTTAATTGTATTTCTTGTCCTCCTGCTGTCTCATTTAGTAAGCATTCTCTTCTCAATTCTAGCTCTTGCATTCCTTCTTCAATTTGTATAAGATTCTTCTCTGTTGTGGCTCTCATTCATACCTCTGCATTCTCTGTAAAATATTTCTGCCTTATTGATTGTATCCAATCTCAGTCTTTGTACTTGCCAGACTAACATTATGCCTTCAGGAATCAACCATCGAAAATTCACTCCTTTCAATTAGTTTCTTTGTCAAAAAATTATATTCTCTTCTTTGGTCTCTTACTTTTCTTGGTACTTGCTTTAAAACTGTGATCTCTTTCTTTTTATATTTGCAGGTAATGTTTCTCAATTTTTATAGCAATTCCATTCTACGTGCCTTTTTGGTGAATCTCACGTATACTTCTCTTGGGAGATTATGTCTCATCACATATGTAGTATGTCATTCAACAGTTTTTCTTTACTTTCTTTCAAAGCGTTTATCAGAATTTCCACCATTATATTATTTAAATTTTATCCTTTCTCTTCATAGACATTTTAGAAATGTAAATAAAATTCAAATCGATCCATCTCTAAAATTATGGGTATTCTTTCTTGCCTGTTTTCAGATATCATCAATTCATCCATTTTTCTTTCATGAGATTCCACCTCTTCTTCCATTTTCTGTAAATGCTGTTCATTTTTCTCTACCAGTCCTTTCATTTCTTCCTTCATTTCATTTAAGTCTCATTAACTGCATCAAATTTATTTTTGAGGTCTTCCCGTAAAGGTAAAAACATATTTTTAACTTCTGTTGTTTCCATTTTTTCTCCCATGCTATAGCATGATGCCAGTGTTACAGTTGATGTAGTTGGCAGGTGATGTGGTGTCTTCTTTGTCACCATTTTGTAATCCATTTGATAAATTTATAATCCAATGGGTATGGGAACCCGATGCCAAAATCAACATCAAGAAATATATATTTGTAATCCAATTAAAATGGGTATAGAAACCCGAATTTAAGATCAACATCAACAAAAAATATTTGTAATCCAATCCAAAGGGTGTAAAAATCCCTCCAAAATTTATAATCTAATCAGGAATGAATATAAAAATCCAAAAAGAAAAAAGAGGGAAAAGGAACTAGAAAAAGGAGAAATAATCTATATAATCCCCAAAACCCTACATGTCTTTTTTTTAAAAATTAAAAATAAAAAAAAACATAAATAAAGCATTCCAAAAATTAGGAGGACAAAAAATAAAAATTATTGAAAAATAAAAATAAAATATTCAAAATGCATTTAAATAATTGATCCAATACTTCACCCCAAAATAATAAAAGGAAAGAGGTAAACATTTAAAAGGGACTTTTAAAAAGGAAAAAAGTTTCAAGTTACCTTCCTCCTAGTCTTCAAAGTCCAACATCTGTTAAAAACAATACACTTGTTATGTGTACAAAGGTCAATGTAGATACAACAAGACAATCACTTATTAGTCCAGATGCCTCTGATGAGAAGCAGCCCAGCTCCAAATTCATCTCAGTTTTTTAGCCTACGATATTTATTGTTATTTATTAAGACTAGTTGGTAGTATATTTAATATCAGTCCTGTTTACTGCTATATGTAGGGGGGGGAAGCCAAAAATCACAGCAAAATCACATTGACTCCATTGAGAAAAGAGGCTTTTTTCCACCACTTCTCCAGCCGCTGGAAGCTGTAGCTCCTTCTACTACAGTCTTCTTTACTAATTAAGATTTTTTTTAAAAAAAAAAAATCAGCTTATTCCATTCCCAAAATCAATACTAAGCAATAAAAAGGAATCTTCTTACCTGGATGATTTCCATCACCTTGATCTTTCTAATACCGCTTCACTACCAGAGCTTGTAGCAACGTGTTGCTTCCAAAATGGCTGCCAGTCAGGGAACTGGTTACCTGCAGGGGTTTTGCATTAACCCTGCAATTGCCAGGCTATTCCCTTACTTCACCGACCCTCCAGGTCAGTTTTGACCAAAATTGGGTCCCCAGGCTGCTACCGTTCAGCAGATCCCCCCCATAGAGCACAGAGGGAACCGTCTGTCTCACTCTGGCTGCAGCTCCATATTTATTGACCACTAATGTCTATAAGATTGAGATTGAATTTGCTTGCTTTGCTTCTAATGCTTTTCTACACCCTAATTCAGCGGTGTCAAACTATTTCATTGAGAGCCACATCACGGTTGTGTTTGACCTTGGGAACAGGGTAGGTATGGCCAGAGCAGGCATGGCCACTTCAACATCACTCGTGTCGGGGGCACCTGTAGTGGCCGAGTGCTAAAGCTGGACTTCTCTCAGACTCTCCCTCACTCTCTCATAACCTATCTTCCTTATTTCCTTTCTTCCTTCTTTCCCCTTCCTCTTCTCCTTTCTTCTTTCCTTCTGTTCCTTCCTTCTTTCTGTTTTCTTTTCCTGCCTCTTCTTGGATGCACAAATGGGAAAGGGGAAACATTTATCCTTTTGTTTTGCTTTCAGATTGTTTTGCTAGCCCTCTGCTGGGAAAAGGGGAACTTGAGGCCATGCGTAGCTCCCCCGAGACCCCATTTCTTTTGCCTGTGGTGGCCTCTACAATCCTCTGCCAGTGAAAATGGAGCTTGGGGGACACATGGCTCTTCTGGGGTCTGCTTTTGGCCATAATGGTCTCCTGTAGCCCTCTGCCAATGAAAATGGAGCTTGCAGCTCCTTTGAGCCCCCTGTTTCAGATGCGATGGTCTGCAGCCCTCTGTCAATGAAAACGGAGCTTGGGAAGGCCCCTGGGCCCGGTTTTCAGCCACAACGGTTTCCAACCCTCTGCCATCCCAGGATGGCCCATTTGTGCTGGCAGAGGGTTGCAGGAGGCCGTTGTGACTGAAAACACCCTCCCCCCAAGGTCCATTTTCACTGAGAGAGGACTGCAGGTCAGTCCGTTGCTATTTCCAGGATGATCCTGCGAACCAGTTCTAAGCACACCACAGGCCGAATCTGGCCCACAGCCTATGCCCTAATTGTCACAGTTACTTATTTACTACTCTTCATATTATTTTCGTATTTGGCAATATAATAAAATATTTCTTTTCAAGCTAGTTTCCCTTCCTTAGCTGCAGTTTCACTTTCCCATTAGTACCAGTTCTTTTTTTCCCCTTTCGCTAAGGATAGTTCTATTGGAAGCATGAGTGAAGAGGCAAAAAATTGAGAATGAAAAGAATGAATGAGTGATTGAATGAATGAATGAATGAAATATATGTATGTATTTATGTATGTATCAGATATTTCAGTGAACAGGTCTTTTTTCTTATGAAGTATAATCACCTTTTCCATAAATAACTTTTAATTCTATTGCCCACATGAAATTAGTTTGAACATGCTGCACCATATTCTGCTGAGTAATGAGTTTGAACATGCTGCATCATATTCACAGAGCTGTCTAAAATTTAGGTTGGATACTTCATATACAGTATGAGGGAGAAGTATTTCGTCAGACACCGATTGTGCAAGTTCTCCCACTTAAAAAGATGAGAGAGGGCTGCAATTGACATTATAGATAGACCTCAACTATGAGAGACAATATGAAACACATCCAGAAAATCTTATTGTCTGATTTTTAATGAATTTGTTTGCAAATTATGGTGGAAAATAATTATTTGGTCAATAACAAAAGTTCATCTCAATGCTTTGTTATAAATCCTTTGTTGGCGATGACAGGTCAAACGTTTTCTGTAAGTCCTCACAAGGTTGGTACACACCGTTGCTGCTATTGGAGCCCCAGATCAAGGGAGATTATCAGTGGTCTTGTATGACTTTTCAATTTTCTAATTATTGTTCTCACAATAGGTTTGAGTTTGTGGACAGGTGTCTTTTATACTGATAACAAGTTCAAACAGGTGCCATTACTACAGGTAATGAGTGAAGGACAGAGTAGCCTCTTAAAGAAGAAGTTACAGGTCTGTGAGAACCAGAAATCTTGCTTGTTTGTAGGTGACCAAATACTTATTTTCCACCATTTGCAAATAAATTTGTTTAAAACCAGATAATGTGATTTTCTGGATGTGTTTTCTCGTGTTGTCTCTCATAGTTGAGATCTACCCAGGATGTCAATTACAGGCCTCTCTCATCTTTTTAAGTGGGAGAACTTGCACAATTGGTGTCTGACTAAATACTTTTCCCCCCACTGTAAATTCATGTATTTTCTATATAACAGTGAAAACAGTTGTGTCACATAGAAACATATTGTCATAAGAACATCCTGTATAATAACACTCTTTAAATGCTTTGTGTCCAGAAATATTAACTTTTCTACATCTGACTACTCTTGGAGAAATATTGACAATATGTACAAGATTACTGTATCTTTTGCAATTACCTAAATACAATATCAATGAGCAGATTAGGATTGAGGGTGGAGAGAGTTTTCAAAGTTCGCTGCCACTGTGTTTCCATGAAAATAAGACCCTGTCTTATTTATTTATTTTTTTGAACCCTGAAATAAGTGTTTGGCCTTGTTGCCATGCATTCAAAAGCCTGTTTAGGATTATTATCAGTTGATATCTTATTTTGGAAAAAACAGGGTAGACTCTAAACTAGTGATGGCAAACCTTTTTTTTCCTCGGGTGCCAAAAGAGCATGCGAGCGCGCTATCTTGCATGTGCAAGTGCCCACATCCATAATTCAATGCTTGGGGAGAATGAAAACAGATTCTCTATCTCACGGAGGCCACTGGAGGTCAGAAACAGCCTGTTTCCAACTTCTGGTGGGCCCAATAGGCTCAGGTTTTGTCCCCCCAAGCTCCAAAGGCTTCCCTGGAGCCGGGGGAGGGAAAAACGCCCTCCCCCATCTCCCCAAAGGCTCTCTGGAAGCCAAAAATGCCCTCCCAGACCCTCTGTGCAAGCCAAAAATCACCTGGGCAGCACATACATGCACATTAGAGCTGAGCTAGGGCAATGGCTCACGTGCCAGCAGATATGGCTCTGCGTTCCATAGGTTCGCCATCACTGCTCTAAACCGTCCAGTTCGTTGTGGGAATAGCCTTAGGCCCCTTTCTATGTACTATATCTTATTGCTTATCTTTCTTATATGCACACATTCGCAAAGAGATGCAAACATATATACAGTTTTTAAATGTTCATTTTATGAATTGAATCCAAATTAAAGAAGTATGCAATAACTTTTCCTGCAATGTTGGAAATGTGAGTGCATTCATTATAAAGACATTCCTAGTCTTGCAGATAGCTGTAATGTCAGTGGAAATAGAAATGAAATAAAACTGTTCATAAATCATAGACGATAAACTGAAAGAGTCATTTACTGTATTTTTCGGAGTATAAGATGCAAAAGAGGCTTAAAATTTGGGTGCATCTTATACTCCGAATGTAGCTTTTTTGAAGCTTTTTTCCCCAGCCCTAACTAGGTGCTAACTATCTTCCCAGTTTTCTATTCCCTCCAAAAAGGTTTTTTTCCAGCCTTAAATCTTTGTAAGCTTGTTTCCATTCCTACTCTCTCTGAAAAAGTCTTTTTCAGCACTAACCAGGAGATCAAATAATGTGCTGAAGCTGAACAGATTAAGGACACTAGTCAGATGAATACCTGGTAGGTAGATTTCTTTCCCTATTTTCCTTCCCCATAGTAAGATGCATCTTATACAGTACTCTGAAAAATACGGTATGTCAGAGTCCAAATGTTTTTCTGTGCAAACTCCAGTTAAGACTCTTATATATGAAGTTGTATAGCCATAGTACATGTCCCCAGAATGATTCTAGTTCAGAAGTAGTAAAATGTTTTTCTTCACTCAACAATAAGAGAAATTGCTTGACTTCACATAAACTATGCAACTAGCTTCATGCAGCTTCTAGACATTTCTATATAATTGGAATGACTTATCATAGTTTTTGTATATCATAAAGCATCCTTCTTTGAGCTAGTGTTCTTCAATTTCATTGGGTTGCTGCAATTCCCATTATTTCCCAGACAGCTGGAGTCTGACTAGCACATCTGACTGGGGTTATCTGATTTATAATTAGATCACTATAGTTTCTTATCTCGGAGTCCAAGTCTTCCAGAAGTTAAAGGCTTCAATTTGGCAGATGTTCCATCCTTAGTTGGTGTCAATGAACTATGGGACTTATGAAAGGAAATAAAACAAAGTATTAGCTTGATAACTGGTTTCAGGTGAACAAAATTTTATGAAGTCTGCCACAGATATAAGTTAAAGTTTGGAAGAACTTTTAACGGGGCAAAATGCCTTATAGTTACACATCAGTTTCATGCAGTTAATGTTCCTTACAAATGTGTTTGCTTCATGTTTGTGTGAAGTGGACAGTATGGCTGGCAGGGTAGAGATATGCAACCGTTGAGCTAGAAAAGTTACTAGAAATCAAGTTTCCTGGAAGTTTGACCTTCCTTTTTATTGCCTATCTTAAAGAAAGATATATAAAATCAAATCCTATTTTACTGTTGACCTTGAAGTATGATCCTGGAACTTTATTGCAGTGCACAAATTGCCACCAATAATATATGAAGAAATTGTAATGCAGTGATATACAATATTGTGTTCCAGGATTTCCTTGGCACTTGCTCTGTTCCCTGCTATTTTCCATACTTAAAAGATTCCTTTTAAGCAAATGTTTGAAAGGGGAATGCTTCAAGAGAAAGAGGCTGAAAATATAGGTCTGACTAATATTCTGAATGTAGCTTTTTTAAAGCTTTTTCTTCACTCCCAACAAGGTGCTAAGGATCTTCTCGGCTTGCAGGCTTTTTCATTGTTACTCTATCTGAAAAATTTTTTTCCCACCCTATATCTTTGCAGACTTTTTTTCATTACTACTTGTCCAAAGAATGTTTTTTCCAGCCCTAATGAGGTAGTAATAATCTTCCCAGTTCTTATCAGTTTGCAGGTTTTTTCATTGTTAATCTCTCTGAAAAAGGTTTTTTCCAGACCCAAGTTTGCAGGCTTTTTTTTCATTGCTACTCGCTCCGAATAAGGTTTTTTTAAGCCTCAACCAGAGGATAAAATATCGTGCTGAAGCTAAACAGACTAAGGACATTAGCCAGATGAATACCTGGTAGGCAGAATTTTTCCCCTATTTTCCTCCCCGCAAACCAAGGTGTGTCTTATACTCTGGTGCATTTTATACCCCGAAAAATTACAGAACATCCCTTATTTCTAACACTTTCTCTCATTTGGATTGACCTTCCCATGGTAGCCATCTTATTTATCAAATCCATCCCAGTCCAAAAAGAATAGCCAGGACATAATAGTAAAAATAGAATCACAAAAAGAAATACAGGTTTCCAGTTAAATCTCTATAATACAAGCAATCCCTGTGTGAATGGTGATAGCTTGCTTTTTTACTGCTGAAAGCAATGCAATAGACATTCTCCAATCCGTGCCAGATATAAATAATCTAACAAACAGAAAATATCTCATGAAGATGTGATGGGAGGGAAGGATGGAGGATTAAATTAGTCGACCTGTGAGGGTTTCCTTCTTTTGAAATAGCTTAGTCAAGAAGAAGTAAGACCTTCAGAGAATGATAAATTAAGGATTCGTGTTGATAACTTATTATCGATAATTTGAATTTATTGCATTATTGGTGGCATTGTTCTCATGTACACCAGCAGTTGTTTTAGATTTAAGTATAATACATTTTCTAAATAAATCTATTACTTAAGGAAGTAGCATCAGCACCACTGTATTTCCACCATCACAGCTGAATCACAGAAAAAAGAGAGACTGAAGTGAATATAATCAGTGGTAATATATGTGTGAGTCTACCAAACATTCCACCAGATTTTCATAGCAATTACATTGTTCTACCTAAGGAATTAAAATATAATTCAAATCTCTGTCAAATATAATAAAAGCAGAGTAAATAAACTGCAGACATGGTTGTGATTTGGAACATCTTGTTTCTGCCATTAAATCACCAAAGAAGCAATCTGAGCTCCAGGAATTTAATTTAATTTTGTTGAATTGTAGAACTGGTTGAAAGTAAAGCCAGTACAGTCTTACCATTAAAATTTTAGCCTAAGTTCAAGGAGAGCCACATTCATATTACTCTGTTCGTGAAGCCTAGAGTGGCATTGGAGCAGTCACTTTTCTTTCAGCCTAGCCCTAGCCTAATTTACAACGGTCCTCGACTGAAAAAAAGCAAGGAGTATAAATACTACCTTAAGCCCTTAGAAAAAACTTGGGATGTGGATTTTTTTTAAAAAAAAAAAAATCCAACAGAAAGTTCAGAAAAGAACTGTCATATTGGATCAGTGAAAAGGCCCTTCCTGTTTAGAAAAATAAGTGCTGGATACTGAAAACTTTTAAACCTAAAGGTTTGCCTGGACACATTGAATCAGTATCTCTGTGTCATTTCTAGTTTTAGTTACCGTAGTGTACCATTATGTTATTTTAATCCTATTACTTTTTCAATTTTGATAAATTTGTTGGAATCAAGTGGCATCAAAATTGAAATAATAACAATCCTGAGAAGTTGGTCATAGAAAACCCGAAGCATGGTTTTAATAATGGGTTTTTAGATGTCTTTTAATATATTGGATTTGTCTCATTTTTGTTGTGAGCCGCTCCGAGTTTCTGGAGAAGGGCGGCATACAAATCAAATAATAAAAAAATAATAATGCCCTTCTAGAATGTTTTTTTTTTAAGATTAAGATTGCAGTCATACTGTTTATAAAAACGTATTGGTGAGATGTTGAGTGAGTACAGTGATAATATTGCATTTATTTATTTAGTATCTAGCCATTTCAACATTGCATAGCATACATCACAAAAATATAAAACAATAAACTATATAGAATAGAATTCTTTATTGGCCAAGTGTGATTAGACAGACAAGGAATTTGTCTTTGATGCATATGCTCTCAGTGTACATAAGAGAAAAGATACGGAAGGAATGTGTGCATGCTCACACACAGTTGCTGAATAATCAATTACTCTACATGTTAAAATAGCCAGGTAACTGGGTCCTTAATGCACTTAGAGCCCCAGACCTGGGCTAAGAACTATATTTTCACAACCGTACAAAAGACCAACAGGATCAAAGTCATCCCAATCTCCGAAGGGAGAATGTTCCAGAGGGTAGAAACTACAGTTGCGAAGATATGTCTTGTGGTCCCGCCAGCTGATAGTGCTCAGTTGTCAGAAGCTGTAGTATGCCCCTGCTGCTGTACTGAAAGAAACTATAGAAATAGAAACTGATAGAAACGGCTGAGACAAGATGATTCCTCGATTAACTTGGTCCCAAGCCATGAAGGGTTTAAAGGTGACAACTACCACCTTGAATTACATATATTGGCAACCAAATGCTGACACTATTTACTATCTGCATTTTACTTAAAATATAGTTTCTGAATGAATTTCAAGGGTAGCCCCAAGTACAGCATATGGTAGTAATCCTGACAATAGATCCAAAGGGCATGAGTGATTGTCAGCAAAGCTGTCCAGGAATATGCACAACTGGCTTATGACTCACAGGTGTGCAAAAGCTCTATCCAAGAGAACCCCCTCAAAAGACAAATGAAGTCCATCTGGGACAATAGCACCTTATCCAGAACCAGAGATGGAAGAACCTTGTAACCAGAAGACCAAAATGCTGAAGATCACTTAGTCTTGTCAGAGTGGAATCAAAACAGATAAAGGTGGATATGATTAATATGTTGGTGATATCTCACCCCACCCAGTGATCTTATGTAGAAGTTAAAAAGGAAAGGGGGGGGGGGGATAGTTTTGGAACATCATTTCTTGGAATCCATAATTTATTAGACTTGCAGGAAGGTTGATTAAAATCAGTGCTTCTCAATTATTTTCTATTATGCCCCCCTCCCCAGGAAGAAATAAAGATTTCGTGTCTCTCCAACTCTCCACCGGGACAATAATCTACAATATTCAGGACATTTTCGCTGAATTCAAGCATCTTATCAGCATGATTGAGGTGTAATGAGTTTAAGCTTGTTTAAGTGGACAGCATGTCGGCTTGATGCCGTCCGCTGCCAGCATTTTTAGACAAAGTAAACATACCAGTCTTTCCTTGTCTCCTGTCATAGTCACAGTGAAGGCAAGTGCTACATACGCTTCCTCATATTTCCTCATCTTAGCTTTGTGTCATTATCTCCATCTCTCTCTTTTCATCCCTGTTAACTTTTTCTATAGTGTATCTTAAGGGTTAGTTATCTGCACTTCATATCTCCTGCTCTGTGCTGTGTGTTAATGTTTGGTGCAAAAAAACCCTACTTCCCTGGGGTCACATCCCCCCCCCCCGACTGGCATTTCCCTGCACTTCCTCCCAGGGAAATGCAGGGCGGGGGATGCCCCACTATTTGAGAAGCATTGATTTAGATCAAGATTTCAGCTACAATCCTAAATACATACAGTGACTTTCCAGAATCCATTGGAGATATCATATTTTTTACCTCTGAGGTAAAAGGATGAACTCAACCTTGTGGATTGAAATCTGAATCAAATTTCTCTCTCCAGCCCTTCAGGTTTTTATATATCCCACTCTGTTATCAGATTGGGGAGAGAGAAAGGCACAATGGGAAGAACAAGAGTATGAGTAGATTGGGGAAATTCATGGCAACTATGAAGGAAAATAGTTCCCCAGATTGGGGGAGAAGAATTCTATCTACCAGAATGGTTCTAAACTTATCAACTGCATCGTAGGATTGCTTTGTGAATGATTGAAAAACCAAGAAAAATATGTATTTAAATTTATACTAAGGAAAAACTGATTAACATTGCTAGTTTAAAAAACTATTTCATTGCCATTTTTCAAGGATAATAAGTCCTGCATAAAATTAGTGAAAGGTATTTGCTGATGGCCACTACCTATATTTTCACAAAATTGATTCCAGAAGTTACCTTATGTTACAAAGTTCGGAAGAGTATTCAGTGTTATCCAACAATAGTTTAATCCTATCTGCATCAATAGATTTCTCCATGCTTAATGTTTGTCCAGTCTTATCTAAATTCAGTTTCCAGCCTGGGCTATGTTAATTTTGCTCCAGATTTCACAAATTCTGGAATGTTTATGGGATTAATATATGGAAAACAGAAGTAGAACTATGTGCTACCTATATACTGGTATGTAGTATAAATAATCCTCCAGCAGTATCATATAAATGCTAATATGGGATACAGCAGAACAAAACAGTTCTGTTTTTGCAGAATAAAAAAACCCTCAAACCAATAGCATTTTATGAACCCATTCTGCTGTACAGATAAACACTGCATGACTTTGTCCCTAAACATAATCTAAAATTTATTCCAACATTTTCTTGCTTTTTCATGTGCAGCCCAAGTATAATCATTCATTTAAAGAAACTATAATTTAATCAATCAAATAACTTGAAGTATGAGACTTTTCTTCATAACCTTTTAAACAAAAAACAGATGCATCTGATAGACTACTATATTGTAAGTAACCTATCCATTGTTAGATAGAAATAAATTTAACTAATAAATAATAGTTTTAAGAAAGCACAATGACACATTTTAATGAAATAAAAATTCTTTTAAATCTAGATAATCCATAAGAGCTGCCAAATACAAATCTCATCTATTTTTTATAAATGTTGGTTTTATCCATTCTGCAATCTCTTGTGACTTTAACTAAATTACAGGCTTTGACCTATGTGTAGGATAGTACACATGTCCATCATGCCCCAAGTCCATGAGAAAGGCGGTCTATAAATCAAATAAATAAATAAATAAATATTCTCTTTTATCAATGATAATTAGGACTGGAATTTCTGTTACTCAATGCAACATCACATGACTATCGTTAAGTGAATCCCATGCCATGTCATGTGTTCCCCACTATTACCTTCCTGACTTATCTAGAAAGTCAGCAAAGAAGGTTGCAAATGATCACAGAGATGCTAGTATCATTTTAATTGCAAGGACTGGCCATAAATATCACTTGTTCAATCAATGCCATTGTAAATTTGAATGGTTCTTGAATGAGTGCTGGTTCATTAAGGGCCTCCACCTGATATTTTTTAGTATACACTAATACTAGTGAAGCAACACAATGTAATGAATTCTGTTGAAATCATACTGACTATATTTAATATTTCATTGTCCCATTATAGTGGAATATAGAATATATTGTCTTACTGGATGGAGACATGTTAATCTTACTTTCTGTCCCTTACACTTGTCATCAGTATCAATACAAATTTCTTGAACTTTTCTTCCTGTAGTGAATATTATCATGTTTTAAGCACTTCGTGCATTATATTTATGGATACAGCTTATCTTTCACATTGGCTAAATCAGAAAAATATTTGCATAATAACCTACTTACATTATTATCAGAGCATCTACCTGAAATATACTTTGAGATATACTTCCATATTAAAATGTTGGATTCCACTCTTATTTATTTAAATTACTTGAAATGAAATTAATATTTTTTTAAAAAATCTTTAATGAATGTGCTTAAGCAGATAGAAAATAATAATGTTTACATGCATTAGATATGTAACTTGGCTTTCCACCAGTACAGCTGTGGATATTTAAAGTAATATAAAATATTTTAATTCTCCAAATATTTGAGTATCCAAAGTAATGAATTAAAAAATATGCTGGCCAAAAATTTCAAATTTGTTGAAAAGTTTTTCAATACTTATTAAATACTGCATAAAATTGTGTGACAACAATGAGAAATGTACTCAAAATATTTAAATTTATCATTAGATAATCTCAAATGAAATCCTATTCATTATCTAGGAAAAGGTGTCCAAAATGTGGATATTCTGAAATACATATGTGAAAATATTTTTGCTTGCTTTTGATAATCCCTAATACTATCCACTGCATATTGTACATAATAACATCTATGTCTGGCTATATTCATGCAGTGTTTAAAATAAAGTTAGCAGAATCCTAAGCCCCCACCCAAAAAAAAATTGTCAGGGAGGACGGTCTGAAACTAGCTCCAATGTTGGAGAGAAAAAAAAGATTTTCATCCTCAGTGGGGACAGAGAAAAATTTCCCCCTTTCCTGCTGAGCTTGTCTAAATATTGCCTACATTCAGGACATAATTATCTGTGATCCAAGATTTTAATGTTTGTTTCTTGGTTTCTTTGTCAAACATATAGAAGATAGCAGATATAGGTACAAAGAAAGTAAGTACTGATGAATGGGAACAATAAGACAGGAATGGTAAGGGTGCTGGTGCACATACATGCCCCTTTTACAGATCTCTTAGGAATGGGATGAGGTCCACAGTAGACAGTTGGAGGCTGAAGCTGTGAGAATTTGAGGCTGTAACAACTGAGTTGGGTAGAGCATTCCAGACATTAATCACTGTTGCTGAAGTCATATTTTCTGCAATCAAGTTTGGAGCTGTTTACCTTGAGTTTATATCAATAGTCTATCAATCTACTTAATATCAGCAAGATGTTCCTTGCACATATTTCTTACACCTACACACACACACAAAATCTAGTTGGGAATGTAAGGAAGTGTACAGATTATAGAACGTTATCTTGGATTTCCTCCAATGTAGTTCTCTGGCTAGATCTAAAGTGGGATCCTAAGCCTCTGAGTTAGTAACCTGAAATCTCACGATATTGCCCTATAAAATAATGACTTCTTGGAAATGTACTTCAGTAATTAATCATATAAACATAGATATATACTCAAATAGATATCCCAGTGGTATTTTGAATTTTAAAAATATTATACTATAATGGTTTTAGAAGCTAACCTCAAATTGAAACAACCTTTCCTCTAAAAGCCTGATGGCACTTGCCCCGTTGGTATTATTCTCAGATCTTATTGCCAAGACATTACTGAAGCCCAATATATGAGGTGCTTCAACCCCATTGCATAATATGAGTATTCTTAATTGTATTTGATATTGTTTTTTATTTAGACTTTTTATTAAAATGGTTGTTAGGCACCCAGAGATACTTGTGTTGCTTTAGCTTTAGTCTAATGCAGGGGTCCCCAAACCTGGCAACTTTAAGACCTGTGGACTTCATCTCCCAGAATTCTTCAGCTCAAGCTTCACTCCCAGAGAATTCTGGGAGTTGAAGTCCACAAGTCTTAAAGTTGTCCAGTTTGAAGACCTCTGGTCTAATGGAACACCTGAATTCTGATCTTCTTGGTCTTAAAGCTACACATTACTTAACACATATCATAGCATAGTCTTAACCTATCTCTCACAGCTGTGTGAGGATAAAATGAATGTGCAAGCTCCCTTGAACTCATTAAAAAGGATAGGAATAATAATAACAGCCCATAGTTACAATATGTTGTAATAATTAAAGCTCTGTTGCTGATCTTTCTGTGAAAGAGTGTTATCAATATCAAGCAGGTCTCATACTTTAAAATGTTTCTACCTACCTGGTCTTTTTGTTTTCCATTAGGAAAGTTTGGTATTTGAAAAAGAGGAAAGGAAACTATGCATTTCATCCACCACCACAAAATAGTTTTGTAAAATGGGTTATTAATTTATTTAAAAAATTTATCCAGAAGTTTATTTTTTTACTTAGAATTTACTATATTTGTAATTTGAGGGGTTTGTGCAAGTGTTCTGAAGAAGATCCTTTGCAGTATACAGGTGAAACTTGAAAAATTAAAATACTGTACAAATATTCATTTATTTCAGTAATGCAACTTTAAAAGGTGAAACTTAATATATGAAAGATACTCATAACATGCAAGGCAAAATAGTTCAAGCCATGATTTTTCATAATTGTGATGATTATGTAGTATAGCTCATAAAACCCCAAATCCACCATCTCAGAAAATTAGAATATTACATCCCATCAATAAAATAAGGATTATACATGGAACAATATCGGACCTCTGAAAAGTATAAGCATGTATATGTACTCAGTACTTAGTTTGGGTCCCTTTTGTAGCAATTATTGCCTTGATGTGACATGGCAGGGAAGCTATCAACTTGTATATCTGCATTCTTCGGTCTCATGTCTCTTTTCTTTTTCTATAGGGTTCAGGTCAGGCGATTTTACTGGCCAATCAAGGACAGTAATCCCATGGTCATTGAACCAGGTTTTGGTGCTTTTGACAATGTGGGCAGGTGCCAATCCTGCTGGAAAATTGAAGTCACCATCCCATAAAGCTCGTATGCCGATGGAAGCATGGAGTGCTCCAAAATCTCCTAGTAGACAGCTGCATTGACCCTGGACTCACACTGGACCTCAATCTCTGTTGATTTGGGGAGCCATGTCATCTGCTGATGTTGGTTTACTGTGCTTCATTAAGTCTACAGTCAGCGAGCCATTTACTGGAAGATTTTGGAGCACTTCATGCATCCTTACGTAGCTGAGCTTTAAGGGGATGCTGACTTGGCACCTGCCCAAACTGCCCAAAGCACCAAAACCTGGTTCAATGACCATGAGATTACAGTGCTTGATTGGCCAGCAAACTCGCCTGACCTGAACCCCATAGAGAATCTATGGGACATTGCCAAGAGAAAGATGAGAGACATGAGACTGAACAAAGCAAAAGAACTAAAGGCTGCTATTAAGCATCCTGGTCTTCCATAACACTTCAGCAATGCCACAGGCTGGTAGCTTCCATGCCACGCTGCATTGAGGCAGTAACTGCTGCAGAAGGGACCCAAAACCAAGTACTGAGTACATATGCATGCTTATACTTTTCAGAGGTCCGATACTCTTCTATGGACAATCCTTGTTTTATTGATCGCATGTAATATTCTAATTTTCTGAGAAGGTGGATTTGGAGTTTTTATAAGCTGTACCCCATAATCACAATTCTGACAAATCTTGGCTTGAATTATCTTGCTTTGCATGTAAGGAGTCTCTCTCATATATTATGTTTCACCTTTTAAGTTGCATTACTGAAATAAATGAACTTGCATGATATTCTAATTTTTCGAGTTTCACCTGCATGAAGCAGCTTCTTCAACTGGTGAAAAGATCCGTGTTAAGAGATGCTAATGTAAAAAAGGGCTGTGGCTTTCAGTTGCTCTCACGGGCTGCAAGTATTCAGCAGTCCAGTTTTCAAGTAGAAGATATCCAGGACAGTTTGCCTCTGCAGTCTGAGATCGCTACTGTTTGTCATACTATTGATCCTTACCATAGTTTGGAAGAAATTAAAAAAGAGCTGGAGTGACCTATGCAAAATAATAAAAGATGCTTGGGGCAGAGCAAAGTTATTTTTTTACGGGCACAAATTAAATGCATACTTTAAGCAGAATCACAGGTTCTGGTTTAATCCCTGGAACTGGAGTATGATCAGGAATTACTCTATGAGAGAGAGAGGGATGTTAAGAAGTAATTGATAAGAGGCCAAAATAATGATAAATTGTAGAATAGGTGCTTCCCTGTTCCTTATCATAGTTGTATATCTACACTTCTAGTTGTACCATGGCTCCCCCTTTTTCTCCCTCTCCTTTTAAAGTTTGGTTAAGTGAACTGCTTTAATATGGACCATATCCTACTTCAAGTTCCAAAGCTACCAATGCATAATGATTTTGACATCATCATTAATGGATGATTGAAGGGCAATGTATAAATCACTTGAAAATTAATTAGGGTTGGGAGGATGATGAATCAAGGAAAGTCAAATAATGAAAGCAATGTTATGTTATGCCATTGCCCTGCAAGCCCAATACTTTTGTTCATGCACTATAATACACATCAATACAGAATGGCAGAGCTTGCAGCAAAATAGTGCAATGTTGTTTTCATTATTCCTTTTAAAAGTATCGGCTTCCTTAATTCTACCTTGCTTTTTAGCCCAGTTTCTTTAGGCAGCATGAAGTTCAGCTTGATGAATCTTTTTTTAGAGGTGAACTAAACTGAGAAGCTCACTTTGTTCGTTGTTTTATTTCTCCTTCGGAGAACTATGAAGTATTTGTGCTTATTATTATTATTATTATTACATAAGGTTTGAGATATTTTATATTGCAGTAGGAGAAGAGCAAAAGGGCAGGCTGCCTTCTACACATGCTTTTCCTTAGTCCCATACTGTCAACTCAGAAAAAAGAACAGCACAGCTGTTATTAGCCAATTATTTTCTCCTCCTAAAAAGAACACACCCAGGGCACAACACTCACTTGGTTTGTTTTAAAGAATGTGGAAAAACATCAGCAATAAAAGCATTCAACAGAAAGCATATAGAGGTTACCTCTACTGACTGCTGGGGATAAATTGCACCATCGTGTATCGTCTTCTAATATGTTTTTTAAAATAAATAACATATCCTCGTTGTTCTAGTTACCAATTCTATCCATAACCATTCATTTTAGATATTTTTGATGAGATGACAAGAAAAGAACTTTGCACAGACACTTACTGTAAAGTTTGTGGGGCTATACTGCAGTTTGAATCGCAACGAATAGCACACTATGAGGTAAGCAGGGGTGCTGCCCGGACGGGGGGGAACAAAACAGGGTAGCAAAAATGGAGCTCCACCCCAGAGCGCCCAATTTGCACTGAAAGATGTTGAAAGAAAATGCAGGGTGTCCTGTATAAGCCACACCCACAGTGTGGTAGTAAAAATTTTGGTAGCCCTTCCCTGGAGGTAAGCCTTAATACAGAACATGTCAATGAGATTTTGACCCCATGGTTCCTCAGATATGGAGGATTCTCCTTTTACTGACAAAGATACTTTTTAAAATGAATCAGATGTTCCTAAAAAAAACCAACCCATAACTATTCATTGAAGAACTGCAATACCTATCAAACAAAAAGCTACTGGCAGTCATTTCATTACCAAACAGATCTCATCAAGTTGGCCTTTGATTTAGAAGCTTCACATAACAACAAAAAAATTAACTTATCTAATACAGATAGTCCTCAAGCAGGAGTGAAATGCTCCCAGCCTGCCTGTCGTTGGAGAGCCAGTAGCAACAGCAGCACGAGGCTTTGCCCTCCCGCCCTGACTCCACCATTTGGGCTCTTTTAACTTCTGGGTAAAAGAACCCAAATGGCAGCATCCAACTGGGTAGGCAAAACTTGGTGTTGCCGTCGCTACAGGCTTGCCGACGACCGGTGGGCACACCCAAACTGGGAGCATTTCACCCTTATCCTCAACTTATGACCACAACTTAGCAACTCTCTTGTTAAATGAGACATTTGTTAAATGAATTTTGACACCTTTCTTGCAATAGTTGTTAAGTGAATCAGTGCAGTTAAGTGAGTAACACAGTCGCTAAGTGAATCTGGCTTCCCCATTGACTTTGCTTGTCAGAAGGTTGCATGACTCCAGAACACTGCCACCGTCATAAATCTGAGTCAGCTGCCAAGTGCCTGAATTTTGATCATGTGAATATAAGTAAATGTGAAAAACTGTCGTAAGTACCTTCTTTCAATGCTGTTGTAACTTTGAACAGTCACTAAATGAAATGTTGTAAGTTGAGGACTACCTATATTTTCCCTTACTTTGTCCAGTGGCCCCACCAGAATAAAGCCATGAAATTCAAACCATTGTTAGATATCATATGGTACCAGCCTCTGAAACATTCTTATTTTTCCTCTAAAGTTTACCAGTTGAGCCCTAAATGTTTAAAAATCTGTAGCAGCAAGCAAAATCTGTTTATTTTTAAAATTCAAAAACTAATATTTCTCTTTTACTACACTCAACAGTACTGAGGTTGGTTTACACAGTTTAAAAGCAGCAAAAACTAATGTAACAGAAGAACAGAGGTAGAAGGGACCTTGGAGTTCTTCGGTTTCAACCCCCTTCTCAAGCAGGAAACCTTATACCAGTGGTGGCAAACCTTTTTGCCATTGGGTGGCAAAGTGGAGGGCATGGGGGATAGCATGCATGCATTCCCACACCCATAATGTGATGCCTCCCATGTACCCTGGCCACATGTGCCTTCATAACAATATCCCCGCTAATAATAATAATATAATCATCATCATCATCATCCCAGCAACCAGTTAGGTCCCACAGAGTTGACCTTCTCTAGGTCCCGTCGACTAAACAATGTCGTCTGACGGGACCCAGGGGAAGAGCCTTCTCTGTGGCGGCCCCGACCCTCTGTAACCAGCTCCCCCCAGAGATCAGAATTGCCCCATCCTCCTCGCCTTTCGTAAGCGCCTTAAAACCCATCTCTGTCATCAGGCGTGGGGGAATTGAGATAGTCCTTCCCCCCCAGGCCTATACAATTTATGCATGGTGTGTTTGTGTGTATATTTGGCTTTTAATAAGGGTTTTTAGTTATTTTAAATATTAGATTTGTCATATGCTGTTCTATTATTGTTGTTAGCCTCGAGTCTATGGAGAGGGGCGGCATACAAATCAAATAAATAAATAAATTATTATTATTAATTAGATTTGTATGCCACCACTCTCCAAGGACTTGGAGCGGCTCACAACAACAATACAGTGTACAAATCCAATGTTTAAAAACAATTTTAAAACTCTTATTATAAAAATAATCACACAACCCAAACAAACCAGACATAAAACCATAATAGCTAAGGGGTATATCAGCACACACGATCCCCATCCCCCCCCCCATTGTATGTGTGTATGACACCACCACCCCATGCACAAGTGTATCACATACACAAACACACACCCATTGCCCATTTGGGGGCATGGCAAGCCTTCCTTCAGACCAACGTGTCTCTTACTCTGGTGCCAGATGCTCCTTCGTCACAAACTCAGCTTCTGCAGCACCACGGCTTGTTCTCGGTGGGTGGTGAGGGTGGTGGTGGTTCTCCCCCAGAATCCCCACTGCAAGTGGGAGGCTCCTCCTCTCTGCTTGCCCGCCACCAAAAACAAGCAGCTCTGCCCCTTTTTTACCTTTTCAGACCAACTCCAAACAAGAGGTACACAAGCTTCAGCAGCTCTTGCGCTGCTACCTGCACCTGTTGCTTGGAGCTGGTCTGGAAAGGGAAAAATGAGGCCAAATTAGATGGGACTCGCCCCATCCATGTGCCTTCAAACAAATCTCCCTCCGGTAGCCTCCACGCTGAACTATGTGCCACAACAATGATCACCCAGCAAACAGCCTGTCTCCGAGCTCTTCCAAGCGCTCTCTTTTTCCCACAGTGAACAAGCTGGGAGGGAGGGGAAGCTGCGTGTATCTAAAAATTGTAAAAAATCAATTAAAATATTTTTTTAAAGGGGGGGGGGGGCGAAAATTGCTTCCTACTTCTCCTCTACCTTCATGTTGTAACTGGAGGATTCTCCACCAGAATCCCGGTTGCAAGCTGGCAGCCCCAGGGGATTGAATTAGGTGGGACTCGCCCCACCAAAGTCCTTCCAAATGGATCTCCCTACGGTAGCCTCCCTGTTGAACTATGAGCCCCAACAGTGATCACCCACCGAAATGGAGCTCTACCCTCTGAGTTGTTCCGAGCAGCCTCTCTTTCTGCAGCAAATGAGCTGGGGGAAGCATAAAAAATGCTTCTCGCTTCTGTATCTGCATGCTGTTACTGGCTCTACCTGGATAGATCTGGCTACTACCTGGCTGGACCCTGGGCAGCGCGGCACTGCAGTAGTCACATCAGCTGTGGCCAGCCAGGTCTGCCACTGCACTTCACCTGCCCCGTAGCAGCATCTTGTTGGTATTGAGAGGGTAGAGAGCCAGTAACAGCATGCATGTAGAGGAGAAATGGAAAGCGTTTTTTGTGCTCATTCCCTGCAAGAAAAAGCAGGCACTCAGAAGACCAAGCTCTGTTTGGTTGGGGATCACTGTTGGGTAGCGTAGTTCAACAGGGAGGCTACTGTAGGAAGACCCGTTTGGAGGGACCTGGGTGGGGCGAGTCCTGCCTAATTCAACCCCCTGGAGCTGCCAGCTTGCAGCCGGGATTCTGGAGGATAATGCTTCTGTTACAGCATGTAAGTAGAGGAGAAGCGGGAAGTGCTTTTCGCACACCCCAGCTTGTTTGCTACAGGAAAAAGAGGATGCTCGGAAGAGCTTGGAGGGCAGGCTCTGTTTCAGTGGGCGATCACTGTCAGGGCACGTAGTTCAGCTGCATTTTTCCATTTCCTGGCAGCTCCAAGCAAGCAGTTCAAGCGGCAGCGCAAGAGTTGTTAAAGTTTTTGCACCACTTGCTTGGATCAGGTCTGGAAAAGAAAAAGCCTCTGGCGGGGAGGGAGGGAAACGATGGCCATAGGGACAAGATCTAAGTATTGCCCACAAGATCATATGCTGCAACGTCCTGCCTGTCGGCGACTACTTCAGCTTCAACCACAACAACACAAGAGCACACAACAGATTTAAACTTAATATTAACCGCTCCAAACTTGACTGTAAAAAATATGACTTCAGTAACCGAGTTGTCGAATCGTGGAGCTCATTACCGGACTCCGTAGTGTCATCCCCAAACCCCCAACACTTTACCCTTAGATTATCTACGGTTGACCTATCCAGATTCCTAAGAGGTCAGTAAGAGGCGAGTGCAAGTGCACTAGAGTGCCTTCCGTCCCCTGTACTATTGCTCTCCTATATCTCCTATACCTTTCTTCTATTCCTATATCTCTTCTTCTATTCTTTCATTGATATGTTCTATTACTATATCTTCTTTTCTATTATTTCCTAGATATATTTTACTATGAGTATCTCCTCTATAACCTTCATCATGTATTTTACTATGTGTATATAGATATATACCCACTAAAACCCTCATTGTGTATTGGACAAAATAAATAAATAAATTAAATAAATAAATAAACACAGTAATGGCCACAGCACTGGGGACTTGCACAGCCAGTGGAGCAAGCCAACGGGCTTGGCTTGAGGTGGCGGGGCCGAGAGTGCCACTGCCGGCCAGGGAACAGCGGCAACCAGTGGGGAGGAGTCCAGATCAGGGGGTCATCTGTGCAGGCAGCCCACCACTCCTACCCTCACCATTTGCTGGTCTACCAGTTCTCCGGATTGCCTGGGGCCACAGAAGAAGCCCGCTTGATCAGGGAAAGAGGGAAGCCCCAACTTACCTTGCTCTGTTCCCTGAGGAAGCAACTGGTGGGATCCCCAAATCAGACCAGCTAGCCCTTGCACATGCATACTCTGGAAACAGGAAGATCATCTTCCTGGAGCACTCATGTGCAATGATGGAAAGCTGCTCTTTCAGTTTCCGGCACACCTGTGTGCATGAAAACCAGCTGACTAGAGCACCGGAACTCAGAAGAGCAACAAGCAACAGCTTGGTATGTTGGGAGAAATGGCTCTACGTGCCACTTCCAGCACAAGCCATAGGTTCACCATTATTGCCCTATACCAGTGATGGTGAAACTATGGCACAAGTGCCACAGGTGGCACACGGAGCCATATCTGCTGGCACGCGAGCTGTTGCCCTAGCTCAGCTCCAATGTGCATGTGTGTGCTGGTCAGCTGATTTTTGCCTTGCAGAGAGCCTCCAGGGGGGTGGGGGAGGGCATTTTTATCTTCCCCCAGCTCCAGGGAAACTTTTGGACCTGGGGAGGACGAAACATGATCCTACTGGGCCCACCAGAAGTTGGGAAACAGGCTGCTTCTGGCCTCCATGGGGCGGGGGAAGATGTTTTCACCCTCCCAAGGCATTGAATTATGGGCATGGGCACTCGCGCATGCGTGACAGCACCGCCCACGTTTTTTTCGCCATCACTGCCCTATACCATTTCAGACAAATGGTTATGCAATCTCTTCTTTAAAACGTCCAATATTGGAGCATTTATAACTCCTGGAAACAAGTCTTTCCACTGATTCATTGTTTTCACTGTCAGGAAATTTCTTCTTAGTTCTAGTTGCTTTTCTCCTTCTTTAGTTTCCATTGATTACTTTTAGTTCTGCTCTCAGGTGCTTTAGAGCCCCTTAGAACAGGAAGACCAACAGGTGGCATTGATCAGTCCCAATACAAGTGTTAAGCATACAATAATCCTCAACTTGGCAAGTCAGATGGTGAATTGCATCGCCCTCCATTATGAACTGACAAATAATTTTGTCATTAGAAACTCAGTTCTATTAATAGCCTCCACTACAGCACCAGGCAGTCACTCAATCTTTCTGTAAATCCCTGGGTACTGAAATTAAAGGCTCCACTCCTGGATTATGTGTGTATACAATTGTTTTTACATATTTTTAAAGGCGTGCTCTGATATAAAATTGACCCTTTTGCTTTTCAGGGCAAAAGGCATGCACAAAAAGTACGGCTTTATTTACAAATGCATACTGAACAAAAGGACAGGCCGCATATGAATTTCCAGGTAATCCCATTTACATCAATAGGATGGTTGCATATGGGACACAGGATTTGTGCCTTGTAGCTTAATTTTATTGACCCTATCGAAGCTGTGTCATGACAGAGGAAAAGATTAAAGATCCCTCATATGCATCTGCTAATTCAGATCACATTTACCCTAATCTTGTTTCTATTTACTATAGCCTTAATTCAATTTTCTCATTGGTCAACAAATCTTCGTATGATAAAGTTAGCTAAGGGTTAAAAAGAAAATAGTATCATTTTCTTATTTAGAAGATGTTTTTAATTCCATCCTGCAGTCAGCCATTCTTTGTCTCTTAGACAACATGAGTGAGAGGGAAAAATGAATGACCATGGTAAATTTATTTGTGGACAAACATAACTTTGTTGGGTGTCTTCAATCAGAAGCTTGAAGATACCTAACAAATCTTGAAATTATCCAGAGATGCTTTATTTTAGATTCTTATGCAAAGCAGGATTTGACATCCTAAGAATTCAGCCAATGTCTATTATGATGATGAATTAAATAGCTTTTCACTTTGATTTCAGAAGAATCCAAATATGGACAAAAATATGTATTGCAAACTTTGCAACATGGTCTTCACATCTCCAGTTGTTGCTCAATCACACTATTCGGGAAAGATCCATGCCAAGAAACTGAAGCAGTTGTCAGATCAGACTCAGCCCATACAGGATGTTCAATCAGAGAATGGTAAAGATCTAATAATGAAATTCCCTTTTTTGTCAGCTATTTTAGTGAGCAGATGAAGCATGGATTGTTTAATCATAATACCAATGCAGCTGAAAAACAAATCACATTAAATGTCCTTATTTTGTTACTCTTACATATTTCTCATTTTTCTTTTCCCTTTGTAATTTCATACAGTTCAGTGAGAAAGAATTTACCTGAGTAATTTATAGGAGATGCTATTCACAATAATTTGTCAGCCAAAAAATTAGATACACATAAAAATATGAGTAGATTTTCTTAGAGGCAGTCTAATGGTTCCTTAAAAAGTCCATTTCCAATCCTGACAGGTTGGACACTTTTTGTTCTGATTGTTTTGCCCAAGGAGACTAATCTTTCTGCGTGGCCCTTTTTCACAGATTCCTCTGCAATTCCAATTCTGCCAGAGGCATCTCTTGAAAAGAACTTGCAACAGGATGTTGATTCTGAGAACCTACATTCATCCTGTAGAACTGCTATGGATTTAGATGATCCAGATAAATATTGCAAACTCTGCTCTGCACCCTTCAACAACTCATTTATGGCCCATCAACATTACGTAGGCAAAAAGCACAAAAGAAATGAATTACGTAAGAAATTGGTGGCTGAAATCGGAAATCAGGCTATCCCCTTGGAGTCCAAAACCAATGGTAAGTAGTATCAAAATAAATATTCCCCTTTATATCAGGTGAGCATGGCTCAGAAACAAGGTATACCATCAACTTTTCCTTCCATATGCTGGCCCTAGTTGGACATCTTCCTTTGGGAGCCCATTGACTCTGGTAAAGAGAATTTATGGAGTCTACAGAGAGGGGCGGCATACAAATGTAATGAATTGAATTGAATTTCTTTCTTGCTTTGGCTGTTTCTCTGTACTTTTCTTAAAATCCAGTATATTGTTGCCTACCTTCGGTCAGAATTTTCTATTTCAGTAACAATTTTATCATGGCAGTGCATTTGCAGTACTTTGCAGACACATACATTTGATCATGACAGACGCATTTGCAGGCACACCGAAGTAGACACAGTTGCTAAGTAATTTTTTATTGCAACGAGGCAGATAATAGTAAATAAGATCGTGAATGTCTGGATATTTCCACTTGGAGTTCAAGAGAACAGTTCATATCCATTCCAGTCAAGTCAAAGAGTCAAATCAGAAGTCCAGAAGTTTAAAGATTAAAAAACAGAGAAACATAGGAACAAGAATCACAAGCTTGAATTTTGAAAAGAGTGAAGACTGAAGACAAGGCAATTACATAAACCTATCTACAGGCAGTTGACTGCAAGTACTTTGGCCTTGCATTTTGTCCAGTGAAAAGCCTCATGGGGGTTATATTTCTCTACTCACTATTGCATGCATGGAAATTGAGGCTTGGGTATCATGCCTCATCATCTGGCTGCTCCAGTTGATCAGGAGGTGGGTATCATTGATCAGCCTCAAATGCATCATGACTTGATGATTCCTGAAGTTGACAATGCACAAGCTTATCTGGAGCAGCATTGTCAGAATCAGATTCTGAGTCTAAATCATAGAACAAGTTTACAAAGATTTCCCGTAAGATGTCTGTTGTTTAGGAGAAAGAGCATCATTTTTACTGCATTTTCTTTAACCTGTCGCTTTTTTTTTTTTTTGCAGCACTTGGCGTGGGCAACTATATATGTGAAACATGCAACATCAGCCTCACATCCATAGAGATGTACCAGTCACACATGCAAGGAAATAAGCATCAGGTTAAGTAAGTGTTTTCCTGGCCCTCCATTAGAGACTTCAGGAATACAATATGAGTATGTGGATACTGAGCAAAAGAAAAATTGCTGGTTAGAATTGCACAGAAAAAATGTGAACAAAGTTCACAATGTTGTAGCCCGTCCATGTCCTGCTCAGCTCCTTACCGACTTCATGGATCAAGAAAAGGGTGCGTTCTCCACTTGCACTGCTTCGGAGAGTCCAACATGGGTTAATCTTCAGCCAAGCTGGAAGGGACTGAGTTAAAAATTAGCATAATTTACTGGTCCAACCCCCATGCTGCCCTCTCCGGGTCAGTCTAAAAAACTCAGTCATAGTGTAGGGACACATGAGTTTTTCCTCCTAGGACTCTTTGAGTCTAGGGGTAGTTTTAATTGTTTTTCTTATTTGTTATTAATTGTATATTTATCTGTATTAACTGTTTGAAATAAATGTACTAACTGTACTTAATGAATTTTTCTCCTTTCTGTTTCTATTCCAGATTTATGGAGCAACACACCTCGTGTGATTGGGCCCCTGCTCTGTGGAGTATGGCCCCAATTCGGCTTTCCCAGCTCGGAGCTTGTCCCCTGCGTGGGGACAGCTCCCAAGGCTGGAGGTTACCGGTGATGAAGGTCCCTGGCCTGCGAGGCCATACCGTTCCTTGCAGCAGGAGGAGATTCAAATCTCCCGCCACAGAACGACACCGGCAGAGGTCCCCGGCCTGCGCGGCCATACCTCAGGGCGAGGCGTTTTTTCTTACTATGCTGGGCCAGAGCGAGCGATTGGAAATTCCCGCCCAAAAACGCCGCCCGGGATCGGTTTTAAACCGATTATTCCCCTTTGCCGCCTGAGTCGGCTACATAAGGGAAGGGCCATTACAAGATGGCGCGGCACACAGGGAGCCGCCATTTTGGATCAACCGACTTCCGGCCGGTTCCTAGAAGGGCAGGAAGAGACCGGATTTCCTGTTACACAGGAAAAGCAATTGCGGTGGCCATTTTTCGCTCGGTAATACTGGTTATAACAAAGAAAAGGCTTTTTTCCTCCATTCTCTCGTTACGGAGGCTTGCAATTATATCCCCAATGGCTGATCTTCCACAGCAGGGGACAGCAGAGCCCTCAGCCACAAAGGCCAAGGAGAAAACACACTCCTCAAAGGCAAAGTCAAAAACCTCTCAGTCATCATCTGGATTAAGAGAGGCCGAGCGTCGAATTAAAGCATTGGAGGAGCAACTTGAGGCTCAGAAACAATGCAATACCACTGTCTCATCGGTACCAGGTCAGAGTGGGGGTGTGATAACTGGGACTCCTCCAAGACTCCCAGAAGGAAGTGGTTTGGCAACAGACAGGGACTGGTCCCCAGATAGGTTCGGGGGCCCATCCCAGGTGGCAGACCCTATAAGACCTGAGGTTACCAGGCCATCCTCTGTCTCGCCTGCATGGCACATGCCGCCCCCACCATTGCCTACTGCCACATTCACCCCAACAGCTGCGGGGCTCAGATCATCCCCAGATACCTGGCAGCGCCTGCCACCAGCCTTGCAGGATATGATTGCTTCAGCATATTCACATGGCATAGTAACGGGAGTGCAACAAGCAACTGCACCTCCTGCCCCACTAAATCCTACTCCTCCTCCTTCCCTGCAAAGGAATATCTGGGCAGCACCGGCTCCCCCATCCCCTGCTCATGACTCCTTCCTAGAAGATCCTGCATTCAGAGGGCAGGGCTCAGAGCCAGATGATGGCCTATCTGAGGATGAGGGAGCACCCCCGGAGCCACCAACATATACAGGCCTCTTTAGACCCGCTATCTTTCGCGTACTGCTTAATAAAGCAAAGATGACTGTGGCCTTGGGCACCCCTGAAAAGCCCACAGATTCTGCATCAGCCCCTCCTCCAGCCTCGAGGGTACTCACGGAGATCCAAAGGGATGCTGACCTTATACCAGCCCCTAAGCTCTTTTTGGACAATGTACAGAGGCCTTGGCAATACCCAGCAGCTGCTCTAGGCCCAACAGCTTCTGAGCGTAAATTTTATGCATTTGAACCAGAATTGGAAAAGTTACTTGAATTTCCAACGGTAGATGCTCCGATTGCAGCTCTAGTATCTAACGCATTAGTTCCTTCCGAGGTGGCAGATGGCCTAAAGCCGGAGGACCGGAAGGCAGAGGCAATTAACAAAAAAGCTCACCAGATGTCGGCATGGGCCCTCAAAGCAGCTTCGGCAGCCTCATTTTTTAACAGAGCTTCGGTCCTTTGGCTCCAAGAAATGCTCTCTAAGCTGGGACCTGAGGAGGGTCGCCTAAGGCAAGACCTTAACAAGCTGCTAGCTGCGGCAGAATTCTCGGCGGATGCCACTCTGTCTGCATCTCGTTTCTCCTCACGAGCCCTAGCAGCAAACCAGTCATCCCGACGCTTACTCTGGCTCCGGACTTGGCAAGCTGACGCCAAGTCCAAGGGACGTCTAGCCTCGGCCCCATTTGATGGGTCAAGATTGTTTGGAGAATCTCTGGACAAGGTCCTTGTGGAAGACAAGGACAAGAAAAAAGTCATGCCTAGATCTTACAGAAGGCAGGAAAGACGCACTGCCCCATATTCTAGGCGCCAGCCCTTTCGGACCGAATCTTCCCCCTCTGCACCCCAGGCTGGAAGATCTTATACCCAGGGGTCCTACTCCCAACTGTCCTACAGAGGAGACAGAGGTGGATTTGGAGATAGGAACAGACAGTTCCAACAATCAAGGAGGACCTATAGAGGTTCCAACAGAGGAGGCTTTAGAAGGAACAAATGACTCTGCCAAGTCAGTTCCCATAGGGGGGCGGCTGCAGCACTTCACCGCCTCCTGGGCATCTATGTCCACCGACACTTGGGCCATAAATACCATAACTCAAGGACTCGCCCTGGAGTTCACCCTGAATCCGCCAAACAGATTTCTGGAGTGTCCGGTTCTCTCCAACAATCACAAGCGCAACCTCCTTTACCAAGAAATTCATCATCTATTTCAGATCAGAGCCATCGAGAAGGTTCCTCCACACCAGGAGAAACAGGGGTATTATTCCATAGTGTTTATAGTACCCAAAGCCTCAGGGGGTTGCCGCCTCATCCTCAACCTGAAGCAGTTGAACTTATACATAAAATACCGAAGGTTCAAAATGCACTCTCTAAGGACTATACTATCCGCAATACGTCAACAGGACTGGCTGACGTCAATAGACCTCAAAGAGGCATACCTCCATGTCCCAGTGCATCCAGACTCCAGGAAATACCTTCGCTTTTGTTTCGAAAACCACCATTTCCAGTACAAGGCGATGCCTTTTGGCCTATCGTCAGCTCCCAGGACTTTTACAAAGTTATTGGACATCCTCACCGCAGAGCTACGGACACGCTCGCTACGACTGATGGCGTATCTGGACGATATTATTATACTGTCCAGCAGCTACAGCCGGGCACGACGCGACCTGTCAGAGACTATGGAGACCCTGGCAGAGGCGGGGTTCTCAATCAACTACCAAAAGAGTCATCTCATACCGACCAGGTACTTACCTCACCTAGGTACCTACATAGACACCATGGAAGGCAAGGTCTTCCTATCACCAGACCGCCAGGTCAAGGTCAGGTCGCTGATCACAGAAGCGCAACGCAACCGTACAGTAACATTGGCCTTTCTGTCCCAGCTGTTGGGAGTTCTCATCTCCTGCATAGACATTGTTCCCTGGGCCAGACTGCATGCCAGACCACTACAGTGGTTTCTCATTCCTTTTCAACAAAACCGGACCAGCCACTCTTCCAGATTGGTGACAATCTCACAAGAGGTACGCAAATCACTCCCATGGTGGAAGTCGTCGGCGCTACATCAAGGATCGCCGTTCCTACTACAACAAGAGGTGACGATAACTACGGACGCGAGTCTCTCGGGTTGGGGAGCTCACTCCGACGTAGGGATGGCCCAAGGATTATGGAGTCCAGAGGATCTAACATGCAGCAACATCAATTACTTGGAACTCAGAGCGGTCCACCTGGCTCTACGACACTTCACAGACCTGGTGAGGGGCCGAAATGTACTGATACTTACAGACAATGTGGCAACCAGGGCACACATCAACCACCAAGGCGGCACGAAATCAGGTCGCCTGATGCGAGAATCTCAGTCCCTGTTCAGGTGGGCAGAGCAACACCTCGCATCTCTGCGAGCAGAGCACATATCCGGCACCTCCAACATACAGGCGGATTGGCTCAGTCGGACCACGATCGACCCGACAGAGTGGAGCCTGAGTTCGGATCTCTTCCAAGACATTGTGCACAGATTTGGGATTCCAGCAGTGGACCTATTCGCCACCTGCCACAACAACCACCTACCAAGGTTCTTCTCAAGGTTCCCCTCACCTGGAGCGGAACAGATCAATGCTCTAGCCTGCCCATGGCCAAAGGAGCTGCTGTATGCATTCCCTCCAGTCTGCCTAATTCCGAGGGTAATACACAAACTATTACAAGAACAGGCAGAAATTCTCCTGGTGGCCCCTCATTGGCCCAGACGCCCTTGGTTTGCGGACCTAGTGGACCTCTCAATCTCTCCCCCTTGGCGCATTCCACATCACAAGGTGGTGCTGACACAAGGATCAATTTGCCATCCAGACCCCCAGTGGTGGAGTCTTGCCGTGTGGCACTTGAGGGGGAGAGACTAAGGAAGGAACAGGTTCCGGATAAGGTAATCTCCACCATACAGGCAGCACGCCGTCCTTCCACAACGCGAATTTACCAGGCTACCTGGAAAGCTTACTGTGCTTTCTGCAGAGGTCGTAATCAGGATCCTCAGTCACCATCAGTGATCCAAATTCTGGAGTTCTTATAAGCAGGTTTGGATAAAGGACTGGCTCCAAATACACTCCGCAGGCAAACGGCAGCTATTGCCACTATACTTAAAATGGACTTCACTACTCCAATTTCCCAGCACCCTTGGATTCGGGATTTTATTAGAGGAGCAGCGAACATTAGACCTCCTACTATACACCGTTTCCCCACATGGGATCTGCCACTGGTGTTACAGGCCCTCACGGAGCCTCCCTTCGAACCCTTGAGGGAGATACCGCTACGCCTGTTATCTCTGAAAACAGCCTTCCTCACGGCAATCACATCAGCAAGGAGGGTCTCCGAACTCTCAGCCCTATCAGTCCGGCCGGACCTATGTATCTTCCACACCAACAGAGTGGTCCTCAGGCCAGATCCCGCCTTCCTACCTAAGGTGAACACGGTCTTTCACAGATCTCAGGACATTGTACTGCCAGACTTTTGTGCCCAGGGGTCCCACCCACTGGAACTAAGATGGCACAAGTTGGATGTCAGACGAGCCATCAAACTTTATATTCGACGGACTAACACCTTTAGAAAGACAGAAGCCCTATTTGTCTCATATTTTCCAGCATCTATGGGGAATAAAGTTTCGCCCAAGACAATTAGTTGCTGGATTCGTTCCTGCATCGTCACTGCTTACAAATCAAGGGCTACACCGATACCAAGTGGCATCACAGCGCACTCAACAAGGAGTGCAGCCACTTCAGCGGCATGGACAACACAGGCCCCGATTGACGATATTTGCCGTGCGGCAACTTGGGTCACGCCTAATACATTCATTAAACATTACAGATTGGACACTTTCGCTTCTGCGGAAGCAGCCTTTGGACGCAGAGTATTGCAGAGAGTTTGCACCGATCCTGCGCCCCTGGTCCAGCCTTTCCCCCCCTAATAAGTTAAGCTTGGGTATATCCCATGTTGGACTCTCCGAAGCAGTGCAAGTGGAGAAGAACCGTTGCACTTACCTGAACGGTCTTCTCGCTGCACTGCAAGGAGAGTCCAAACCCACCCGGCTGTTTGGGCCCAGGGTCTCAGAGTTGTCATAGTTGAGTTACTTACAAGTTGGTTAATTAATAAAGTTTCCTTGGTTTACTATCACTATGACTTCGTTTTATTGTAAGACTGACCCGGAGAGGGCAGCATGGGGGTTGGACCAGTAAATTATGCTAATTTTTAACTCAGTCCCTTCCAGCTTGGCTGAAGATTAACCCATGTTGGACTCTCCTTGCAGTGCAGCGAGAAGACCGTTCAGGTAAGTGCAACGGTTCTTTTGGTATCCTAGGCTAGTGTAAGTGATACCCGGGTCTGTGAGTGGAGAGGATGTGGAGTTAGAGGCTGAAAGCCAATCAGAGACTGTGGAACCTCCAGAGTGACTTACTGAGAGCCACTTATAGATGCAAGGGTGTGCAGAACTATAAGCAAGCAGGATTATTTGAGGAGAAAATGGTTTAGGTGAATAGCTCTATAGAACACTTGGCCATGCCTTGTGGCTAAATAAGGGAAGATCTCGCAAGGAATCAGTGTGAACGACAACGTTCAAGCAATGGCAAGGTATGGACTCCGTGATTTAGAGATCACGTTTGCTTCAAAACAGCTTTAAATATCTACAATCTGCTCATCCGAGACTTCTGCCAAGATGCTGTTAGTTTGAGTGATTAATAGACTCTTCAAAGAGACTTTTAATGAGTTCTTGGATTCCAGCCTGAAAAGGTCACTAGCTATGGACCACTGCCCAGTTTTTGATAATGTTTTTCTTACCTTTCATCATTTTATGCTATGAACATTTTTGACCAATATATGACCATCTTATACTTTTCCGGCTGTTTGTGTGTGTGAACTTATTTTCTGGGGTTTTCTCACTTAGACAGAACACACTGCAAATTAACTTTATCACTACAAGTCAGGCAATGCTCCTCTGCTCTTGAAATGAGATTGCCTTGAAGCCTGGATGCTTTTCCATCAAGTTCTTTTTTCCATAGCCCTAACATTAGGAAAAATGTTTTCTAAGGAAATTTTTATTTCTTTGCTCTTTGCAGGGTAATTCAGGTGAGAAATCTCTGGGTTAAATATTTTGGAGTAGAACTTTTATCATTAACCGTGATGTGGTGCAATAATATTTGGAGGTTTACAGGGCACATATACCCCCCTCTTGATATTTTCTACATCTGATGCTCAGCTACTTTCTATAGATAATACCCAGACTTACCCTCCATTCATGATGCAGTAAGAGTCCCACAATGAATACATTTGTGAGAAAAAATAATCAACTTGGTTTACAGTTGTCCAAAATAATAAGTACAACGAATTATAAGAATTAAAAGCAACAGGAGAACTAATTGCCCAATAGTCCATTGGAATTGAGCAGCTAATAAATTCAAATAAATGAATGCTGGAAGTGTGTGTGTGCACATTATTTGTGTTTGCACATTTAAAAATCATAAATGCAGGTAGTATATCTCCCATAGTCAGGTAAATTGCTTATTTCTAGAGATATAAATGTTCTGCAAAGATAAAGATTCATTTTTCAATATCTTGAAAAATTAAGCTACGCATGATCAGGCTTGATTAATATTGGGGGAGGGAAACCATTAAGAAAGAAAACAATGACACATTGATATTATTGCCCAGAAAATTACGTATTTTTTACATGTCCTTGAAATCACCAGAAGTTGGTTTCTGTTCAAGCATATTGTAGACAATTATCATAAAGGTTCCATCTAAATAGTGGTTTCAACCTGTGGATCAGGACCTCTTTGGGGGTCGAACAACTGTTTCATAGGGGTTGCCTAAGATCATGGGAAAAGATAAATTTCCCATGATGTTAGGAACCAAAGCTTCTATTCTGGCACCTTGGAACATATTTTTACAATCCGACCAATCAGGGGCTTACAATGGGGGTGTCCCTCTGACCTTCCTGCCAATCAGCTTAAAGCTCTGTTGGGAGAATTGGCACTATATTTATGGTTGGGGGTCACTACAACATGAGGAACTATATTAAAGGGTCACGGCATTAGAAAGGTTAAGAACCACTGATTTCTAGCATATAGTACAGCCTATAGAGAGCCAGTTTGGTCTACTGCTTAAGAAGCTAGGCTAGAAAGCAGAAGAATGTGAGTTCAAATCCTGCCTTAGCCATGAAATCCAGCTGACAGGTCATTTTCTCTCTCAGTCCAACTTACTTTAAATAGATGAAGAAAGGAGGAGGGGGAAAGTATAATGAATGTGTTTGCCAGCTTGAGTAACTTGTAAAAGTAACAAAGGTGAGAGTTATAAAACGAACAGATAACTTATCTAAAGGTAAAAATTCCCCCACACATGTATGCTAGTCATTTCGACTTTGGGGGCATCATCTCTGTTTCTAAGCTGAAGAGCCAGCACTGTCCAAAGACATTCTCTGTGACCATGTGGCCAACATAACTGAATGCCAGAGGCACAGGGAGAGGTGTTACTTTCCCACCAAAGTGGTCCCTGTTTTTCTACTTCCATGTTTTACCTGCTTTTGAACTGCTAGGTTGGCGGAAACTTATCTAGAGGGCACTAAATTAGGAAAGGTGAATAACTAAGTCCTATGATGTACTACATGAGCCTCGGGAGTGGGGTTAATGATACTAAGGAAGCATTAAAGCCATTAAGACATTCTCATACTTTATTTATTATTTGTTTTAGAGAAAATATGATTGCTGCTTCTCTGATGAAGAATTCCCATAATACGAACAGTTCATTCCAAGATGAATTGGCGGATTACATCAGAGTACAAAAAGCAAGAGGATTGGAACCAAACATTTATTTTAGAAAGCCCGAGCAAAAAATGTGTGAAACCATTAATGGACACGAGGAGACCTTTGCATCTGACCAGGGTTTTCTTTCAAGAAATATTTATGAACCAAATCAGCATTCCATTTTTTTTCCAGAAATGGATAAATTTTCATATTCTGTTGGAAGCAAATCGCCACACCCACCAGTGCAAAAATACCCAGTAAAGCTAGAAAACGTATGTGCATACAGCATAGACAATGATTCTGAAAAACAAGTGCCTCATTTGACTATCTACAGAAATGACAGCTATAAACCACTATCTACAGAATCTAATGACAGCTACAAGTCTTTGTTTTCAAAGTACAGCTCTAGTGCTGACAAGGGAGGCTATAAGCTGCTAAAGAAACTGAGAGCCAAAAAAGGACGGCCACAGGAGGGGGAAAGAGATCGTTCAACTCTTAGAAGAGCAGGAGACAATCAAGGTACAGAGTTGGAAAAAGATGCTAAGAAGAAAAGGAAAAGGAATCCTATAGATGCAATAGCTGGGTCAAAATCAAAGCATAGTAAAGTAAAGGGAAATAAAGATCATTCTTCTGAAAGGAAAAGCAAAAGACACAAGAAGGAGAAAAAGAAATATGAAGCCAAACATGAAACTACAGAAGAGGACATGCTATGGAATGAATCTGTCTTGGGATTTTAATTAACTTTCTGTTTATTGTTGCTTGAAATTTGACACAGTTTTTTAATGTTTTATTTACTGGCTATTTTTAAAGTTGCTACTTCAGAAATAATGAGTGAAGGCGATAGAAATCATTAGGGAAGAAATTGAAGAAATTCTCCAATATGATTTGGAGTGTCATTTATATTCAGAAATGCTTCTGCCCAGAACAAGACTGAATATACCAGAAAATATTTCATATTTGGTACAGAAGTGTATAACTTCTTAAGTCCCATTAAGTACGTATTGTTATAAACTTTAACAGAGAATATAAAAATATGAGACAGGGCTGGATTGTACCCCAAAGTAGATATTTTTTCTTCCTGCAGATAATAAAGAAAAAAAAACATGCAAGAGATAATTTGGTTAATGTTTTTCCTCCATGGTAAACTCTATCTTTTTTGGGGGAGCACATTGATGAAGTATTCCTATTTTACCTTAATTCTAGGCAAATTAGGTTAACCATTATTTTTTAAAATTATTGTGACAGGCTTTATTTAAGAGCAAAAGGAGTATATAATTCCCAAGAGTTTTTTCTGAAATGTTTAGGCATTCAAAAATTTTGAAATGTAGTTATAATGGGTTTTTAATAATTGTCTGACACATTTTGCTTTTTCCAGGGTTTAAATTATTTTCCCACATTCACTGTCAAATTGTAAAAATAAGACCTTGGGAAGTATTGCTCTTGTTTCAAATATGTTGGGGAACCCAAGTGAAACATTTTAAGTCAATTTGGATATAATCAGTTGTATCTACATTTCTAGTGTTTTCTTAGTGTAATAATGAGTTGTAAAATCACGTGCTCTTAAAGTTATGGAAAATTTGAGTTCAAACATGAACCTCACATTATGTAAATAACAACCATATGTCATCTGATCAGTCACTTCCATTGCTTTTGGAGAGGAACTGGAGAACAATCAGTAACTTTCTACAATGTTAAAACTTTCATCAAGTAAAAGTGATAACACATTATTAGAATGCACATTATTTAGTCAAGAGCTTTCCTCCTCATTTAACCATTGAAGCAGTAGGAAAGTGTTCCCAACTTGCATTGAATTGTCTTCTCTGTCTCAACTACTAACTATGGAGAGGGGCGACATACAAATCTAATAAATAAATAAATATGTTAACAAGAGGGAGAATCAATAAACTACTTATGGTTTTGAAGTTGAAGAAAGATGAGATGATAAGCAGGAGACAAGAGAAGAGCACAATATTGTTTAAATTGAATTTTGCAGCCTTAAAGGGCAGCAGGTAAGCAAAAGGCAATGGCAAGTAAAAAGCCTGAAAGAATATTCCCAGATTTTTTTGTGTGGGAACAGATTCTTGACTCAACAAAACATCACAGAAGGATGATGATGAAGAGAACACCAAGTAAGTCCAAATGGAATTGTTTGGACTTTGCTTACTTTTAAGGAGTTGGCTTCAATGTATTTATTTATTGATTTCAACTGGAAGACTAAATAATCATGGAAAAACTACATGAGTCATTGGACTGTTAGGAGAGGCTTCTCTCACCTCAAATATATGGTCCATTAATACATTCAGGTGGGCTCATTGTTATTACAAATTCCATGCATAATTTTATTGTATTTAGTATTAAGCTGATAATTTCAAATCCAATGGAAGATAAACTGATGATTCTATAAAGGAAAAAGGAAATTACATATCTAAGAATGATACTTTTCTCAAATTGATTCAATAGTAACATCTGTATAAGTTGTAATCCAAACGTAAAGCCACCAAGAGTTGCTCCAACATTGAGATAGGATACACATACATTTAATAAATAAATACATTTAATTAATTAACAAAAGGTATCTAGAAAATTATAGAACTAGTTTTAAAGCAGGCTGAGGCAAATCCTCCCTGTTATGTATTCAGAAGAAATTATGGTTTTGGAGAAAATAATTAACCCAAGATTGCCACATTTTGTGAGGATGTTAGATATTTTGGCTACCTTCGGTTTTGAGTATTGCAATGCACTCTGTCAGGAACACTTGAAAAGAAGTTGCAGTTGATGTAAATGTGGCTGCTAGATTGTCCACTGCAACATATATAGATCTGATGACGTATGTACAAAAATATTGTATGTTTGCCATTACAGTTTAGATATGTTCTTGGACACATTCTCATGATACAGGCTTTGTTACCTCCTAGCCCATGATGCAGTTAGATCACATTGGTTATTATTTATTCTGTTATTATTTATTTAAAAATATTTTCCATGTTCTCTCAATTTGTTTTACTGTACATTTTGTCTATAAAACCTCTTGATAATAAAATAGCCAAAACTTGTATCTGCAGAGCTCCTATAGAGTGATTGAGGCTACAGAAATGTGCTCATCCCATCGGGATCTTAGATCCTACCTCTGTGGTCAGGTGAAATCAGATACTTGGTCTTAGAATCGTAGCAAAGATGGAAGGGACCTTAGAGGTCTTCTATCTAGTCCACCCGCTGCCCAAAGCAGAAGTCATTATTCTATCCCATCTAAATGATTGTCCAATCTTTTCTTGAAAATCTCCAACAATGGAACACTCATAACTCTGTGAGGACATTTATTCCATGGAACCGTTCCATAGTTTAAATGTCATCACTATTAGAAAATTTCTCCTTAGTTCCAGGTTGGATCTTCCTCTGATGAGCTTACACCCATTGCTTCTTATGATTTCAAATGCTTTGAAGAATAAATTAAACCTCTCTTCCCTGTGACACCCTTTCAAATATTGGGAGACAGCTGTTAAATCACTTCTAAGCTTCTCTTCATTGGTACAAACCTAGTATCCTTAAATTTTCATCATAATGGTTTACTCTCCAGACCCATTATCATCCTTGTTGCTTTTCTCTACTCTCTTTCAAGGGCCTCAGCATCTTTTTTGTATCATGGTGGATGTAATGTTCCAAGTGTTGTCTTATTATGCACACTATAGAGCAGTACTATCACTTCTTGTGATCTTGATGCTATCCCCCTGTCGATGCAGCCTAAGACTGTGTTGGCTTTTTTTGGCAGCCACAGCACACTGCTGGCTGCTAGTTAAGTAGTGATCCACTAGGATACCTAGAGCCTCTCACAGGTTCTACTGTTGAGCCAGGTACTGCCTATTCTGTATCAGTGCATTAGTTTTTTCCTGCCTAAGTGCAGGATCTACCATAACTTTTTTTCAACCACTGAACTACACCTTGCTGTATAGGGCCCAATGCTCACTTCTTCAAGTTCCTTAGAATCTATCTTCCAAAATCTTAGCAATTCCCCCCATCTTAGTGTCATCCACAAATTTAATGAGTGCCCGTGCCATATTTTCCGAGTATAAGACGCACCGGAGTATAAGACGCACCTTAGTTTTGGGGGAGGAAAATAGAGAAAAGAATCTGCTTACCAGATATTTTTCGGGCTAGCATCCTTAGTCTGGTCAGCTTCAGCACATTATTTTATTCCCTGGCTAGGGCTTTAAAAAAAAACTTTTTCAGAGAGAGTAACAATGAAAGAGCTTGCAAGCCAATAAGAGCTGGGAAAATAATTAGCACCTGGTTAGGGCTGGAAAGAAACATTTGGAGAAAATAGAGCAATAAAATAATGCTACAAAGACGGTTTGGAAAACATTCTTGGCAGAGAATAACAATGAAAGAGCTTGCAAGCAGATAAGAGCTGGGAACATCATTAGCACCTGGTTGGGGCTGGAAAGAAACATTTGGAGCAAGTTAGAGCAGTGGAAAAAAACCTGAAAAGCCTTAGGCTTGGAAAACATTTTTTGCCAGGAGAAACAATGAAAGAACCTACATGGTAAGAGTTGGAAAGATCGTTAGCACCTAGCTAGGGCTGTGGGGGGGGGGGAAGCTTTGAAAAAAAAGCTACATTCAGAGTATAAGACGCAACTAAATTTTCAGCCGCTTTTAGAGGGGCAAAGATGCGTCTTAAACTTTGCAAAATACGGTACTTCCCTCATCTACAGCATTTATTATTTTTATACCTCGGCAGACATATATGTCACTTGCTGATTAGATGAGTTAAATATTGCCCCAAATAAAATTGTACTATCTATAAAATGAAGAGAAAGCTTGAAGAGATAATTTCTGTAAGATTTTTGTTTTGTTGATCACAAAGAGTTTTTAAGGATGCACTCCACCCCACAATAAAATGATTTTGCTAATGAAATATTCATTCCCAGTTACATCTCTACGTGCCTGAACAAGAGAATCATTTGCTCCAGGAAGACTAATAGATTAGAAGCAGTAATGTCCTGACATATCAGAAGGCAACACTTGGTGGAGACTGTGAAGTGCCCACTGAGATACAATATCAAAATAGAAAACAGACAAAGCAAAGTGATTCTCCTTTCTCAGCAAAATGGAAAGGGGCCTCCATAAGCGAACCATTGTGCCTACCGTCCCTGTCCTACTATCCTATTGTCTTTTTTTAATCATTACTCTACTTATGTTACACTTATACAAACTACTATCCTATACTTATTCAACAAACAAACAAACAAAATTCTGTGACAGTATTGATTAACCAATTGGCTTACTGCTTCATCTCTAGATTTGAAGTGACCATAATATTTCTTTATCTACAAACTAGATAGATTAGATGATAGATCCCCTTACTCAAAAACATAGAACAAGAACTAACTTTTTCCACTCTTGGTTTACAAAGTTTGTGGTGGGGAGGCATGAAATCCAGCCTAGCACCACCTGGGTGATGTTAGATGGGGCATTGCTGCCTTTCTCAACCCTGGTGGGGTTTCATAGTCCCACTAACCAAACTTGAGGTTTCCTGTTATTCTGCAAACTTCCTGTCTTTCTTTTACAGCCTTTTTAAAATTTATATTGTAAAGAACAATTTGGGGACATTGAAAAAGAATTCTACCCCCAGTCATAGCTTTAGTGACTTTGAGAAGGGTTTAATAAGAATACTACTATTAATAAATATAACAATAACCACCAAAGCTGCTAATTAATAGTATGTTTTTCTGCATAAATATAATTATAAAAGGTATCCTTTGCTGGCCATTATCCTCATTTTTTAAAAATATTCAAAAGCAAATGTAAAAAAAACCCCTCTAATAAATTTATTGATTTAGATGCTAAAAGATTGAATCAAAATGTAACATCAGATTCAGGAATTACATGGCACAGCCTTACAGATAAGAGTTCTTTAATTTCTGTTTTAAGGATTTTTATTGTGTTAATATCACAGTATACCACCTCAAAACAAAAATAAAATGCCTCTAATTTTCAAACTCAAAGTTTACATAAAAATGGATAAAAAATATGAAAGATTTATTTAAATGTTCAAATGTTTAAATGACTTCTTTAGCCTGGAAAATTAGTCAATTAATATTCTGTAATATTTCAACTTTGGATCCCCCAATATCTTCCCATCTAAAAGCATTTCCCAATTCTTTCAATGCATCCTAAGCAATCTTCTAGGATCAGTAAAGCATTAGCAGTATGAGGTTTAATGATCTATTAAAATGAAATGCTTGCACGTAAAGAAGCTGAAGAATTCTCCTCCTCTTCCTCCTCCACCTCCTCCTCCTCTTCTTCTTCTTCCTGCTTTTTTCTTTCTTCTTCTTTCCAACTTAATCTCAGTTGGAATTATGATTAGAGAAACCAATAAGCCCATCTGAATTCGTTCATATCATATAAATAAAATCAAGAAAAGTAATATTGGAAGATTACATTGTGTGTTAAAAAAAGGTTTACAAAAGCAAAGCTGAGGGTTCGTGGGATCAAAGCATAAAATGATTATTTCACCCTCTAAAATATTTCTCACAATATGAGAAAAAATTTTGAATGATGTCTTAAATGTGGTTGGCAAGCACTTGGCATACCAGGCGTAATTTCCAAGAACAAATGCTCCTTATGCCTTAAGAGAAATGTTTTATGTGGGCTACCTGTTCTTACATACGCCGATGAAAATGGATACTACTAACCTCACAATCAATATGACGCTATGGTCGGCAAGACAAGACAAGATAGAAAGATCTGCATATGGATTAGAGAACAAACAAAAGTATACAATATCATAAAGAGAGTAAAAGAAAAAAAAAAACCTGAGATGGAAATGGGCTGGTCAGCAAATCAGGGGGAAAATTAATATTTATAGTTATCTATGCTCCTAATAATGGACAAAATGAATTTTATAGGAAACTGCATGAACAAATTATTAAATTGGAAAAAGAAAACATGAATATGAATAATTGGACATTTCAATGTGGTAGTAAACCCTAATTTAGATTACAAATCAGGAAGGAAAAAGCAACATGAAAGAAGGACGCTATCCAAAATAATTTTTGAGATGGCCAACTAATTTAATCTAAAGGATATATGGAGAGAAAAACATCCAAACAAAAGCCAATCTACATTGTACTCACATACACAAGATTCTTGATGTAGAATAGAGATGATCTGGACGGATTTAGAAACATTCAATATAATACAGGAAATCGAAATCAAACCAAACATATGGGCAGACCACAATCCCATCGTATTTACATTAAAAGGAATAAAAAGTGAAAATAAAAGATGGACAATGAACCAAAGAACAACCAAGGAAAATCAATAGATTCCACTTTCACTCTTCATGAAAGAAAATTGGGAAGGAGAAACAACAATACAAAATCTGTGGGATACTACAAAAGCATGTATATGGGGTCTAACCAGGAGCAGGCTACCATTCCCGGCCCTAGCGGAAAAGCCCAGGAGTGTGCCCCTGCTTTCCCCCCCTCTTGCATGCACTCACGCATGAGCACAATTTCCAGGTTTTTTCCCTTCTGTGCATGCACAGAAGTGAAAAAAACGGGAAATGGGCAAACAAGTAAGTGCCCGCTTGCCGCTGCCTGCCACCGTTTCCCCCTCCATTACCCGCTTGCCATGCTCACCTCTCGCTCTTGGGGCGAACGGCAGCAGCATGACAGTGGGAGGAGCTGACGCAAGAGGTGAGCAAGTATTGAATGGTGGGGGAAGGCAGCGCTCGCAGCGGGACAGAGCAGGCATAGGTCCGGGGAAGCACAGATGGTGCGTGTATGCCCGGCATCACCACTGGTGCTAGCCTACACACTATATTTAACTGTTTTGTTTTACTGTGTTTTGTATAGTGTTTTGTTTGTGTGTCTTTTTTAGTGAACATAAATCAAAACTATTTTTTTTTAAAGGAAATGGGCAGGTCACATAGCAAGAAAAACTGATGGCAGGTGGATCAAGGCAATCATAGAATGGATCCCACTTGATAAGAAGTATCCATGAAAGAAACCTAAAACAAGAAAAATCTACAACATAAGCAAGTATTGCAGGCCAGTTAGCAAAATAATGCTCAGTATTGGTTGGAAACATGCGGAAGAAGGCAGAAAATGGCTAAAATGATTATCATCTGAATAAATACATGACACCTTAGCTTATTCTGCCACCCTATTTCCGCAAGGGCATTTTGGAGCCTGGGGAGGACAAAAAATGGACCTACTGGACCACTGGAAGTTGAGAAATGGGCTGTTTCCAGCCTCTGGAGGGCCTCCGGGTGACTTCCCGAGGGCCACCGGAAGGCAAAGGAGACTGTTTTCAACCTCCCCAGGCGCCAAGAAAGCCTCTGGAATCTTGAGAGGGAGAATACTGGACCTACCTGAAATCAAGTCTCCGGCCTCAAAAGGCTTTAGAAAGGCTTGCTAGGCCCAAAACAGGGGGGCGGCCTATGCGTACATACACAGGGGAGCGCAGGGGTTGGGCGTGCATTTGAAGGGTAGGGCAGCATGGAGGGTTGCATGTGCATGCATGGGGCATTGGGTGTGTGGAAGCATTGCATTGTGGCTAGCACGTATGCACACACACTTTTGGCATCCAAGGGAAAAAAGGTTCACCATCACTGCCCTATGCATTTAGAGAATTTCTGCTAAATAATGGAGATCAAAGTTGGATACTTTTAGAGCTGACAGAATACTATTACTCTATGACAGTGTTTCTCAATTATTTTCTGTTAAGCCCCTCCTAGGAAGAAGTAAATATTTCGCACCCCTCCCCCCAACTCTCCGCTGGGATGATTGTTTGCAATCATTGCAAGCACAGTTTCGCTGAAAAACCCCAAGTGGCTTATCAGCATGATTGGGGTGCAATATGTTTAAATGATGCCTTAATTTATTTGGCTTCATGCTGTCCGCTGCCAACATTTTTAGACACAGTAAACATACTGGTCTTTCATTGTCTCCCACTGTAGTCATAGTGAAACCAAGCACTATATACACTTTGTCCTCCGAGAAGGGGTGGCATAAAAATCTAATAAATAAATAAATGAATGAATGAATGAATGAATGAATGAATGAATGAATGAATGAATAAATAAATAAATAAATAGATTGATGGATGGATGGATGGATGGATGGATGGATGGAATGAATGAATGAATGAATGAATGAATGAATGAATGAATAAATAAATAAATAAATCCTCATCTTAGCTTTCGGGAGACTTACGTTTGTCATATTATCTCCATCTCTCTCCCCCTTTTTTTTCATCCCTGTTAAATATTTTTCCATAGTGTCCCTTAAGGGTTTGTTATATACACTTCATATCTCTTCTTCTGTGCTGTGTGCTATAGTTCAGTGCAAAAAACGCCTACTCCCTGCGGCAAAGAAAGCACAATCCTAGGAGTCACGTGCCCCCAGCATCGCTCCGTGACCCCCAGGGGGGGCCGCCTCACTATTTGAGAAGCACTGCTCTATGATGATCATAATTTTGCTTTAACTTCATTATCCAATTATTATTATTATTCATTATCCAATGAGGATAAAGCAGTTTTTGGAAGCTTATGAAAAGGGAGCTGCAAATAATATAGATGTAGTTGTTGATGATAAGGGGCAAACTAATAACGAAAATAATGTTCTTCGGGTAATGTGCACAAATGCTCGAAGCTTGAGCAACAAGCTCTGTGAATTAATGGCCATAATATCTAGAGATAATTTGGACCTGGTTGCCATAACTGAGACATGGTTTAAGGATTCTAATGAATGGGAAATATCCATACCAGGATATACACTGTATAGGAAGGATAGAATAGAGAGAAGGGGAGGTGGAGTAGCCATTTATATTAAAGAAAGTCTAAAAACAACACTAATTCAAAATACGTGTCAAGATCTAGAGACTCTCTGGATTTGCATGCAAAATAAAGAAGGTTCTGTCATTAGAATTGGGGTGATCTATAGGCCTCCAGGGCAATCCGAGGAATATGACAACAAGATGGTGGATGAAATTACCCAAATGGCAGTAAAGGGAGATATTGTGGTTATGGGTGATTTCAACATGCCTGATGTTGACTGGAATATCCCCAGTGCCCTTACATGCAAAAGTAAGAATATAGTAGAGGCCTTTACAGGAGCAGCTCTGGCACAGCTGGTTAAGACACCAACTAGAGGGGAGAATATTCTAGATTTAGTTTTTACGAATGGGAATTGGGTTTCAGATGTCAAGGTGGGAGAAAATTTAGGTTGCAGTGACCATCTATGTTTGTGGTTTGATGTAAAAACTCATTGTGAGCAATCCTATAATGCAACCAAAGTATTGGACTTCAGAAAAACAAATTTTAATGCAATGGGAGAATATTTAGATAATGAATTAAAGGGGAGGGATAAAATGGCAGGAGCGAGCATCCAGTGGACTGTATTAAAAAAGGCCATCTTAAAAGCCACTGGACTGTATGTAAGACAAATAACTAAAGGTAAAAGGAAGAAGAAACCGCTATGGTTTAGCAATGATGTAAGGGCTATAGTCAATGAAAAAAAGGCTGCCTATAGGAGGTATAAAGAGTCTGGAAGTATAGCTGATAGGGAGGTATATAAAATGAGACAGAAGGAGGCGAAACAGATAATATATGCTGCTAAAGCCTCAAAAGAGGAAGAAATTGCCAAATCTGTAAAGAAGGGGGATAAAACCTTCTTCAGATATATTAATGATAATAAGAAGAAAAACTGCGGCATCACGAAGCTTAGTACCGGGAATAATACATGCATTAATGGGAATAAGGAGATCGCTGACCATTTCAATAGCTACTTCTGTTCAGTTTTCTCAAAAGACACCTTACAAAATAATACTATAGAGGGATATAGCATTGCTTCCAGCTGTACGGATTCAGCTCCAGTGATCTTAGAAGCCGATGTCTTAGAAGAACTTGAACGATTAAAGATAAATAAGGCAATGGGTCCAGATGGCATCCACCCCAGAGTTCTTAAAGAACTCAGATCTGTCATTGCTACCCCCCTGACTGATTTGTTTAACCAATCCTTGTTAACAGGAGAAGTTCCTGAGGATTGGAGAATGGCCAGTGTTGTGCCTATTCACAAGAAGGGCAGTAGAGAAGAAGCTGGTAACTACAGGCCAGTTAGCTTGACATCAGTTGTAGTTAAAATGATGGAGACTCTACTCAAAAAGAGGATAAATCAGCACCTAAAAAACAATAACTTATTAGACCCAAATCAGCATGGCTTTACTGAAGGCAAATCATGTCAGACTAATCTCATTGATTTATTTGACTATGTCACAAAGGTGTTGGATGAAGGTGGTGCCGTGGATATTGCCTACCTGGACTTCAGCAAAGCCTTTGATACGGTTCCACATAAAGAGCTGATAGATAAATTAGTGAAGATTGGACTTAATCCCTGGATAGTTCAATGGATTTGCAGCTGGCTGAAGCGTAGACATCAGAGAGTTATTGTTAATGGCGAGTATTCTGAGCAGAGTCAGGTTACAAGCGGTGTGCCACAAGGATCTGTTCTGGGTCCTATTCTTTTTAATATATTTGTGAGTGACATAGGGGAAGGTTTGGTAGGGAAGGTTTGCCTATTTGCCGATAACTCTAAAGTGTGCAATAGGGTTGATATTCCTGGAGGCGTCTGTAATATGGTAAATGATTTAGCTTTACTAGATAAATGGTCTAAGCAATGGAAACTGCAGTTTAATGTTTCCAAATGTAAAATAATGCATTTGGGGAAAAGGAATCCTCAATCTGAGTATTGTATTGGCAGTTCAGTGTTGGCAAATACTTCAAAAGAAAAGGATTTAGGGGTAGTGATTTCTGACAGTCTCAAAATGGGTGAACAGTGCAGTCAGGCGGTAGGGAAAGCAAGTAGGATGCTTGGCTGCATAGCTAGAGGTATAACAAGCAGGAAGAGGGAGATTATGATCCCACTATATAGAATGCTGGTGAGACCACATTTGGAATACTGTGTTCAGTTCTGGAGACCTCACCTACAAAAAGATATTGACAAAATTGAACGGGTCCAAAGACGGGCTACAAGAATGGTGGAAGGTCTTAAGCATAAAACGTATCAGGAAAGACTTAATGAACTCAATCTGTATAGTCTGGAGGACAGAAGGAAAAGGGGGGACATGATCGAAACGTTTAAATATATTAAAGGGTTAAATAAGGTCCAGGAGGGAAGTGTTTTTAATAGGAAAGTGAACACAAGAACAAGGGGACACAATCTGAAGTTAGTTGGGGGAAAGATCAAAAGCAACATGAGAAAATATTATTTTACTGAAAGAGTAGTAGATCCTTGGAACAAACTTCCAGCAGATGTGGTAGATAAATCCACAGTAACTGAATTTAAACATGCCTGGGATAAACATATATCCATCCTAAGATAAAATACAGAAAATAGTATAAGGGCAGACTAGATGGACCATGAGGTCTTTTTCTGCCGTCAGACTTCTATGTTTCTATGTTTCTATGTTTCTATCCTAGCTGAATCTACATAGAGATATACAAATGGCATATGGGGATTTCTAAAACAATTGCAGGAAGCTAAGCTAAACTTGTGAACAATTATTTTTGCATACCTGCTCCTTTTTAACTATTTCCCAAATTGTTTATGGCCTGTAATCAAAGTAGCTGATTGACTTCAATTTTGCATACAAATCCAACAGCTGCCCCTTCAAGATATTCTTGTTCAATTTGCTCATTGGAAGGCTCAAATTCTTCTGAAAAGGAGGGGAAGTAGCTGACATCACATCCTCTTCCAGTAACGGGGACCTATTTCATCCATCAAATTAATCATAATTCTCCTGTCTTTTTAAAAGAAAGATTGCCAAAAAATGGTCAGAATTTTCTGTCTTCTATGGTTCCTTGCTCTGAATTTATGTAAGTATAATGCTACTACTTTGGGCGTAATGGGATGGTGGGGGGAAATCCTTAAACAAATAATAACTGAAAGCCTCTTTTAAAATATTTTGAATATGATACAAAGCCAGCGTGTTTCTAAAGACATGTAAATTTCTTTTATTTGAAAGTCAGAATCCAAGGCTGTATAGCAAAATTATATCCAGTCTATTATAACTGTGAGTTAAAAGTGAAGAGGGAATCGATAGAAAAGTCAAAGGTGGGATCTAAATATAATGTTATTACTGTCGATATTGTTATTATATCCCCAAGTTTAATTTTTTTTAAAAAAATCTAAGGTGGGCTGTTGGATAAAGCTAAAGGGGCTATAACTGAAGAAACAAGATAACTAGGGAGAAAAACAGAACATCTGAGAAAAAATAGTTTACATCTGAACATATTAATACCTATCACACTACTTTCTTTTCAAAGTAAGCAATTTTGAGAAATAGGAAAAATACATTTTTTAAAATTAAAAGCGTGAGATAACACAAAGAAAGGAAGCACAACTATAGTTTTCACAAAATTACTTACTATTCCTCGCCATACCTATCTATTTCTGGAAGAGCACTTTTGCTTTTATGATACTACTTCATACATTGCCTGTTCTTTAAAATTCTCATCTATTTGTTTTTCAGGTGTTAATGTGTTTCATTCAATTGCACCTTTCCTAGTTTTTCCCTTTCTCTAACACATTTGTTCACTATTCCTTCCTTTTTCCTTCCTTCCTCCCAATATTGTTTTTCATTTCAGTCCTCATTCGTTTTTTCACTTGAACAAATATTAATTTCTTCTAACATACCATGTTCTATTGTATCTTTTTTACCTAGTAAAATGTCTCCAACATTAAGCAAATTAATGTTTTTAAGATCAACAAATTAATTTACTTGCTAGCATTTTGCTATTTGTGTGTGTGTGTGCGCGCGCACGTATGTAACATATTTTTGCTGATAATGAAAAGGAAGGGAGACTACTATAGATCTATTTTGGGCTTATTAGCCTTCATCAGGTAGCTACACCCTTTTTACTGGGCTCCAATACAAATATTTTTGATCCAATACAAATACTTTTATATTTGATACATTAATGTTATGATCTATATATCACATACAAGCTAATCTTTGCTATAATTCTATGCTTACAGAAACATATTTCTCCATAATCAGCATGCCTCTAATGTCACCACATTTTTCCATAAATGCATTAAACTACCAAGAATCGTGTTTTGTTTTTGCAGCCAGCTTATTCTTCTGAAAAATCAAAATTTGAGTTAAAAATACTTTTATCGGTGCCCTATGAACAGATTATTAAGGAAAGACAATTGTTTTTAAGGAATTATTGAAAATGTAACTATTATATTACTGATATTATATATCTTGGAAACATGTAAGAAAATATAGTCAACACAAGAATTTCAGCACTAATATATGGAAATCTGAAATTTTGTTTAAAGAGAGTTATCTCTCTGGTAAAAAAATTCAGTCCTGCCTCTGACATAATTTTAGTTTTTTTCAAATCAATTAATTCAGAATAGAGCTGGTAAGGATCTTGGGAGTTTTCTAGACCAATCCTCTACTCAAGCAGGAGGCCCCCTGCCATTAGATAAGTGGTTCTCCAGTTTCTTCTTAAAAACTTCTAGTGATGAAGCAACCACAACTTCTGAAAGCAAGCTGTTCCACCGATTAATTGTTCTGTTAGAAACTTTTGCTTTAATTCCAGGTTGCTTTTCTCCTTGGTTAGTTTCCATCCATCGTTTCTTGTCTTGCTTTCTGGTGCTTTGGGAAATAAGTTGACCCCCTTTTTGTTATGGCAGCTTCTCGGATATGGAATACTGCTATCATGTCAGCCTCCTTCTTCTCTATAGACTAGTCATACTCAATTTCTGCAACAGTTCTTCATATATTTTGGTCTCTGGGCCCCTAATCATCTTAATTGCTTTACTCAAAAAGAGAATTTTATTTGAAAATTCAAAAATCTTCAAATAAAATTAATATTGTGACACAGAATTCTCATGGAGAAAATCTACCTATATGATCACTAGGAGTCAAAAATGAGGCACGTAATCATGTGCAACGTTTAGCAGAAGAATATTGGTGAATTTCAGCACACTTGAACTTGAAAGTGCATGTGTTTAGAAAACTCAATGTAATTCCTCCAAATTAAAAATTGTATGTATTTATTTTAATAGAAAAAGAGGGGAAAGTATTACAAAATTCATAATAATTCAAGTGCTGAACTACTAGCATATTTAATTAAATTGTTTAAAGGTTGTACTGTAATTAAAAATAGACTGATATAAAGTTAAGCGATTGGAATGAAGACAGACAAAAAAGAATAATTTTCACTCATCATTAAACTATGATATTTCCAGCTGTAAATTATGATATTGGCCAGAAAAATGAGACAGCTTTAAAAAGCAATCAGAAAAATTCAGGGAAACAATTAGTCACAACTAATGGCTACTATTGTGGAGGGCAACATGTACTGTATTTCAAAACTAGAGATGTTTCCAAAGTATCTGTTTCTCAGCAAAATGAGAAAGGAAAATGAGCAAAATGAGAAAGGAAATTTTTCATCGTGCCTCATTTGTAGACTACACAGAATCATCTGTTTGGCTCCACTGGAAATAAAACTCATGAAGGAATGGCCTTTGATCTCATCCAGAAGCAGCCTTTTTTACTTGTCGCAACAAATAAACACCTATTGCTTGCCTGCTTGATTGATTCTTCTTGGAAATCCAGTGTGGCTTCTAACGACTATTGAATCTGTCATTTTCTCCTGGTTTCTTGTTTTTCATTTCTAAGTCCTCCATTGAGATTTTTTAATTAAAAAAAAACCCATTAAAATCTAGATGGTTTTTGCTGCACATTTCTACATCCATATGTGTTTTTATTTAGAATTTTTCCAATGAGCATGTTCTCTTATTTTTCTTAAATAAATATTTTTATTCATTTAAATGTGAGGAAATTGTTTCAAAGAACTATACATTGATGCAGGCGGACTCTCTCCCTCCAACTTTCCCTCTCTCGTATTCTCTTACTGTCTCTCTTACAGAGAAACTTTGAGTTGGCAAAGTACATTGAACATTTCAATACTATCAAAGGAATTTGGTTTCAGTTCTTACATTCTCATTCAGGTATGAATTAAATCAATTTCTCCCCATCACTAGTGACCATGAATATCTAAATTCTCACGTACTCTTCTGCAATGTAGAAAAAAAGAGCTCCTACCCTCATCCTGCAGTGGAAAACTGTGGTAACGGATAACCACCTTCACTGAAGGTGCTACTGCAGCTGCTTCCCACAGCAATTGTAAAGTTTAACATCAACCTTACACAGAGAGGGTAAACCATAGCCACATAAAGCACTGTCTAACAGTTTTGTCAGTTTTACAAATTTTGTAGGACCAGTTTTGTGCAATGGCTAAGATACCAGGCTAGAAATCACTGGGAGTTCTAGCTCCACCTGAAGCCCAAAGACATTTGGTGACCTTGGGCTAGTCCTTCTCTCTCAAATCTGCGAAGAAGGTAATGGCACGTCACTTGTCGAAAATCTTGTCAAGAAAACTACAGGGGCTTGTCTAGGCAGTCGCAAGGAGTCAACAGTGACTTAAAGATATGCACACACGCACAATGCCTTTGCCTTTTGTAAATATGTATTCTCTTAATAACTCAAATAACAAGGAAGACATTTTTCATATCTTGAACTATGTTTTAACTGATAAAATACCTTGTAGAACATTGATAAGCTGTAACTTTCAAGATGGAATCTTAAGCTTGCTTAAGATTTGTGTTAACGATATCCCATACCTTCATTCTTCCAAGAATGCACTAATCTGCAATAAAAGCATTATGAACATTGAACCAACAGTAAAGTATCTCAATGTTATTAAAGGATTGAAGAATTAAACACAGAGAGTCTTGACCTATGACCACAACTCACAGTCACTCATGCCCTCATCACCTCAAGGCTCGACTACTGTAATGCTCTCTACATGGGGCTACCTTTGAAAAGTGTTCAGAAACTTCAGATCATGCAGAATGCAGCTACGAGAGCAATCATGGGCTTTCCCAAAAATGCCCATATAACACCAACACACTGCAGTCTGCATTGGTTGCCGATCAGTTTCCGGTCACAATTCAAAGTGTTGGTTATGACCTATAAAGCCCTCCATGGCACCGGACCAGATTATCTCAGGGACCGCCTTCTGCTGCACAAATCCCAGCGACCAGTTAGGTCCCACAGAGTGGGCCTTCTCAGGGTCCCGTCAACTAAACAATGTCGTTTGGCGGGGCCCAGGGGAAGAGCCTTCTCTGTGGTGGCCCTGCCCTCTGGAACCAACTCCCCCCGGAGATTAGAATTGCCCCCACCCTCCTCGCCTTTCGTAAGCTCCTTAAAACCCACCTCTGCCGTCAGGCATGGGGTAACTGAGATACTCTTTCCCCCTAGGCCTTTACAATTTATGCATGGTATGTTTGTTTGTATGTATGTTTGGTTTTAAAATAAGGGTTTTTTAGTTGTTGTAGTATTGGATTTACATGCTGTTTTTATTATTGTTGTTAACCGCCCCGAGTCTACGGAGAGGGGCGGCATACAAATCCAATAAATAAATAGATAGATAGATAGATAGATAGATAGATAGATAGATAGATAGATAGATAGATAGATAGATAGATAGATAGTTAGACAGACAGACAGACAGACAGACAGACAGACAGACAGACAGACAGACAGACAGACAGACAGACAAATAAATAAAACTGAGCCCAGAATTTATATTGCTGTGTGAGAAATTTGTTAAGTGATCCCCATGCTACAACATTTCTTGCTACATTTGTTAAGTAAATCACTACAGTTCTTAAATTAGCAACATAGTTGTTAAGTGAATCTGGCTTCCCCATTAATTTTGCTTGTCAGAAGATTGCAAAAGGGGATCACATAATCCCCCGATACAGCAACCATCGTAAATTTGAACCAGTTGTACATCATGTGAGCATGGGGATGTTGTAACAGTCATCAGTGTAAAAAATAATCATTAGTCCCTTTTTTCTGTTCCATTGAAACTTTAAATAGTCACTAAATGAACTGTTGTAAGTTGTGGACTATCTGTATTTATTTAAGAAAATGTATATGGCCACCCAACTCATTCCCAATGATACTGATTGCTTCACGAGGTTAAAAATCCAATATAAAAATAGTTAAAATCAACAAACCCATTGGTGGGTTGCTTTTGCTTCGGTGAACTGGTAGCGGCAGTGATGGGAGGCTCCATCCACCCGCCTGGGATGCTTCAGCACATATGCAGAAGTATCACACACGTACAAATCAATAGGGACAGGTTTTACTGAACAAATCCCTTGGTGACAACAATAAATCTTGAATACCGCATTATTTTTCCAACTTGAGCCAGTTTACCCCAATGTGCAAGACTTCTCATTGTGTCTTTTTTACCTTTTAGATTTGATTTTTTTAAACAGAGATAAATTAATGTAAAATAAAAATTAATAAAATAAACAATAGACAAACACAAAAGGAAAGAAAAACAAGAAAATATGTTTTAAAACCCTATGATTAAAGCTATATTCCAAATTCATATGATCTTTCAAAGTTTTTTTAAAATAAGCTTAAGCTTTCAGTACTGACCAAGTTGAGCAAGACTTTTTACAAAATAAAAGACAATGTGACATTGTTGGATTAACCAAATATATAATTTTCTCAAAAATTGCTAAAGCCCACATCTCTGAAACCCAATATTTTTATCTTTTTGCACGCAAAAAAAAAATCTCCATATTTGTTCTTGGAGATGTTAATTCCAAATTGTTAGTATATAATTCAGTACAATCTACATGTTTTTAAAGAGTCTTCTTTAATCATTCTGTCAATGTATTATATGCCATTGTTCCAAAAGAGATGTAAACAGAAGTAGGATTATAACATTTTAGCTAAGTGCCCTCAAATATCTTGCATAATGATGACGATTTTATCCATTCATTGTATCTGACTTTTGGCAATTCTATGGGCTAGGTTTTTCCACATCTTCCAATCTTGCATTATTTATTTTTCCTATGTTATTTCTTTTTCCTATGTTCTGGCTTTTATCAGCTTTGTTAATGTCCAGTCATTGTATTCTTTGATAGTCTGGTTGCCTTTTACTGCTAATTCTTCCATACTTCCATACTTAATTGTTTTTTACAGTGGATTTAGCTGCATGACATGGTCAAAATACATAAGACAGATTTGTGATTTTTGTATCTTGTGTTATGCGCTCCATTTAATCGTTAATCACCTTGGCTGTCCAAGATACTTCTCCAGCATCACAGCTCAAACGAGTCAATATTCTTTCTGTTTTGGTTTTATAAGGACCAACTTTTACAACCATAAACAACTATGTGAACACAATAGAGTGAACTAACCTGTATCTGATTGCCAGGCTAATGTCCTTGCTTTTCCATATTTTGCTCATATGCATCATTACTATGGAATCCACTGTAATCCAACATTTTATTTCTGTGCTGCATTCACTGCTTTCAACTTTCTGCAATCCTAGGAAAGTGTTTTTCACCATAAATTTCTATTTTCCAGTTTCCCTTTTTGGAAATGGTTACCAATTTAGTTAATAATCATTAATCTTTCTTTAAAGAGCATTCTAAAGGGCATCCTTTTAATTAAAAAAACTTGATGATTAATTTCGATTTTAAATCACATGATATAAACTTAGTTCTTCAAAACTTATTTTATTTTATTGATTTATTTGTCAAATATATATAAGATTACAGAAAAAAGTATAAACATGATTGTGAATACATAAAATAAATAAACATGGTTATGAATACATTATAAATTGGTTACAAATATATGGGGACAATAGGACAGGGGCATTACGCTTATGCATGCCCTTTATCGATCTCTTAGGAATGGAATGAGGTCAACGGTAGACAGTCTAAGGTTAAAGTTTTGGGGGTTTGGTGAGGAAACCAGAGAGTCCAGAAGTGCATTCCAGGAACTGACCATTCTGTTTTTGAAGTCGTCTTTTCTAAAATTGAGTTTGGAAAGATTTACGTTACATTTGTATTTCTTGTATGCTCACGTATGTTGCTGTTGAAGCTGAAAGAGTCATTGAGAGGTAGGACATTATAACAGATAATTTTATGTGCTATACTTGGATCAGATCAAAGTCAACATAGTTCTAAATTGTCTAAGCCCAAAATTTCACGTCTGGTGCACTCTGTTGTGAACAGAGGAGTAGAGAATTCTTCTCATGAAATATCTCTGGACATTCTCACTAGTATTAATGTTTGATTCGTAGTATGGGTTCTAGACAGACGAGCTGTATTCGAAAATTGGTCTAGCAAATGTTTTACATGCTCTAGTTAAAAGAACAATATTACCAGGGAAGAAGCTATGCAAGGCAAGGTTAACTACTCTTAATGCCTTTTTTGGTAATATTGTTAAACCCTAAAAGTAAGTTTTGTTATTTGTTTGTTTATCAAAACGTGTACAAGATATGGTATAAACAAACAAACAAAAGCAAGTAGGTTTAGGTAAATAAGACAGTCGACCTCACACCATTCCTAAGAGATTTGTAAGGAGCATGCACACCATACTGTGCCTGTCCTACTGTCCTATTGTCCAAATTTACCTAAACTTACTTGCTTTTGTTTGTTTGTTTATACCATATCTTGTACACATTTTGATAAACAAACAACAAAACTTACTGCGTTTTAAGGTTCTGTCTCAGGCCCAATCCTTGCCACATCTTCAAAAATGATTCATATCAGGGAACTGATCAAATTTTCAGACTACACCAAGCTGGCAAGAATAGACAACATTCCAGAAGATAGACTCGAGATCCAGAAAGATTTTGATAGACTCAAATACTAGACCAGTGATGGTGAACCTATGGCACTTGTGCCACAGGTGGCATGTGGAGCCATATCTGCTGCCACGTGAGCCGTTGCCTTAGCTCAGCTTCAACGTGCATGTGTGTGCTGGTCACCTGGTTTGTGTAGGGGTTCTGGGAACCCTGTTTTTTGCTTCCAGAGAGCCTCCAGGGGGATGAGGGAGGGCGTTTTTATACCTTTGGAGTCTGGTGAGGATGAAACATGAGCCTAGTGGACCCACCAGAGGTTGGGAAACAGGCCATTTCCAGCCTCTAGAGAGCCTCCAGCAGGCAGGGAAAGTTGTTTTTGCCCTTCCCAGGCATTGAATTATGGGTGTGGGCACTCACGCATGTGCGATAGTGCCCGCGCACACTCTTTCGGCACTCAAGGGAAAAAAAGTTTGCCATCACAGTACTAGACCCTATCTAATAAAATGAAATTCAGTGTGAGAAAAATAAGATTTTACACATAGACAAGAAAAACCAAATGCACAGGTACAAAATAGGTAGTACGTGGTTCAATAGCAATAACTGTGAGAGAGTTCCAGGAGTCCTTGTGGACAATTAGATAAATTTAGCCAGCAGTGTGCTGCAACTGCAGAAAAAGCCAAGGGTGACCCAGGCACATCAATCAGTAGGATTGAAATGAATGTGGTATCGTGATTTTATGACCTGGGTATTTAGATTGGTTTCAAATTTTATAAATTTTTATAACTGGGCTTCAGAATTGTCATTTTGTGTTATTTTATATTTATTTATTTATTTTTTTTATTGGATTTGTATGCCGCCCCTCTCCGCAGACTCGGGGCGGCTAACAACAGTGATAAAAAACAGCATGTAAGAATCCAATACTAAACAACTAAAAAAAACCTTATTATAAAACCAAACATACATACAAACATACCATGCGTAAATTGTAAGGCTTAGGAGGAAAGAATATCTCAGTTCCCCCATGCCTGATGGCAGAGGTGGGTTTTAAGAAGCTTAAGAAAGGCAAGGAGGGTGGGGGCAATTCTAATCTCTGGGTGGAGTTGGTTCCAAAGGGCCGGGGCTGCCACAGAGAAAGCTCTACCCCTGGGTCCCACCAAACAACATTGTTTAGTTGACGGGACACGGAGAAGGCCCACTCTGTGGAAGCTAACAGGTCGCTGGGATTCGTGCAGCAGAAGGCGGTCCCTGAGATAATCTGGTCCAGTGCTATGAAGGGCACCGGACCAGATTATGTTGTAAGCTGCCCTGAGTCTTCAGAAAAGGGCGGCATGCAAGTCCATTTAGTAACTAAATAAACCGAGGGATAGAATTAAGATCATTGTACAAGGCCTTGATAAGAACACAAACCTGGAATATTGCATCCAGTTTTAATCACCACAACATAAACAAGATGTTAAGACTTTAGAAAGAGTACAGAGAAGAGCAACAAAGATGATTAGGGGACTGGAGACTAAAAAAGATTATAGGAATTGTGTATGTATCATTTAATGGAAAGAAAGACTTTGAGAAACACAATAGCAGTGTTTGAGGGGCTGGCACAAAGAAGAGAGGGTTAACCTATTCTCCAATGCACCTGGAGGCATGACAAGAAGCAATGGATGCAAACTAATCAGAGAGAGATTCAACCAGAGGTGGGTTCCTCCCAGTTTGGATGGGTTCGGCCAAACTGGTAGTGACCCACTGGTGACATTACAATGATGTAATGGAATGGTTCAATTGGTGATGGTCCATGGGTGCTTCCATCTTTTCTTTTGAATTTTTTAAAATTTTATTTTAGAATTTTATTTATGTTTTCTTCTGAGCATGTGCAGAAGCCGAGTTTCCAGCATTGTGCATGCATCGGCATCTTGTCTTGGCTTTATTTATTTATTTATATATATTTTGGCACTGCACATGTGCGCCTGTGCTTCGCACACATTCGACCACGAGGCATGGGAGGAAGTAAACCAGCAATGAGATTAGTTAGAACCCAACCCTGGATCCAACCTAGAAATAATGAGACATTTCCTGGCAATTAATCAATGGAACAACTTGCCTTCAGATGGTTGCCTGGAGGTTTTTAAGAAGAGATTCGAGAGCAATTTCTCTGAAATGGTACAGGATTTTTCTGCTTGAGCAGAGAGTTAAACAAGAAGATCTCCACACTTCCAGCTCTGTTATTCTGTTATTTTATTACTTATTAGGGGCTGGTAATTGTTCTGTCTGGGTGCCCCCAGACTTCAACACCAACTGGAAAAAGCATCCAGACACGCTGGTAAAAGCAAAAGCACTTTATAGTTTGAAAAATAAACACAGAGAAAAACCTGTTCTTCCCAACAGGCAGGCTATGAGACTTCACAGCAGAGTCCTGATGGCCAGACAATACAGCAGACTTCTTGCTGGCACACCCACCACTGTAGAGAATAAGACCCACACCTTTTCCCCCCAAGGTTTCAGTATTCAAAGTCACAAACCAGAATTCCAAGACACCAAAGATCACAGCCAGGTCCCAGGACTCCCAAAGATAATACTCCACAAGCCAGGAAGGGTGGGTCTGCCTTTTCAGCCTTTCCAGAGAGCACCACACCCAAACCCAGCTGTTGCCTCTTTAGTGCTGAAAGTACCTGGCTAATTGTCCCCTTCGTTGTGTTGCTCTTCTCTGCCAGAGATCGATTATTGCTTGTGCATTTTCATCTAAGGAATCCAGGCTGCTTGCTGGGGAGAGCTCCCTCTCAGGGGACTCTGGCTGTCCTCCCTCTCCCTCAGCCTGAGATTCCTCCTCCCCATCTGCCTGAACCTCCTGTTCCTCATCCTCCCCCTCTGAGCAGGAAGCCGGCAGAGGATCAGCCGTTCCCTGAGGGGCCTCAGACGCAATCACAACAGTAATGAGAAAGTATAACTGCATTTTTTTTTAAAGTATTCAAAAGAAAAGACTTTTATCCCAATTACTGTGTATCAAAAGCACATCTATCACTAACAATTCCAACACTAAATTAAAAAGGCATCCAATGTGCTTTATTGCCCTACCCCTTTCTATCTGCACCTTATTTTCTTTAGTCCTTGTTGTTTATTTCTTTTTAAAAGAAGATTTATATCCTGCCTTTCCTTTAAAAACAAAAGACAGCACCGTACATTTCTTCCTTCTCTTTTTCCCACCACTGTGTTGTTGTAAGCTGTGCTGGATTTGTTATTCCATGACTGACCAAAGCCACCCACTCAGTGGCCGTGGCTGAGAATGGACTAGAAAGTGAGTTTCACACAGCGATGGGCTACGAGCCGGAACGCTAAATTGCACTCGCCGCTGCAACTCGTAAGTTCTTGCAGGACCAGCGCAATTTTGCTGCTGCACCTGTGTAGGTAGTAAAATTGTGCCCATGTTTCAACAAGGTTTTACCTGCGGCTTCGTTTAACGTTCCAGCTCGTAGCCCACCGCTGGTTTCACCAGACCTAGGTCAGCACTCATTTCTAGATTGCTTAATATTTTCTTTTCTTAACTTCACACTTTTTCAGCCAATCCAGACATCAGAATGTGTTTAAAATTCTTGGGCTGCAACTGAGCTTTTCCCCTCTCTCTAGGCCGCTGTGAATCTGAAACAGACGGAATAGAAATCACTATGAGCAGCAGTCCTCCCCAAACTTTCGGAACCAAAGTGGAGTTCAAATGTGACACTAACTACATGGATGCTGGCGTGTTCTGGGTTATTCAGAAATCGAATGGCAATCTCCGCTTCATTGCACATATTACATCAAGATCTAAAGAGATACCAGGTCTTCTTGAAGGCTACGGGTCTACAAAAGCTGGCAGCTTCTACCAGCTAACTATTGCCAGCTTTCAGGAGAAGCACGAGGGTACCTATTTTTGTGTGCGTCATCGCAATCAGAAGCTGCTTTTTAGTTCAGGCATCCTAGTATACCTGCCAGGTAGGTTTCATCATAATCTTTCAATTCCCCATTCATATCTTCCCTGATGAACCGTGGTGGCACAGTGGTTAGAGTGCAGAATTGCAGGCAACTTCTGCTGATCACCATCCTTCCAAGGTGGGTGAAATGAGGATCCAAATTGTTGGGGGCTATATGCTGGCTCTGCAAACCTCTTAGAGAGGGCTGTAAAGCACTATGAAGCATACATAAGTGCTATTGCTATTGCTATTCCCTGCCAGATCAGTATCTTCTCTATCTTGTGGTTGGGGATAATATTATTCATTTTTTTTTATTTCTTTTCATTTGTATCTATAATGATTTTGGAGCCATTTAAACCTATGAAGACAAAACCTTGTTATAAACCATCCAGCCACTAGCCATGAAAACAGAAGAAAAACACTTCCATATCTATCTTGTTTACAGTGAAAACTACTACTGTGCTTCCTACCACCCCGAAGCGAATTTCAACCACCGTCAAAAGACTGATAAAAGAAAATATGAAATGTCCCAATTCTACAGCCATAGGTATGTTTCCTTAGAAGCCATAGGTGAAAAACAGCTATGTCACTTTATTTCATGCTGCAAACAACACATAGCTTTGATTGCCATCTGGAGAAAATAAGGGAAGTCAATTCAACGAGTAATTGAATGGGGTTGAATTAAATTGAATTGTTCAACAAGTAAAGTCGTGCACATCGGTAGTGGGTTATAAAACTCTTTATTACCAGTTCACATGCACAGAAGTGTCCTGGGTGGGTGGGTGTAGCCTATCGCCATTGGCGCTACTGGTTCTTATAACCGTGCTGAAACAGGAGCAACCCACTGCTGGTGCACATGTAATATTCTTCTGCAACGGATTGCAAAGGATTTTTATTGTGGTGCTTCTAGGTATCCTCCTGTTTTTCCACACTAGAGGCCACATTTTTCATATGTGTGTTTTATACATATGTGTGTTTTATTCAAGTTCAACAGTCGTTCCAAATTGTTGAGAGAAGCATGTCTGGTTGTGGCTGAACATTAGCTGGCAGAGCATCCTGATACTGCTTCTCTGTCTTTCTACTTCCAACGGATCTCTTCTTCTCCTGTGGAAGAAAGAATTGGAAGGGCTTTTTGAGCCAGAGAGAAATAATGCAAATCAGTTAGCAAAGCAAGCAAAAGCCAAAGGGATAGAGCAATCCACATGAGGTGGGTACTTAGGTTTTAATTGGAGAGGAAAAGACGTATATATTAATTGGCATTTCTGCAAAGTTCCTAGTAATCATTGCCACTACAGATAGTCCTTACCGTACAACTACAATTGAGACCAAAATTTATGATGTTAAGTGAGAAATGAGTTTTGCCCCATTTTACGACTTTTCCTGTGGTCATAACCATTGCAATTGTTATTGTTGTTGTTGTTATTATTATTATTATTATTTATTAGATTTGTATGCCGCCCCTCTCTGAAGACTCAGGGCGGCTCACAACAACAATAGAAACAATATAACAGTGAAACAAATTTAATATTAAAATAAAACATATCTAAAACCCCAGCAATTTAAAACCATACAACACATACATACCAAACATAAAATATAAAAGCCTGGGGGAGGATGTCTCAGTTCCCCCATGCCTGGCAATAAAGGTGGGTCTTGAGTAAAGACAAGGAGGGTGGGGGCCATTCTAATCTCTGGGGGGAGTTGATTCCAGAGGGCCGGGGCCACCACAGAGAAGGCTCTTCCTCTGTGGCCCGCCAAACGACATTGCTTGGTCGACGGGACCCGGAGAAGGCCAACTCTGTGGGACCTTATTGGCCGCTGGGATTCGTGCGGTAAAAGGCGGTTGAATTAATAATCCAATTGTTAAGTGAATCCGGCATTTCCATTGGCTTTGCTTATCAAAAAGTGATCACATGACCCTGGGAAGCTGCAACCATCGTAAAATATGAACCAGATGACTAGCATCTGAATTTTGATCACATGACCATCGGGATGCTGCAAAGGTTGTTACTGTGGAAAATGGTCATAGGTCACTTTTTTCAGAGCCATTGTAACTTTGAATGGTCACTAAATGAACGAATGTAAGTCAAGAACTATCTGTATAGCTACTTGAAGATCACAGCTACAATTGCTGTTCAGGTAAACCACTACAGAACTTGTAATATCATTTCAACATACCAGGAGTTGAAAGTACTTCTTCACAACAGGATCAGGTTATTAACTTCCCTTTTTAAAGCATATGAAATAAATACAAGGGAATGAAGCACAGTAGGAATATGTTTCTTTTTAAATAAGGGGTTTTTAGTGACTTTTAATTATTAGATTTGTTATATATTGTGCTATTACTGTTGTGAGCCGCCCTGAGTGTACGGGGAGGGGCAGCATACAAATCTAAATAATAATAATAATAATAATAATAATAATAATAATAATAATAATAATAGATGTTGGAATTCAGGGATCTGCACTGTAGGGTAGTTATTGATAAGGCCCTTGGGAATGTGAGAAGGGAAGTTCAACCGAGACGATTCTATCATTTTCCCTCTCTCTCTCTCTTCAGGAATCCTTCCCACAGAACAGTTGGTGAACATGTGGGATGTTCCTGAGGAGGAAAGAGAAGGACCTTCCCCTAAACAAACAAAAGAAATAGTGATTCTTTTAAAAACAACAACAATACCCTACTATATTTTTCCACTATGTTTCTAGGCTGGCAGTTAACAATGTTGTTCTTTTAGTGCAAATTGTACGACACAAACACGAAAATCATCCTAGCAGAACAAATACATTTCTTCAAATAATAAAATCTTATAAAATCTAGAGGGATACATTACTCTTCTTTTGCCTTGTATTTCAGGAACGACAAATACAAAAAGTACAATGTTCTCCTGTGAACTTTATATATGGGTTCCCTTAGCTGGTGTTTCTCTCCTTCTGCTGATAACCCTGATAATCGTCATATCACTGTGCTGTGGTAAGAAGATTTCCTTTCAACTATGTTTGATGTTCAACTGTTGACAGTTACTGAGAGATAAGTCTAAAATTATACATATATCAACTTACATAAAGATGGAGTCCATTCTAGTATCTTACTTTTTGTTTCTAGAATGATTATGAATACAGTGTTCCCTTGCTTTTCGCGGGGGATGCGTTCCGAAACTGCCCGTGAAAGTTGAATTTCCGCGAAGTAGAGATGCAGATGTAAATACACTATTTTTGGCTATGAACAGTATCACAAGCCTTCCCTTAACACTTTAAACCCCTAAATTGCAATTTCCCATTCCGTTAAGCAACCATTCAGATTATTACTCACCATGTTTATTTATTAAAGTTTATTTAAAAAAATATTTATTAAAGGCAGGCAAAAGTTTGGCGATGACATATGACGTCATCGGGTGGGAAAAACCGTGGTATAGGGAAAAAACCCGCAAAGTATTTTTTAATTAATATTTTTGAAAAACCGTGGTATAGACTTTCTGCGAAGTTCGAACCCGCGAAAATCGAGGGAACACTGTACTTATTCACATAAAGAACTAGTTTACTTGAACATTCTAAAACTATGAAACATTTTTATTTTTATTTTTTTATGCATAAATGATAAAACGAACAAACAAATAAACAAAAAAGTAAATATAACAAGACAGTAAATAAAATAAAACAAAACATATAAATACAAACATTTGGGGGAGGGAATTTTTCCCCACTCTTTTTGAATATTCGATCGGAGAATTTTTCCTCATAACTTAGTGTTCTTTTATTAACGTATTGCTTTGCTTTGCTTATACTTTAATCTGTTTTATGGAGCATTTTTGATGCAAGTTTTAAATCACTCTGCAGTCCACATGGACCAGCAAAATGAGAGGGTGAGCTAATGATCATTCCATAATAGTATTCAAGAAGCTTTTTTCAATTCTGACTAAATGGTGAAGGGAAGGATTTATATTCTTTGCAATCATTTGTTCACTAGCACTCTGAGAGTCTGAGAGCATTTCAACAGTGTTATTCAGCTTTTTCTGACCGATTCATGTGAACCGGTAGCGGAAATTTGGACTGGTTTGCTGAACTGCAAATACTACCCACCCACACAGTCGCCCGATTGTCAGGTTGCCCTGTAATCGCTCCCCCCTGCCCACCCGCTCAATACTGATGGGTTTGTCCTCCATTGTGACAGCACGTGTTTGTCTGAAGGACAACAAAGAAGTCCAAGAAGAGAACAGAGAAAAGGGGAACGACAAACAAAGCAACATTGTCATTGTATACGTTGCTCAGGAGGATTTTCAACCAATACAGTCTACGGAGAGGGACAGCATACAAATCTAATAAATAAATAAATAAAATAAACACAACATAGGTGTACACTTTAAACCCAAGAATACACTAAGACAGAAGCTTGTTCACCTCAACGATAATACACCCAGATACAAACTGGGTAAGGTGATATATGCAGTTCAATAGAGTAAGGTATGTCCAGATCTGTACATTAGAGAAATGAAACAATCACTTCATAAATGCGTGGCACAACGTAGGAAGACAAACTCATGTTAGCAGTCCGCCTGGTGGATTCAGTAGGACCATTGGTTTAAAATAGGGGTCAAGTAAGCCATTAAAATTGAGCAACCCTCACTCAACAGGAGGGGGAAGGATACAACACCACCTATCTCTTGTCTTGATACAACACCACCTATCTACAGTCCTTTCAGCAGCCTCAAGAAGTTTCCACACCCACTTGCTCTCTGATTCAGGTGATCTATAACTGAGGATACAAATAAAAACTCCAAGTCGCCTCAATGATAGCTAATGACTGATCGGCAGAGTGCTAACGACCAGATGACTGCAAAGTATATAAATTCTTCCATTTCCCATCGTTCAATCAGACTGGAAGAAGCTTCTTGGGTGAGAAGTGAAACTTTTTCTAGGAAAAATGTTATAAAGTCCAGTTGCCTTTTGAAAAGCATATTTGTGACAACCATGATCTGGATCAGTGTTTCCCAACCTTAGCAACTTGAAGATATGTGGACTTCAACTCCCAGAATTCCCCAGCCAGCGAATGCTGGCTTGGGAATTCTGGGAGTTGAAGTCCACATATCTTCAAGTTGCCAAGGCTGGGAAACACTGATCTGGATGACTGAGAATCTCCATAGATGTCTCCATCTACTATATCTATTTACCATCATTATGAATTTGGGTAATACAGTATATCAAGATTGAAAGAATAGCGAAACAATGCAAAACATTATTTCTTCAAATATATATATACATTTTTTCCCTGCCAAGGTCCAAGGAGAAGGAGAAGAAAATGCAAATGTACACGGTGAGTTTTCCATTATGCTGCCCTTTGCCCCTTTCCATACGCTTAAGATGCACTTACTGCAATGGGAATGAAACTTTCTATCAATCTCCAGATTGGTTTTAAAATTTCAACATTTAATTGCAGAAATAGGATGATATTTGATGGACATGAGCAGTCCAGAGGATTGACACCATATGATAAAACAATGTTATGAGTTTCGCAGAATGCAAACTGCATAGCTGGCTTCTTACATAAATATGTTTACCAGATCTGGGCTTCAAAAATCCAGATGACTCTGTGTCCCATTTTCTGCTATTTAGTGAGTGCCCAGATTTTTGTGGCCGATACGTATTATCACTAATAAATACATCACAGTGAATAGGTAATTCACCAAAGATTATTCCTTTAATGAGAAGTTTCAAAATTAAACTTTATTTATTTATTTATTTATTTATTTATTTATTTATTTTGTCCAATACATAATACACATTGAAGAGAAAGATATGTAATAATATAAGTGAAGAAAAGAATAGAAGAAAAGATATAAAAGTATAGGTGAACATATTAGAAAGGAAGAAAAGATAAATGAGATAAGGAGAGACAATTGGACAGGGGACGGAAGGCACACTGGTGCACTTATGCACGCCCCTTACTGACCTCTAAGGAACCTGGAGAGGTCAATCGTGGATAGTCTAAGGGAAAAATGTTGGGGGTTAGGGGTTGACACTACTGAGAAGGGTAATGAGTTCCAGGCTTCGACAACTCGGTTGCTGAAGTCATATTTTTTACAGTCAAGTTTGGAGCGGTTAATATTAAGTTTGAATCTGTTGCGTGCTCTTGTGTTGTTGTTGTATTGATGGAATTGATCCAAAAAGATTGGCACCTTTCTATGGAATGTTTTTCAAACTCTGTCTCTTCTTTTTAGGCCAACAAATGGAACCAATGGAACTCACATGAAACCAAGACAATAAGTAGGACTTGCAACTGGATTTCTCCAAGCACTCTTGCTATGTTATATAAATCCAGCAGGATCAACAAAGAGACTCTGATGTTGTAATAGTTCTCTGTTCATATGTTAAGAATGAATGTCTTAGATCAGACCTTTGAAATCATATACTGAGTTGTTACATTTTATCATTTACTCATATCATTTACTGTACTCAGAAAGTAGTTTCTTTGTAAATTAGGTTATGAATTTACTCTTGCAGTTGAACATATTGCCGTATTACGAAAATAAAGTCAATGCTGTAGTTTAGCCTAAAACAATAGTTTAGAAATATGTAATAATCTTGTGATACATAGATATCATTATGATGGAAAAACTACAAATTCAAGGAATGTTCAATAACAATAAAGGGAAGCATTATCTTGTCTTTCCTCATACACATAGATACATATGTGTATCATTCCTGTTGCAGTTGTCTTCTCTTTTTTCCACCTTGGAAGTTTAAATGTTCAGTAACCTGCATAGATGAAGGGATGCAAATATGTATAAATCAAGGAATTAGGCTATAAAAAGGGTGAGGTGAGATGATGTTTTACCATGAATCAATGTAAGAATATACAGAAGATCTTCTCTAAATGCAGTTTCATAGCACTTCAAGGTAGAACTGGGGAATACCTTATCTGAAACTTCAAAGCCAGATAGAGTAGTGATTTGACTCAGTACAGAGCAGCTTTTTAAAAATCTGATTTAATCGCAAGCATTCTATCTATCGTGGCAGGAAAGAGAAACATTTTTGGCTATATTTGAAAACCAATCTACTATTTTGTCACAATTCCACAGATCTGTAATACTTTCAAAATGATATTGTCTGTATGCTGCGAAGAACAGCGTACATTAACTATTGTTTTTATTTCTTCAACTCAAGACATACAATAAGCTAAGTCAAGAAAATGTTAAGCACTCAGTAATTCCTATTTCATCTTCCATGCCCAAACTGAAGCAGACTTTAAACCAAATGAAATTCATCTATGTCCTAGGATACAGAAAACAGTACCTTCTGTGTATAGAGCTCACAGAAAGAAAGAGAAAGAAGATAAAATATATCTCAGTGGCCCACTTTATAAGTGTGACTTCCTAGCATTGTGACTTACCATAATGCTAGAAAAACATTTCATCAGGCTACCAGCATGATGGTTTGCTAATTAAAAATGAAAGCTTACTTATATTTCCTTCTACATATATATCACAGTTGAAAATGAAAAAGATTAGTAACTTCTCATAGGTAACTTACTAAATGCACATGCATTACATTTAAATTGAGCCCTGGCATGTTTCTTCTTTGGCTCCTGCATATTTTTATAGCAATCTCCAGAACATTACTGTAACATTTTAAATTGTTCTAATAAAGTTATTAACCTATGTTGTAATTTGGGATGCTTTTTAATTATAGAAATTAATTAACAGATTAAGAGTTGGAAGTACCTTGAAGGTCTTTCAGTCCAATGCACTGCCCAAGCAAGAGATCCTATATCAGTGATGGTGAACTTATGGCACGGGTGCCACAGGTGGCACATAAAATCATATCTGCTGGCACATGAGCCATTCCCTAGCTCAATTCCAACATGCATGTGTGTGCCAGCCAGCTGATTTTTGGCTCGCACAGTGGCTCAAGGAGGGCATTTTTGGCTTCCAGAGATCCCCCATGGGAATGGGGGAGAGCATTTTTACCCTTCCTGGCTCCAGGGAAGTCTTTGGACCCTGGGGAGGGCGAAACATGAGCCTATTGAGCCCACCAGAAGGTGGGAAACAGTCTGTTTCCAGTCTCCAGGGGCCTCCGGAGAGTGGAGAAAGCTGTTTTCACCCTCTCCAGACATTGAATTATGGGTGTGGGCACTCACACAGGTGAGATACCACGCATGCACATTCTTTCGGCACCCAAGGAAAAAAAGATTCTTCATCACGGCTCTATACCATTTCTGACAAATGGTAGTTCAATCTTTTCTTGAAAGCTTTCAGAGATGAAATCCCTACATCTGAAAACAAGCTAGTCCGTTGATTGATTGTTCTTTGTCAGAATTTTTTCCCTTATTTCTGAATCTCTCCTTGACCATTTTCCAGTCATTCTTCCTTGTCTGGCCTTCATGTGCTGTGAAAAATAGCTTGACCGCTTCTGCTCTGTGGCAGCCCCTCAAATATTGCAACACTGCTATTGTCTCCCCTGGTCCTTTTCTTCACTAGATTAGCCATGCCGAGTATTTGCAACCATTCCATCATATGTTTTAACTGCCAGACCCCTAATCACCTGTGATTAGAAGGTGCTGCTGTGGCCTAGAGGTGGAGTTCTTACCTCCTAATCAGGAGGTTGTGAGTTCAATCCTAGGTAGAGGCAGATGTAGGAACTCCTGCTTGGGCAGGGAATTGGACTAGATTACCTGCAGGGTCCCTTCCAACTCTGTAAATCTGTTAAATCTTTGTTGTTCTTCTCTGCACTTTGTCTAGAGTCACAACATCTTTTTTATAGTGTGGTAACCAAAACTGGATGCAGTAACCGAGGTGTGATCGTATTAAAGCTTTGTAGAGTGGTATTAGTACCTTGATCTTGATTGTATCCCTCTGCTATTACAATTTAGGATTGCATTGGCTTTTTTGACTGCCACCGTACACTGTTGGCTCATATTTAATTGGTTGTCCACTAAGACTTCAAGATCCCTCTTACCCTTTCTGCTAATAAGTCTGGTTTTACCCACTATATATGTGTACTTTTGGTTTTCCTTGCTTAAGTGTAAGACTTTATTTCTCTATGTTGAATTTCATTTTGTTACATAGGGCGCATTGTGTTCACCTCTGTCAAGATACATCTGGATCTAGGGCGGGGGTGTCAAATTCAAGGCCCAGGGGCCGGATCTGGCCTACAGGATACTAAATCTGGCCTAAGAGGGCACCTTGGAAACAGTAGATGACTGGCCTATAGTGCTGAGTTTGACACCCCTGATCTAGGGTGTTGGCTATTCCTGCCAGCTTAGTATTATCAACAAATTTGTTAAGTTCCCCTTCTATTCCCCCATCTAATATCTAACCGTAATGATACTGGGGGGAAATAGTATTAGCCTTGTCAAAGCTTTACAGCCATTTTATATGTAGTGTAAACACATTGTTTGATGTTTTAAAAATAAAGGTATTTACCTTGACTTGCCTTTTAGCATTTCATTTTCTACAATTATCTTGCTTTCTTCAATAGAGAAAATGAAAAGTAGAAAATATTACCCTTAAATCGGTGTAAGGAGATTGCAGTCCACCAGTTCTGATGCAACACAATTCAGTAGTTAAAGTTAATTGGGAATAGATTAAGCCTAAGAGTAATTCACAAGTACGGTAATTCACCCTTCTCCATTATTCCTGATTGTCTACGGATCCCAAACTTTTCTTATTCTAGTAGTTCTTTATACAGTACACTAATTCTGCTTCTCTGGTCTTATTGGTTCTCTGTTATTACTATGCTTCTTTCTTCTGTCTCTTCGCCTCCCACTTCTTTCCTTTGTTCTTCTAAACTCTCTGTCTCCATTCTCTCTCTACTATTCGAGTCTTCCTCCATCACTAGTTAATCATACATTTCCTGCGATTTTGCAACATCATCCACTTTGATTTTTTTTTTACCTTGCCATGACATTAATATTCCTTCTGGAATAACATATCTGAATAATACATTTTTTTTCTATTCAATATTGCTGCAAGAAATCTATAATCCTTCCTTTGTTCTCTAATCCAGTGTTTCCCAACCTTGGCACCTTGAAGAGATCTGGACTTCAACTCCCAGAATTCCCCAGCCAGCTTCAAGTTACCAAGGTTGGGAAACACTGCTCTAATCCCCCTGGAGATCTGTTTCAATGTTATAATTTATCTTTCCTTATAGATCATGGATTCGTCTCTTGTTATTTTATAAATAATATCTCAAAAGTTCTTTCATGCAAACCTTAATATGCACTTCATGAAAGAGATGCTACTGCTAATTTTCTAATTCTGTAAATTTCATCCTTCTCATTAATAATCACTGTCTTTTCTTTCTGAAGTATATCTGCAATCAATTCCGACATTATTTCCCCTAGTTCTTCATCTTTCATCTCTATTACATTTTGGAACCTCAAGTTCAAGGAGGTTTGATCCAATTCAAGATGGATCAATGAATTCTCTAAATCTTTATTTATTTCCATCATTTTTTGATCTATTCAATCTAATTTCTTATCAGTTTGTTCAGTTTTCTATTCCACTGCTTGTATTTTCTGTTCATTTCATCGTATAACCTCTTGGATTGAGCCTATTTTATTATTCAGGTTCTATATGTCAGTCCCCAAATCTTCATGTCCTTTTGTCATCATCTCAGGGAGTTTCACTATAGTTTCCTGTATCATTTGGAGAGTTGATTGCATTGTTTAAAGGGTCAAATTCACACATATTTTCTCCATAGGTAGCATCTTCTCTATCATTTTCTGGGATCCCAGTGAAGCTACTGCCCCCATCTGGATAGGTATCACTATATAGGACAGTCAGTTTAACATTTAGTTTGGCAACTCCATTATTTAGAACTTTTACTCTCCAAAACTTCCAATATTCTTAGGTTTAGGTTTATTGGTTTAGGTTTATTGGATTTATATGCCGCCCCTCTCCGCAAACTCGGGGCGGCTCACAACAATAATAAAAAACAGTACAGTACACAATACCAAATCCAATGCCCACCCATCCAGTTCCAATTTAAATTAATAATCTCATAAAAAACAGTATATATAAAAAACAGGCACACAGTCAATCAATCAACAAAACAACATGGGCAAGGGGGAGGTGTTTTAGTTCCCCCATGCCTGACGGCAAAGGTGGGTCTTAAGGCGTTTATGAAAGGCAGGGAGGGTGGGGGCAATCCTAATCTCAGGGGGGAGCTGGTTCCAGAGGGTCGGGGCCCCCACAGAGAAGGCTCTTCCCCTGGGTCCCGCCAGACGACATTGTTTAGTCGACGGGACCCGGAGAAGGCCAACTCTGTAGGACCTAACCGGTCGCTGGGATTCGTGCGGCAGGAGGCGGTCCCGAAGATATTCTGGTCCGGTGCCATGAAGGGCTTTATAGGTCATAACCATACTGTCATCTTTACAATCCCCTTCACTTCTATCCGGTTTTCTGCTTAATCACTCAGGTTCTGCTTTCTCGATTCTCTCTCTCCTCCCTGACTTCCACTGTCTTATTCTAGCATTTTGCATTCATTCCTATTCTCCAAGTTGCCCAAACACAGTCTTTTTCTCCTAGCACAAGTCATCTCAATCTTACAGCTTTTTCCAATCCAAGTTCCGTGAAGTTTCAATTCTCCTAAACCTTTCCAAACTTTTTGCCTTTCACTTTTGTGTTCTTCCCAGTTTCCCATCCTTTTTCTGATTGAAGCCGTCTGTTTTTATTATTCTATTTATTTTTCTGCAATGGGGATTTTGTCTTCCTCCTATGTTCTTGCTTTCTACTACTTTTACTCTCATGTTTAATGTCTTTTAGCCTTGTTATCCTCTTGGCTAAGTTATTTTTGACTGGATCATAGCTCTTCTCTTTCAATTGCTGCTCATTTTCTTGCTGGAGCTTCATTCTTTTTGCCCAATATCATTCAAATGACTTAGTTTAATAGTCCCAGTCACTCACTGCCCATATAGAAGTCCTCACCAATAAAAATGAGCACAATTTGTAACTCACTTTTTTACTCCCCACATTGATGTGGTTGTCACAGCCTCAGGTCTGCCATGTCAAAATGAAATGACAGATTGCATTTGTGTCAGGTTAAAGAGGTATTCCCACATTCCAGTGGGCAGTTGCTTTCCACTTCGCTGTCCTCCAGGCTTCCCCTCCATTTTGCACAGTCCATCAAATTTAGTGCACCTACAAAGGGTCCCTTGAGAGGAAACTTTTCTCTCTCTTTGCCTCCACATCACCACCGGAAGTCTACATTATTCTTTTTGATTACTATCACCAACATGCATAAAGCAATTGTTAAAGCCTATTCAGACAATTCATTCTTATATATTGTATCATTGATATTTGAAAGCATTAGAAAATTCAGCATGTTTACATTAAGAAGAATTGTGGAAGGAAAAAAAATTCAAGACAAATAGGAAAATTTATGCATATTTTTTCATAGAAATAAAAGGAAAATTTAAGTGTCTTATTTCTCAGCAGTTCTGGTTCCCGTAGAATATAACATCTTCATCATATACATAACATCAATGTAGTCTTGAGTAGAAAATGACATTAAAAAAAATGTTTGCAACAGTTACAAACTCTGCTCCACAAAATACTAACATATCTAGAAAAGATTCATTAAAAATAATTTCTCAGATAAATGAAATCATAGATAAATCACCATAGTTTTTACAGAAAATGATGTCTTATAAAGACCAATAGAGTTTTATCTCCTGGCAAATTTCTGAAGGCAAAAGCTTGTCAGCTAATACAGTTGCCTCTATAATTTAGTGGATAATGTAAACAAACAATTGATTTCAACAGCAAAGGACAATTGTCTTTTACAGATTTACAGATATTTGAAGTACTTCACTATATGTAGCATTCGGTTGAGGTGTGGATTGTAATTTGAAAATAATTAAAGAATTAAACTGAAAGACAAGTCAAGATTTAATTCAAAGACCAGAACACTACTTTGACACAGAAGAAACATATCTCTGGCTTCAAAAAGTACATTTTCATTCTGTTCTGTAAACATTGTTTGTTTGGAATTGTTGGAAAAAACTGCATACCATCACTGCAACAGGAATCAATGTCATTGATAAATGTTACATTTTTATGAAAAACTCTATTACATAAACACTTTCAAATTAAGGAAGTTGTGTATTAAAGCAAGAGGGCTGAGTCATAAGCAATTACTTTTTAGTGTATATGTATATAAACAGACAGAATGGCTGGCACGCCTATCTTTGGGACACTGAGAACAAAACACAAAAATATTTTAATAGACATTTAATTAGAAACTCATTATTAAGTCATTGGAAAGAAATTAAATGAAAATATTATTTCAAGATACCAAACTGGCTGTCAGCAATGGAGGCATTAATATATCCCAATACGGTCGATATAACTAAGACAATTAAATATAAGAAAATTTTGGATCCATCTGGTAAATTAAAAAGTAGAGAAGAGTTGGCAAAGCAAAACATTATTATACATTGGTGGATTTATTTACAAATCCAAATGAGATACAAAAAAGATTCTAAGGAGCTGGTATAGACACCCTAATGGAACAATTTGACAAACTGTTTACAGGCCCAGTGGGGAAAATGATATCAAATATATATAAATATATGATTGGGCATGATAAACAGGAGGAAATTGTTAAAGGATCAATGATCACCTGGGCAAAAAATATTGGCCACAATATACCCCTGGTGCACTGAGAGCAAATTTGAAACAGAAATATCAAATTAACTAAGCCATAGGAAAATCAGTACAAAATGTTTTATTGGTGGCATTTGGCCCCGAACAGATTGGCTAAAATATATCCAAATTGCAATCAGGCCTGCTGGAAGTGCAAAAAAGAGAAGGGCACCTATTTTCATGCATGGCGGACATGTCCTGAAACAAGGAAATATTGGAGGAATCTCCATAACTGGTTACAGGAAATAACAGGAACTAATATTGAATTTACCCTGGAACTATTTTTGCTCGGAATTATAAAGAAAACATATTCAAAAAGTATTAAATATTTGCTGCTACACATCGTGACAGTGGCAAGAATTACATACAGTATGCACAAAAATGGAATGACCCAAGAATACCAGAAGATAAAGAAATAATTAAGAAAATATATGACTCTGCAGAAATGGATCAGATAACCATGCATGGAGAGAATGTGTGCAGAGGATATTATTTATCTCATGAACATGGAAAACAGTGAGGTCCTTTAGCTTGTGATTTAACATTTAACTGTCATCTTGGGAACAGATGTAAGGCCTCACTAAAACTTCAGTGAAGAAAAAAAGATCACACAGATGTATAAGTATTAAATCATTCAAAGCAAAGCTTACTTTGTGGGAGGAAACAGCTGATTGTTGGTTTTTTGACTTACTATATTTCCCAACTGTCAATTCTGTAAGTAAAGTTGAACCCAAATGTTTCAAAGAGTTTGACAAATATCATAAAACTCATAAAAACTCTTTGTTTTTGTTTGAGCCACTGGAAAATAACACTATTACAGAGCATGTAGAAATGCACAAAGCATGGGGAACAAACTGGATGAACTTGAATTATTAATACATGAAATTAGATATGATACAATTGGAATTAAACAAACTTGTGGGATGAAATCCATGACTGGAACATACTATTAGGATACAAGGTGTTCGGGAAAAACCAGACCCCATAAAAGATGAAATGGAGTTGTACTAGTTTTAAGAACAAACTTCCAGCAGATCTGGTTGGTAAATCCACAGCAACTGAATTTAAACATGCTTGGCATAAACATATATCCATCCTAAGATAAAATAAAGGAAATAGTATAAGGACAGACTAGATGGACCATGAGGTCTTTTTCTGCCGTCAGTCTTCTAGACGGAATTGAGACTGCAGGAACCTTGGGAGAGAGTGACCATGTCGTACTAGAATTCAAAATAACGCAAACGCAGGCAATAGGACATAATGATATCAGATATTTTAACAAACCCAGAGAGAACTTGGGAAAGATTCTTTGGATGAAAATCCTAAAGAGGAAAACAACTCAAGTAGCTTGAGAAACTGAAAAATATTATTATAAAAGCCCAATCCAGCACAATACCACTGAAAAAAAATAACAAGAAATCCAAGAAGAAACCAGTATGTTTGCATCTTTGTGCAAAGATCTTTTTGGCAAATTGAAAGACAAAAAAGATAAAGACAAATTATGAAAAGAGGGACACACAACTAAGGCAGAATTTCAATCAAGTTTTTAAAAAGAAGCTGTCAGGGCTGCCGTTAAGCAATTTGCTTACCATAGAAGAGGGGGGAGAGGGGGTGTGGAAACTGCAGCAGAATGAGTGAGAGGGTTGCCATGAGGAACCGAAATCAAGCCTCATACCATCCTGAAAGAAACACTGACTACTTCAAGGTCAAGAAAGGAATGCCAGTTGTGAAGACAGGGACTGTCCCCAAAACTATTTGTTAGCACCCTATTGGACACTTCTTAATAAACAGAGGGTGCAAGCAAGGAGATATGTCAAAGTTAATCCTATACTGTGGGCAAGAAAACCTCTGATTCAACTTCACTTTGGCTATAACCACTTGGCTTTAGTAAAGTATACCTTTGGCTAACCATGCGCCTTTATTTTCTGAGAAAAGTTAGAAAACTTTTCTGTTGCTCAGTTGATGGAAGCTGAATCCTGTTTTCTTCCTTCACTGTGTCTGTCTGGACTGCCATTTAAAAAAATGTTTTCGATCTAGAATCTCAGGTTCGCTTGAAGTAAGCCATACTGTTGTTGCTGCTGGTGCTGCTGGCAGTAGTTTGTGGGAAGGAGATGTCTTTTTAGAAATGATGAGAGACCTTTAAGCAGTGATGGGCTCCTACGGGTACGGTCAGGTACGCAGTACCGGTAGCAAAACTTTGGGTTTTTTTTCTTTTTCCCCCTTCTGGGCTCTGGATATGTTTTTCCTATTGCAGTAAATGAGATTGAATGTGTATAATTTTAGAAGAGCTGTGCGTGTAGCAAAAATGGAGTGGGTAGCGAAAACTCCAGAGCACCCAATCTGCACTGAAAGATGTTGAAACAAAATGCATAAGCCACACCCACAGTGTGGTAGTAAAAATTTTGGTAGCCCATCACTGCCTTTAAGTTATGGGCTTTCAATCACTTGCTAGACATCCAATTCTATCAAGCAAAGGGCTTATATTACATGCAGATCAAACTTGCTTGGTTGTAACAATTTTCACCTTTTCCAGGGTTTTCGGTGAAACCTGTGTTTCAAAATGAGGACTGTCTTTTCTTCCTCTTTCCAGTGATGATACCATTCCTCTTCTGATTTGATTGCTCTGTTATCAGAAGGTTGGAGAAGGTAGTTTTTAAGATTAAAATATATATATGAGCAAGTTAGAATAAATCAAAACAGAAAATAGAAAAGGTATAAGGGGATTAAAGGAAAATGGAAGCAATCTTCCTAAGACCGTTCATTAGGGGAGGTATTTCCTCATCACCACCTTCCCTCTGCGAATGCCAATTAAAGCCCCAGTTATGACAGATTTCTCTAGATACATTTAAAGCTACTTATTTATTTCAGTTAATCCAGTAATTTATCAAATCACTTACTGTATTAATGTACTTTATAATTCATAATTCAGCTTAATTCAAGCCAGAATGCCTAATTACCTGTAGTAAAAAAATATGAGATAAAAGGCATCCTTGATGGTTCAAAAACATTTTTACAATAGTCAACATATAACAACATTGTAAACCAAGTAATAGGAAAAAGAAATTTGCATCTGGCAAAAACTTGTTCTAAAATTGGAACTATACCATTTACCAGCCTTTTCCACATCCAATGAAACTATTATCAATTCTAGTTTTTTTAATGAATAACTACATTATCTGTTGAGAGCATACTATGGATGACTCTACATTATAAAAGGAAATGGAGAATAGACCACTGGAGATGGTATCATTTACAATGCATGAACTTGAGATGGTCAAAATCCTTCCAGGAGCTTCTATTCCTAGCAAAATCATTCACACTATTTATAGCCAACTTATACTGACAGAAAATATGTTCTAATTAATTGGAAAATATACATTTAAGTCACTTTAAATGAAATGCAAGGAAGAAACAAAGGTAGCTGGATTATATACAATGTTCCCTCGATTTTCACGGGGGATGTGTTCTGAGACCGTCCGCAAAAGTCAAATTTCCGCGAAGTAGAGATGCGGAAGTAAATACACTATTTTTGGCTATAAACAGTATCACGAGCCATCCCTTAACACTTTAAACCCATAAATTACCATTTCCCATTCCCTTAGCAACCATTTAGATTATTACTCACCATGTTTATTTATTAAAGTTTATTTAAAAAAATATTTATTAAAGGCGGATGAAAGTTTGGCGATGATATATGACGTCATCGGATGGGGAAAACCGTGGTATAGGGGGGAAACCGCGAAGTATTTTTTAATTAATATTTTTGAAAAACCGTGGTAGACTTCTCGCGAAGTTTGAACCCGCAAAAATCGAGGGAACACTGTATTTAAATCCAAGAAATCAAAATAGACTGAGCTCAATTATCTTGCTTGTTGCCAAGTATCAAATAGGTACGAGGGGAAGATTTCTTAGAAATGGCAATAATCAGAGAGGCTACTCAACTTTTTTACTTCCTTTTGTTGTTATGGTTTGTATTGCCAATTCTGTAAATGAATTTTTTTTTTACGTGGAAGGCTTTTAAATGATCGTTTCTTTAGCATAACATGAAGTTCAAATCATAGAGGGGAAGATTGCTGTTTATGGTCTCCGTCACAAATGACTGTCTCTTCCATCTTTTGAGAATGTCATCCGTTTTCCTACATATCACTACAGAACATTATTTTCTTATATGCAGGAAATGTTGCAAGTAATTGGAGGGGAAATTACTATTTGTGAAAATAGCTCTATGCATTAAACAGGTTTAAAATAGTAGCTGAATATTCATATGATATGAAAAATTATTTTGGAAAGCAATAGGAAAACCTGTTCAATAGTGATTTTTTTTAAAAAAAATGTTGTTAAATGCTATTTTTAAATTAAGTTTATGCAATGTTGGTGTTATAAAAGTATATTTTATTAATCTTAATCTTATAACACTGTGCCATTCCATGAACAATAGAATCAAAAAGTCAAATCACTAATTAAAAAATAATGGAATGAAAAAAATCTGTAAGGATTTACAGAATGTTCATTTAGTCCTTATACAGCTTTGCTTGCTTGATAAGAGCTCGTGTTGCTACTGCCACTCTGCAGTGATTACTCCAACAAATGAATCTTATTGTAATCTACAAAAAAACAAACCTAAAAACAAATAAACCCCAGCACCGCAAGCAATATGGATATGCATTATTGGATGAGAATATAGTTTAAATCAATGTTTCTCAACGTTGGCAGGTTTAAGAAGTGTGGACTTCAATTCCCAGAATTCCCCAGCCAGCGTACAAAATCCACATATCTTAAGGTTGGCAAAGCTGAAAAATACTGGTTTAAATAATACTCTCAAAAAGGGGGGAAAGCAAAGTTATTCCAGGCTAAATAGTGTGGAAGGAACCTATGAAACTAGAATAAAAGAAATGAAAATCTGATAAAGTCAGAAAGACACAGAGAGAAAAAGGTATCCGGACAATTTTCATATTGTAAACTCATTTTGCTAATCAACTTCAATAGTTCACATGAAATTGTTTGATACCTAAAATATAAGGACTGTAATGAATTTCCAAATCAGATGCTATCAGTTCCAAGCATCTATTGTAGTTTTCATAGAAATTTTTATTGAGGCAATAAAATCAAGCAAAATACATTTAGCAAACATTTTATACTCATTACAGTAACCATGTAACATAATACATTATTTGTTAGCATAATAAGCCCAGTAGAGCTCTACTTATTGCCCATCCCCATTCATGGATTCAAGTGTGCATTGTATATTTTTGTACCAGCAGAAACCTATCAAAACTAAACCTCAGCACATTTGTACTGCAAAGAGAATAAATGTATTTTCAATATGATAATTTAACACAGTATTACTCAACTTCAACAACTTTAAGATGTATGGACATCAACTACAGTAGTACCTCTATCTAAGAATGCCTCTACTTACGAACGTTTCTAGATAACAACCGGGTGTTCAAGATTTTTTTGCCTCTACTCAAGAACCATTTTCCACTTACAAACCCGAGCCTCCAAAAGTGTAACTAGAAAAGGCAGAGAGAAGCCTCCGTGGGGCCTCTCTAGGAATCTCCTGGGAGGAAACAGGGCCGGAAAAGGCAGGGAGAAGCCTCCATGGGACCTCTCTAGGAATCTCCTGGGACGAAACAGGGCCTCTACCCTCCCTGTGATTTTCCCAATCGCACACATTATTTGTTTTTACATTGATTCCTATGGGAAAAATTGCTTCTTCTTACAAACGTTTCTATTTAAGAACCTGGTCACGGAACGAATTAAGTTCGTAAGTAGAAGTACCACTGAACTAGAATCCCAGTGACCAGTTAGGTCCCACAGAGTCGTCCTTTTTTGGGTCCCGTCAACAAAACAATGTCGTCTGGCGGGATCCAGGATAAGACCCTTCTCTGTGGTGGCCCCGACCCTCTGGAATCAACTCCCCCCCGGAGATTAGGATTGCCCCCACCCTCCTTGCCTTTCGCAAACTCCTTAAAACCCACCTCTGTCCTCAGGCATGGGGAAATTGATTCCCCTGGGCCTCTTCCATTTTATGTATGGTTTGTATGAGATGTATGGTTGTTTTTTATATTAAGGGGTTTTAAACTGCTTTTACTATTGGATTTGTACTGTTTTGTTGTTGTGAGCCACTCCAAGTCTCCGGAGAGGGGCAGCATACAAATCTAATAAATAATAATAATAATTTTTCAACCAATATATTAGCTACAGAATTCTGGAAGTTGAAGTCCACCAAATTTACTGAGGTTGAGAAATACTTATCTAGTACATAATTCACAAACATTTTATAACCACTAAATGGTTATATGGTTTGTATGCATTATTTTTTATTATTATTTTATTATCACTCGACAATGGTTTCCTCACATGTCAGTTATATCAATGACAGTCTCAAATGGGCTGTGGGCAAAATGGTTTGTGTATCAAAGTCATTGGAAATGTTCACTAAAATAAATTATTTCTGTTTATAGAGTATTGTTTTCAAGAAAAACAAAAGGAAATGATTTTCAAACTGTAAGATTAATGAAAAGGCACAAAAATAATTCATACATAACCATGAATTCTAAAAAAGCGTAGAACATCATAGTTCATATTTACCATGCCATTCCACCATACAACTGATGGGGTATAACTCTAATCTCTGGATTTAAAAGCAGTGTAGGAAACCCTCCCAGAATAAAATGGCTAGAAACTAATATGTTCCCCAGTGATCTGAGGAAATATAAACTCCACTTCTGTTTTGGAGTCCACTAAAATGATATCAGTCCTTATATTTCGGTATGAAAATATCAATCCTTACATATAATATAGGCAAACTAGCATAGTTTCTTGGATTAAAAAAGAAAACAGAATTTTCTGTCAGATATTTAAGAATCCCAATACCTACTGAGATTGATGGCCCATATACATGAAATTACGTAAGTCTGCAAAATATCCTTACAATATAAATGTTCCCTTGAATACAGTTATGTATTATATTGCTACATTTTCAACATTTTCTTATGTCACTGAGTAGAAGAATACATTTGACTCACATATGTGCAGTTCCCTTATTATGATAAAAACAACTTCACTGAGATTTGAATCTGAACAGAAAACACTTTTACTTGTTTCTCATAATCTTTATTAAATTTCTATAGAAGCACGTTATAGAAGTAACTCAGAGAATACAGTGTACACTTTTACTTCTTTTTTCTCTTTGAACAATAGTGTCAGGTTGCATTGGTATATTCTTTGGGACTATGACAAATTATCAGAACATTTTTCTGTGTAATGCATTGGGCCAGTGGATTTAACTATTTTAGTATCCAGCCATAGAAAGATGGAATTTTGGTAGCAATAAATATCAAATATCTTCTCTGCTTTATTGTAGGACAATGCAATGAATGCACACATGACATTTGCTATTATGCGCATCAAATTTATAAGTATATATTCACTTTGGATATTTATTTATATTACAAATGCATAATCCTTTATCTATCCTAGCTTTTCCCAGATAATCCAGACCACTGCAAATTGGCAAGACTTTGGATTATTAGAATCTACTAATGTTTCTTCTTCCTGACTATGATACTCAAGATTTTCCAGGTAGGGAGAATGGTGATCAAATTCAGTTTATAGTTTCTAATCTAGATATCTGCTTTGTCACCAGTACAATAAATTTAAGAGTAAACTGATATTATCATGATATTAAAGGGGACAGGGTCACCGGCACAACGCTCTTAACAACGGAAGATATATTTATTTCTATTAAGATGGAGGTCCAAACCTGGGATAAAGAGACTAGTTAAACACCTTCTATTCCTCTTCTTAACAATGAACATTAGCAACAGTGTATTTGGTTCTGATAACTTTATAAATAATATAACAATCATGTCTAGTAAACTGTACAGCAACAAGACACTGATCTTGAAATCAAACCTTAAATTACAGTTCAGTATAGCTAAAAAAAACCCTGAAGAACAAGTATTAGCTGGAAAAACTTTCCATTCTAGAGCTCTGCAATATTGATTATTCTCAACTATCCAAAGAACTCTTGATTACGAAAACAACTGAAATGAATTCATAAGTGTAGGGAACCTTATTCACTTGCTATTTTTCTAAATCAGAAATTATTGGAAATCTGTTATGCTTATATATGCAATTTATACATAAGCACATTTATGTAGAATTCATGTGGAATTTAAAAGCTGGGGGGAAATGATCCAAAAAGAGGAAAATCACTCTTTGAAAATGTCAGAGTTCTGATTTGGAAAAATAATAAGAGAGACACAAGTATATCCACTATTCAATTTTTAAACTTTTTTTCCTGAAATCCTCTCTTAATTATTTACATGCTAATGAAAAAAAATTCATTCACATTCTTTATGGTGACAATAATCAATCAGAATGATAACAGCAGGACAAATATTAGAATTATGTGGTGACTGGTATCTACTTTATAAAGCAAAGTCATCTTAAAATTAAGTACAAAAAAAATCTGCATTGAATGACTGCTGGTGTAGTATCTTGATCAGATATGATGACCAAGATTACAGTAAAAGCCCTATAACAGATATTACATCTGGAGCTTTTCCATTCTGTACATCTGCAATAAATGTTGGCAAAAATTTCTGGAGCATTAGACTCATATAAAACACAAGAATTCTCCTTCGTATGTACAGCATTAAATGAAACATTTGCCCGTTTTTAGTTTTCCAGATCACACACATATAATAATTTGTGTCCTCAGAAGAATATCTGTTTGGCATCCCCAGGACTCTGCTCCATAGGACAATAAGGACATTTTAATCTAAGAATAGAGAAAATATTAAAGTTAGCCACAAAATGGCAGGTAAATAGCCACATTTGAAGGTAACACATTTAAATAACTAATGCTTGACATTTCTCATTTCAATATTTGATTTGTGATTCAACAATACTGAAACAAAAAGTCAAAGAACAACTGGAGACCAAGATTTACAATATAAAATCAAGGTTAAAAATGAAAAAGAATAAAACCATCAAATACAACTTTTACCATGCCTATTTAATAGATTTTAAGTAGATCTCTTAAGTGGATGGAAAACCTTATATCAAATAATTAGGTAGGATGAAGAATTTAGGACAAAATCAGACTTTGAGAAATATAGAAAGACATCTTCTGGCCAAAAAGCAGCACTAAAATCTTCATTGGAATCAACTGTCAGGATTATGTGACATCTATTGGTAGAATAGCTTCACTACATATATTTAATGGACCATTTCAAATACAGTACAAGCTACCATCTTTAGCACATTGTAAAAGACTTTTAAACTGTGGGTTCCTGTTGCTTTTGGAAGGGTTATTCTCCCTTTAAATCAGTTTCATGATATTACTAGTCTTTACCATTGTAAGTAATGAAAGACTATGTAACTGTGCAAACAATTATGCCCTATAAATTATTAAAATAATTTTTAAAATGATTTTGCTTTCATTTCTTGCTGCAGTAATGAGAAACCCATTATGTGAAAGGATGCAGAGATGAGATTTTTATATTGGGTTGCCTTAAGAGCTTACAAAACATAATGTGCCCTGTTATATTATATATTTATCCTAAACAATTGCAAACTTATCAAATTTATATAGATCAGGGGTGTCAAACTGTGTGTCATGTGCTGGACACCCCTCCCCCTCCCCCCCACATTTAGTGAAGGGGGGGAAATCATGATGCACCATATGACATCACAAATTTGACACCTTTAATATAGATAATACTAGGCTCAATGGGTAAATGGTGTAATTCCTTAAAGGGCAATATATTTTTTAATAAATCTCAACTTTAAAAAAAGAACATTCCAGCTATCTTTTCTGCACTACAGTATAAAGGAAATGTGATTTAAAAAAGGAAACAGGAATCCAAAAAAGAAAAGCCTCCATTTCTTTCTTCAGCAACTCTCCACAGTTGCTATTTTATCCTTGTCATTAACATTGCCAAGCCAACTATTTAGTAAAGAGTATCTAGATGGCTGAATCTCTCCAAGAAAAATGGATTTTATTTACTGTACTGCTTCTTTGCACTCTGAGAATGTGCTGCAAGCCAGTCCACTTCTGGTTAGGAACCGACATTTGCTCTGTGTCAAATTCTCTGTCTCCCTACATTTAGGGACAGAAATCATAATTCGGTTGGATACTTTGTACTCTATTTCATGTCACTTGGAACATCATTTCCAACTCGGAATCTTTCATATGTTGAAATGTTAGCTGTACCATATCAGATGCTATAATAAATATGAAGAAGGTGACTAGATTGGGGAGGATTGTTTTAAAACAACATGTTTATAGAACACTAGACGAGTTCTTATAAAATCAAATGGCAACTCAATCTTCTGACATGCTGCTATAATAAATGGTTTCAAAAAAATCCTTTTTATCTTCTTTCCAATATCTGTTATAATTAACACTTATTTCCAAATATATGTTAAATTAAAAATTTTCTCCGTGAATTGAATTTTGACTTACTTGCTGCCATTAAACATTTTATTCAGAGCATCTCTTGATATAATATGACCGCAAACTAGCTTCATGGGTGGGTTGTTATCTGTTGTTTGTTGACGAAGGATGGGGCAAGCAAATATTGAATGATACCAGCACTTTTTGCCAAGGTCCACTTCAATCTGTACAAAACAAAGATGCAGTCACTAACTGTTTAAGATCAATATTTGCCCAGGCATATTGATTGGAAAGCATCATAACTGATTGGAAAAGATCATAATTGATTGGAAATGTCTCAACTACTTTCCACTTCCCACAGGTGTTTCAGGCAATTCATAGGACAGTTAAAAGGTTTTATGATGATTGACATGGATAGCATCCCTTGTTTTCTCCTTGCCACAAAATAGCATTTTCCAAATAATGTAGCGGAAGGATACACATATAACTGCTTGAAAAAAGGTAATGACTAAAGATATGAGATTTAGGTGACAATATTATTTGTAGTTATTAAATTTGTAGCATTATATTAGTATAAAAGTATGCCTAGAATGACTTACAAGTATAGATGTATAAACACAGAAAAGAGTTAAGGTTAACATTAGTATTGTAAGTTAAGGGAATTCAGAGAAATGAGTTGCTTGCCTGCTAACCATAAAATAGATATAAATGGATATACTCAGGGGAGAAATAAGACAGAGGATAGAGGGGGTAGAGGAAAGGAGGAAAGAAGGAAGAGAGAAGGTAGAAGAGAGGGGTTAGAAGAAGGAAGAGGGAGAGAAGAGAGAGGTGAGGAGAGGATGAGAAGGAGGATGAGAAAGTTAGAGCAGTGTTTCCCAACCTTGGCAACTTGAAGATATTTGGACTTCAACTCCCAGAATTCCCTAGCCAGCTGGCTGGGGAATTCTGGGAGTTGAAGTCCAGATATCTTCAAGTTGCCAAGGTTGGGAAACACTGAGTTAGAGGAAGGAAGAAGAGGGAAGTAGGGAGAAAGAAGAGAAGGAGAAAGTAGGTAGAGAAAAGGGAAGGAGGTAAGACATGGGTATGACATGATATGACTAGGGGAAAACAGATAGGCAACTTGATAAAGATGCATATGAGATTCACACATTGGTTTATATGTTAATACTTGATAAAATGTTATGTATTAATGTGTAATGTGGAGAGAAAAAATTTAAAAATGCAAAAGAAAGGCAATGACTGTATTAGTTGTCTCTTTGCAAGATTAAAATAAGGAAAGACACTTTCTATCACTTCACTTCTATAATCCAACACCTCAGTAGATGGTAATGGCTGTAAATAGAGATTACCATGACATACCTTAATTCAGCAGTGGAAGCAACTGCTCATATATACTTGGTTTATCTGGATTCCTCTTTTCGTCTTTCCTCTATTATTTAAAATAATCAAAAATCTGAACTACCGCTTACAATTTAGGATGAGTCAATGCAACCATCAGCCTGGTGTATTTTTGTGTGTGCATATGCACTTTTGAGCCAGACTTGATTTCTGATGACTACATGAGTAAGTGCAAACCTTTTTTACTGGCAACATTTTTGGGACATGGATTGCAATTATCTTCTCAGGGTTGAGAGGAAGTGATTGGCTCAAAGTTACCTACTAGTTTCATATCTAAGGTAGGAACATAACTCACAGGCTCCTTGTTCCAGCCTGGTGTCTTTAATTATACACTAAACTGGTGTTCACAAGACGTATCAATAGGGCTAAATAATAAAACAAAATCTAGACAAACAGTAACCAAACAAATACCTTCATTTATTTTAATAGACATAGAATAAATATCAAACAATTTCTGGGCAATAAAAAATTTAATTCTTAATCACTGAACTTCTTTAAGTAATTTACAAATAAATCTAAAATAACTAATTAAAATGTCTTTTGAACAAGATATTCCAGAATTATGGATCTTCCTATTAAATGACTAACATCTGCGATCTTCCCTCATGTGTGTTTTCTTATATTATACTATAGAAAATTAGCAACTGCCCCTTCTAGAAAAATGAAATATTTTGAGAAATATTTAAAAAGACAGGATTTTATATTTCCCCTAAAAGAGAAATGGAAATCTTGAGGGAGACAGAAGCTCAACCCCACCTCCCTTCCCCCAGCAGATATTTGAGGCTCATTAAGAAGGACTAGGCCAACCTATCTACAAGACAAAACACTTTCAGCCTCAGGATGATGGGATCCCCCCCCCCCTCAAGATCCAAACCAGGACAAAGCCATTATGTCATCATCCCCCAAATTCCAACCAAACTTAACTCAGACAACCTCAGCTATGAACCCTGCATAACCCCATGGGAGTCTGACAGTAACCAATAGAATACGTATACTGTATACTCTTGCCACCGGAACAGAAAGCCTAAGTTCAAAGCCCAGAGAGGGTATAAATAACCCTCACTCTCCGTTCCATGTAGTCAGCTGCACCAGGACAATGTGCTTAATGATTCTGCTTCATTAAATCATCTTTCCAATACTGTAATCCTCCATGTTTTCAGTATCTTTCGCTCTACTTGGAATTGGACCAGGTGGACATTACTTTCAACAGTACCCATATGTTAGAGCCACTTATTGCTATCCTTAAAAAACTACATATGTTACTTGCCTATAAATTAAATTGATCACATCAGATAATAAAAAATAAAATAAAACATTCATTATTATAAAGTATATTTTGCTAAAATATCCCAATTTGGGGGCATTCTTAAGAGAAATAAAATTCAAGTTACAATGTGATTTGTGCAAATCTCTAATCCAATTATTTACCTTATGGAAATAACTTCTATGCCAGGTAAAAAAATTATCTACTGGGATACAAAAAATTACTCACTGGTAATTCATCTTTCTGATTCCAAACACCAGTGCACTGTCTTTGTTCTATCACAGCTTTTATATTAATTAGAGCTGGCAATGCTACACAACCTGCTGAAAAGCTGAGGAAAGCAAAATATCAAAGTTTAATACTGTGAAACTCCCCCTGCAATAGTACATTTATTAAAGCATGTATTTACTTTAGAAGTAAAGAAATAAAGATTCCCTTCTCCCCACTCCATCTCCCCATCACTAGCCATGAATTGGGTGTTATCTTACATTTGCTGAGAAAGATGCTGACATAATGAATGGAATAATAAATTATGCAAACATTAGTGTTAAGGAGTTTGAATGAGTTTCAGAATAAGCTGAGGATCATCAGTTGCTTGAAAGGGGTGTTTTGCAAGATGAATGTAATTATTTTATACGTGCATTTTTATTTTACTTTTCTTTCTTTTCTGTACAGGAACATCTTTCCTTTACCTCAGCTCCATTCAGTTTACCTCCCCTCCTTTTCCTTCTTCTCCTATTCGGGCAACTATCCTTTCCTCTTATATCTTCTCAAAACTTTTTTTATTTCTATAAAAGGAGGGAAGGGAATCTGTGCTTATGTATTTAGGAGTATAATGTGAAAAAAAGAGTTTGTGTGGGAGACAATTGTTGGTATAAAATGGTTGTGGTTCAATGAATTTTATAACTGGTGTATCTTCATATATAGGCAAGTGATTTTAATTCTATTATTGCTGTTTTATATCATCACTATCCAGCCCCTTCCTTACTTCAAGAGTGTGACTACTGATAAGAAAACAAATATGATATGCTTGCATTTATTGCTTGAGGAAGATGATCTTCAAGCTTATTTTCATGTGGGTTTGACAAGTCTGACTTAAAACAATAGAACAGAACTGTTCAGCATTACACCATTGTCTATACAGGTAGTCCTCCACTTATGACACCAATTGAGCCCAAAATTTATGTTGTTAAGGGGGGGAAATGCCCCATTTTACATTTTTTCTTGACACATTTGTTAAGTAAACAACTGCGGTTGTCAAATTAGTAATATGGTTGTTAAATGAAGTTGGTTTCCCCATTGACTTTGCTTGTCAGAAGGTTGCAAAAAGGTATCACATGACCTTGGGACATAGCATCCATAAAAATGTGAGTCAGTTGCCAAGCATCCAAATGTAAATCACAGGACCACGGAGATGCTACAATGGTCATAGGTGCGAAAAATGGTCATAATTCACTTTTTCCAGTGCCATTGCAACTTTGAATAATCACTAAACAAACTGTAGTAAGTTGAGGACTACCTGTCCTTTTTTTTCCAATGTATTTTTCCTTTTCTGGTGAGAAATAACCTTTGTAATAACCTTCTTTTTGAGTAAGTATGATAATATATTCTAAATTATATTAACAATGTTATCAGCATTGCCATTTAATATAAGAACCTTATTAAAACAAAGGTTATTTTTTCAGATACTCATTTAAAACAGAATGAAAATAATATAATGCATTCATCATGCTACTGTTTGTGTACAAAGCTAACATTGTAGAACAACAATATAATGTACGGTAAAAAAAATTGCAATGTAGTGTAAAATCAAATTTACTTTAAAAGCAGAATGCATTTTATGGAAATAGCTTTGGAAAATGTAAAAATAAATGGTCTAAATACTATACAACTTCATTTTCATGGCTGGCCAAAATTAAGTCTAAACTGAAAATAAAATAGCAAAATAAAACTTAACAGGTAAAACTCGAAAAATTAAAATATCGTGCAAAAGTTCATTTATTTCAGTAATCAACTTAAAAGGTTAAATGCAATACATGAGAAAGACTTATTACATACAAAGCAAGATAGTTTATTTGACTTCTATACCACCCAATCCCAATGGGACTCAGTTCAAGCCGTGATTTGTCATAATTGTGATGATTATGGAGTACAGCTCATGAAAACCCCAAATCCCCCATCTCAGAAAATTAGAATATTATATACGATCAATAAAACAAGGATTGTACATAGAACAATATTGGACATCTGAAAAATATAAACATGCATACTGTATGTACGCAGTACTTGGTTTGGACCCCTTTTGTAGCAATTACTGCCTCAATGCGTCGTGGCATGGAAGCTATCAGTTTGTGGCACTGCTAAGGTTTCATGGAAGACCAGGATGCTTCAATAGCAGCCTTCAGCTCTTCTGCATTGTTCAGTCTAATGCAATGGTTCCCAACCTTTTTTGGGGCCAGGCCCCACCTAAGCTAAGCTCTGAAATCCTGATGCCCCATCTCGTGACATATAATTTTTACTATTCAAAAAGTGAACTCCTACTCACATAGAGGAAGCCTAAGAGGCCATTATCTTAGTTTAAACAAGGTTCCAATTGCCCACATTGAAGATCAAATTGCCCCCTTGTGGGGCGTGGGCCTCACGTTGGGAACCACTGGTCTAATGTCTCTCATCTTTCTCTTGGCAGTGCTCCATAAATTCTCCATGGGGTTCAGGTCAGATGAGCTTGCTGGCCAATGAAGCACAGTAATCCCATGGTTATTGAACCAGGTTTTGGTGCTTTTGGCAGTGTGGGCAGGGGCCACGCCCTGCTGCAAAATTGAAGTCAGCATCCCCGTAAAGCTTGGAAGCATGAAGTGCTCCAAAATCTCCTGGCATATGGCTGCGTTGACCCTGAACTTAATGAAGCACAGTGGACCAATATAAGCAGATGACATGGCTTCCCAAATCAACACAGACTGTAGAAACTTAACACTGGATTTCACACATCTAGCTGGGTGTGCCTCTCCATTCTTCCTCCATACTCTGGGTCTATGGTTTCCAAATGAGATGCAAAAGTCTCAATATTAGATTGAACAATGCAGAAGAGCTGAAGGCTGCTATGGAAGCATCCTGGTCTTCCATTTTGTCTTGCATGTAATGAGTCTCTCTCATATATTACATTTCACCTTTTAAGTTGCATTATTGAAATAAATGAACTTTTGCACGATATTCTAATTTTTTGACTTACCCCTGTGGATTACAGCTTAATACAGAGTCACAACTTTGTCACATTACAAAACTTGCTTAAGGCATAGTTTGCTTAAAACATGCTTAAGGCACATTCTACAGTTCTCTAGGGCAGGGCAGGTTATCAAAACAACACTTGATGGCAACAGTACTCAACTCTTTGACTCTTTCAGTGCCACAAATGCAGCCTGTTTATGAAACTTCACAAGTCCAAGCAAAAGGTAGTTTTTTTCCAGGCAGTTTCTGGAATAAACAGCTTGCCACTATTTCAAACCATAAACAGCTCTCTGAAACAGCAGGCAGAAAAGCAACCACTTGATTGAGATTGATTTTTAAAAATACACACACCAACTGATTTCATAATTTTTGGTCAACCTAGCACCATGACAGTGAACTTATGGCATGCGTGCCACAGCTGGCATGTAGAGTCATACCTGCGGGCATGCAAGCTGTTGCCATAGCTTAGCTCCAACATACTTGCGTGCACCGCCCAAGTAATTTTAAGACCATCCCTCCCCTCTAAGGAGTCCAAACGCAGCCGATTTTGGATACCAGGTAAGTACAGGGCTCACAGAGGCTCTGGTAGGGTTTTTTGGCCACCGGAGTACCTCCAGGGGATGGGGGAGGTCATTTTTGCCCTCCCTAGGCTCTAAGAAAGTCCTGGTGCCTGGGAAGGGTAAAAATCAGACCTACTGGACCCACTGGAAGTTGGGAAAAAAGGGAGCAGGGAGCATTATATGCAGGGGTGGGGCAGTGGGAGGTCACGCATGCATGCATGCATGGTGGGTGGGATGTGTGGGCACTGAATTATGGGTGTGAGCACGAGGTAGCACATGGGTGCATGCTTTCGGCACCTGAGGGGAAAAGGGTTCGCCATCACTGACCTAGCAATTACCTGTTAGAAAGCTACATATTCCATATTGTTAGAAATGGTGGGGTTAATTAGAATCAGATAAACCTTGAAGGATTGTCATACTCAGCATCTACATAGCATGAGATTTTTTTTTTCAGAATCTGAATTGCCTACTAGCTTTAATTCTGACATGGAATTATCCATACTTGAAGATGAAGCTAATCCTACCTTTTACTCAATGTAGAAAGGGTTCCAATTAGGTTTTTTTAAACTTAAGACTTAAATATTTTTATATTATTTATGCTAATTTGTAATAGAGAATTGGATTTATTTTTGGTAATTTGTTTAGAATTGGATTCATAGAATTTTGTTAAAAAAGAAAAATAAGTAGATAACCTCAAAATGCATGTAAAATAAAAAGCCATACCTAACACTAAGAGGTGATTCAATTGAGAGTCCCAATAATGCACAAGCATCCCTTGTAAAAATGTCACAGATGTCTGCCCATTGATTTGCATCTAGTAAATGGACATATGGAGAATTTTCAATTCCTTGCCTCAGGTATACAAGACTTCCCATCAAAATCTGAATATCTGCAAAAGGTTAAAAATGTAATGTAATTATTTTATAACATACACATTCATTTATATTGTCTTTATTCTAAAAACATTAATTCACTACCAATATTTCTGACTCTTTCAATTATTGAATGTGTATTCTTTTAATTTGAACTCAAAGTTCTTAAGTTATTTTTTTTATCTCCCCCACTTGGCACTTTAGAAAGAAAAAAACAGAAGTGTGCTTTTATGTAGTTTAATTATGTTTATAATTACAGTGAAGAGTTGCACCTTTAAAACTCTCTTGGTAGCCCAAATAAAATGTTATTGGACTCTGTTTTCTCTTATACCTATACCAGACATTGAGCAAACATTTAAAACATTTCAAACTGTTCTATTATTCTTTCAGCACTATTATTTATCAGTTCTGATGCAGAATCTGAAAGTGAACAAGTGCAACAAAATTTCTCAAAGACAGGGTCTGGGCTCTTCAAAAACACTGGGAACAAAGGTCACTTTATAAACAAGCAGTTCTATTTAGTGATATATATGAACAGTTGCTTAATACTTAAATGGATCTAAGTGATACAGTAGTGTGGTTTTGCATTTGTTTCATCAAGAGCCCCTTTTTGCTGGAAAACAAAATATTTACAAGAACGGGAATCAAAAAGTAGTATTATAATTTGGCGTGAAAAAAGTGAAAAAAGATTTGTTCCAAAAAAAAAAAAGAGTGGGCCAGTAAAACCACCTCTGTTTGAACCTTTGGTTGGCTAAACCAGCTCTCAGATTCAGAAAACCCCCCAAAAACAAACCTACCATATCCTTGGGAAAAAGCATTCTAAAAATGCTTCCATAATTAGATATGTCCTAACTCTAAAATTTTATATAAAATCACTAATATTTGTCAATAAATTAATAAATTTAAAAAACTGTAAATACGTAGGCAACAAAATTATTTAGGACAGTAAAATATTTGAAGAGTATTCTATACACTAAGCTTTTAACTTGAAATAATGTTTGGTATCTAGCATATAATATTTCATATTGCTTACCTTTCTGGTGATTGAGAGCAAATGGTTGAAAGTTTTTTGCATACTGCAATGCTTCTCTCTGATTTGCAGTTCCACCCATTAATAAACTAATAAAATATAATCTATGTAACTTAAACTCTAAGGAACTATTCTGTGTCATAAGCATTTCTCTGTTCGAAACAGCCCACCTAAGAAATAATGGGATAATTAATTTTAAGAAAAGAAAAACAAGAAATTAGTAATTATGATAATGGTTTTCCTACTTGCTTGAGGTCACTAAAAACTAAGATAATGTTATCTACTATGTTTCTTATATCACTAGTATACCTCCAGCAAGCGGTAAGTAACACTGCTTTTTACAAATGTAGGTATCTTGAATATAGAATGTAAAATGAAATTTCAAAATTATTGCCCAATATTTTGCAATGCAGCTTGCAATTTAAAAAGCATTTCATACAAACTGTGATTAACAGTTCCTGGTAGCTGCCCTCTAGTTAGAGCCAGGTCAGAGTTCCAAAATATGCCTTTGTTTTGTAAAAAAAAACACTACTTACTTACAGTCCTCTGCCAAATATGAATGGTCTCTAGGAAACTAGATAGAGATATTCTATTAACAGCAAGAAGCTGACATTTTCCCCACTAGGTCATAATGTGCCAAGCTGACCTCCATATGAGCAAAGGAATTGACAAATATCTTCTAGACAAATAACTGTTTTATCTGCAAGGCGGTTAAAAGAGCTTTCATTTATTAATACTATGCAATAACAAACTATTTGTGTCTTGGCTCAGATAATGTATAAGTAAACATTAAGTTTCTAAAGCACTTCCCAAAAAGTTATTTGGAGCATTGCTTAAATGCAGGAATCCTGCTTCCAATACAGATTTGGAATTGTAATCATTATTCATTTCAGAGACCCTAATTTCTATTAATCTGTTATCCTACTCTCATTACAACCTTGCTCATCAATTCTAAAACTGTAGTGAAAACAAGGATCTATTGTGGTTTGATACATCTCAGCTTAAATGAAAGTTGCTGAAGTTCTACTGGATATCTTCTATCTAACAGGAGTCTTGAGAATATCAAAACAAAAGTTTCTTTTCCACGCATATTGAAACACCACCACCCCGGCCCCTCTGGGAAAGTCTGGAGAATGTATTAAAAAAATATGGCGATCAGGAAATTGCTTCATCTTGTCCCTAAAGAAGAATTATACTAGCAATTCAGAAGTGGAATAACTAGTGCAAGTCTTTCCCTAAGACTGAGAGGAACATGAATTTTTCTGCCTATACCAATTATTTGTTTATTTCTAAGCAACATTTACACGATTCTTGCCATTCCAGAGCAGAAGAGTTGATGTGGTGTAGTCGAACTTAAGAAATCCTTGGAATCCTTAAAAGTTAGTAAGGGGCCTTGTAAAAAACTGATAGTAGCACAGAATGCTGTAGGAATACAACCTACAAGGCTCCAAATGTATTTCTAATACTATCAAATAAAGAGAGAAGGAAGCTGCATAATAACTCTCTCAGGCACATGAAACAAACGGAAGATGCTAAATGATTCTTATATCATTAAAAATGTCAGAATGTTTTCTTTAAAAATAGTTATTTGTGAAGTAATGGCATTTACAAGTAGTCCTTAACAGTTCATTTAGTGACTGTTCAAAGTTACCATGACACAGTGACATGGCCATTTTTCATAGTTTAATCCTTTCCGCATTCCCATGATCATGTGATCAAAATTCAGATGCTTGGCAAGTGGTTCCTATTTATGATTGTTGCTGTGTCCCAAGATAATGTGATCCCCTTTTGTGATCTTCTAACAAGCAAAGTTGATGAGGAAGTCAGATTCACTTAACAACCAGGTTACTAACTTATCAACTGCAATGATTTAATTAACAACTGAGGTCATAAAGGTCATAAAATGGGGTAAAATTCACATAACAAATACTTAACAAAAGAAAATTTGGGCTCAATTGTGATCATAAGTCAAGTATTACCTGTACTGCCAAAGCAGAGAAAATTTTGAAAAACAAAAAAAGACAAAAAAAACCCTTCTCTTTTCTTTCTGTATACTGTATATCTGCTTATTATACCCCACCATACAAAAAGTAATTTGGAATGCCACAATACATAACATAGGGAACAACTCAGAATTTGCAGTACAGAGTAGCCTAATATTAGGCTTCCATGGGAACCAATCGTTTTAGAAATTTAAGAACACATGTAACAGATTTGATAACTTTTTAGAAACCTTCATTTATACAAGTGATCTTATACAAGTAATGATGGTAATTGAGATCAAATTTTTCATTGTTAAGCCATATATCATGTGGCTGCTTGCTCAGTAACATGGCAATCCTGACAATCCCCCTTGCTGTTGTTAAACAGGGATTGTGAGTCATTAAGCATGGACCTCCTCATAATTTCCTGCTGGCTTCCAACAAGCAAAGTCAGTAGGCAAATAATGAAATCATACATGGCATTCGGAATACCAAAAGACCACAACCTTGAATGCTGACATTTTATCTTTAGTCAGTTCTCAGTTGCAAGCCTCAGCTTAATACTGCATTAGCTTATTGCAGTATTTGGCTTATACTGATTACTTACTCAGAAAATGGCATATTCTATGAAAGAAAGATAGTTCCTGCTACTTAGTAGAATTATTCAAGCTGTGTTTTTCAGTTGAGGCAGGATATATGAGCTTTTGTACACATTTATTTAGCTCTAACATACCCCAACATGCACAAACTTATTAAAGGAAAAAAATTCAGTATCTCTTAGATTTTATCTAAAGAGTTTCCAATTAGCTAAATAACTCACTCCAACGCAGGTCTCAAAACTCTAACTTTAAGTGCTTCCAATATTCTGTTCAGCTCCACAAATGGTTGCTTTTGACTTTGGTCTATAGAAAGTCCAGACTCCTGAAAAAAAAAGTTATAGTCCATATCTATTAGTTATCGGAGTATTTTTCACATCAATATCATCTATGATTATTAAATAATTTATTTTTCCCTTCACATTCTGGCTGCAATTACCTGACAAAGCTCCTCAGCTACGTCTAACATCCCTTGCCGGAAAAAGTGTTCAACCATAACTTCATTCAGAATCCTCTGGCTATCAGCCTGCCAACATCCATCTATTCCGACACTGCTAATGTCAGAGTCAAAATTCTGTGAATTGAAAAATGATAATTAAGTCTAATTAAGAAACCATTTTTTTCTGATTTTATTCAGATGCCAATATCACTACTTTCAAACTATTCCATCCATTACAAAATTACTGTATCTTCTATATTCAAATCATATTTTAAAATTGCAGATTGACAGAAGACACTCTAAATTAATTTTGTCTATCCCATTAATATAGGAGTTGAAGAACTCCTCTATTCACATTTAATTCATGTAAGGTATCGTGGAAGAGGTCGAACTGCAGCAAGAGATGCAGGACACAATTGAACTTGCCTCCAAATATTCTCTCCTATATAAAAATGTTTTTTGGATTGATATATATTTTTTAACCTAATCTTGTAAGAAAATATTAGTGCTATTTACCTCACAGCATGTCTTGTGATCTGGTTACAGAAGGAATTTCTACCACTCCTTTGACTTGGTCTGATCATAAATGAAATCATATTATTCATTTGGTGTGCCCCCAGCATATAATGGATCCAATAGTTTCCAAGATGAGTTGAGTAGTTTTCCAAAACTTTAGTAGGTAAACTCATCAAAATAAATCCTTGTTGGCCATAGCAATGCAAGATAAACTGGGCTCTTGAAATTACTCCCAAACAGTCCTTGATAACAGCTACTGTTATCAAGGACAGCTATCCTTGATTTATTCAGGAAATCCAGGAGATAAAGTAGAAGGAGAAACATCTAAAGCAACAATGGCAGTAAAAGAGGCAAAACATTGTTAGCTATTGCTTACTGTGTTAGTAAGCATGGTTGCAACTTATTTAGGAATGCTAATTCCACTTTGAGGGTAAACCAATATGGAGAACATCAGCCAGCCACTGCATCCATGTTTATACACCATACTGAGACAAATAATCATTTACTATGCTGAGCATCAATAACAGATCTATGCATAATAGCCCCTCTTCAATTTTTCAGTTGAAATTGGTTAAAATTTGTTACATTATGATAATACTAACATATTTGAAGATTTGGAATGAGGACAGAGGTTATGTGATCTGTAGCTGACATGGTATTTTTAATATTCTTATTAGTTTCAATCAAACCCTAAAGTACAAGAATTAAATTATTGGAAAGGAAATGGATATCCACACAACATTCAATCCACTACACCAAAACCAGAGCAATCTCTGGCCATACATCAAAAACATTTCAGAAACGATAAAAAGTTACAACTACATGGCATTAATCACAAACCAACTAAAGCAATTTAAAACATCTCAAGAATACAAAAAGACCCAGTAGCACCAAAAGAAAAAAACCCAGGAATCATTTATAGCAGGGGTGTCAAACTCACTGCATCACATTGTTGTTGTATGATGTATGACAACTTTTTCCCTTTCATTAAACCAAGCATGGTGTGGCCAGCCTGTGATTATCTAGGCCATGTATTTGACAACTCCTTACATGCACAATACATGGATAGAACGTCCACCGTAGTTTCATTTGAGAAACTGAGCATTTGAGACCAAGCTAAGTTTGTATTAGCAAATTCCTAGAAGCCTGGCATTCAGACCAATCAGCCATCAACAGGCATATAGAAATAAACATTTACATACTATTCAAAAAGGACAATCAAAAAGTTAAAAGACCAAAACACCTTCTTGCCACTAGTCAACACTCAGATAAACAGAAATTAACCCCAAGCTTAATACTAGACCAACAATTAAGCAAGGAAGGAACTAACAAATAAAGACCATAACAATAAAAAAGTCTAATCTAGGAACCACCAAGAACATTCCCACGAACACTAACACTAACTTCAATATAAACACACAGTAAACCCCACTTACAGTAGCACAGAAGTTATCACTTAGGTAATGAAACATCTACAAGGAAACAATTAAGCTCAGAGAGCATCAAGGGCCTCACAGTATAACTTGAGCTACAAATATTCTGTGTTCTCCCTTATTGCTTCTTTTATGGAGACATCTGAACCAGATTCATACTATCTTTGATTAGTATATATATCCTGATAGCCAAGATTTGGCCTATGCCCAGATGTTGCTCATAGACAAAATAGCCCAGATTATAGCACATATACCTAGGTTTTATGCAGTAACACAGGTCTGTTGAACACTGATGGATTTCTTTTTTTTTTGAAAAGAATAAAAATGAAGAAACATCCTTGCAAAACATATGGGATATGGCCAAAGCATATTTTAGGGGTTTAGTAATTTCCTATGTAGGAAGGAAAATAAGGAGCAAAAGAAAAAAATGAAAGGATTTAGAAGAAAAATATAAAAAAACTTGAAATGGAACTTTAAAGAGAGCCAAAAAAACTAAATGGTAAAAATCAAATGGAACTAGTAAAAGATGAATTAAGTATTCTAAAGAAAGAAGAATTGGCACAAAAAATTAAAGCAGCCAAAAAGAACTTGTTTGAAAATGCAAATAAGCTGGGGAGATGATTGGTATTCAGACTTAAAAGAGAAAGAAAAGAAATTGATACACGAGTTACAAGACAAGTACAATCCGATACAAAAATGAAGAAAAAAATAACAAAAGAATTTTATTAAAAACTATACAACAAATAAAACATACTATAAAATAAAATAAAGCAATATATAGAAGAAGTCAACCTACCAAAAGTGTCGGAAGAAGTGAAGACAACGTTGAATTAAAGAATAACAATGATTGAATTAAGAGGAGCAATTATGAGGCAAAAAAATAACAAGCTTCCTTGCTTGTCCCAGCTTCTGCCAACCTAGCAATTCGAAACAACGCAAAAAATGCAAGTAGAAAAATAGGGACCACTTTGGTGGGTAGGTAAGAGCATTCTGTGTGCCTTCGGCATTTAGTCATGCTGGCCACATGACCATGGAGAAGCCTTCGGACACCCCTGGCTCTTTAGCTTAGAAACGGAGATGAGCACTACTCCTAGAGCTGGAAATGACTAGCACACATGTTCAGGGGAACCTAAACCTTGACCTTTATCTAAAAACTAAACAAGAACTAAATAGATTAGGGATTTACCTATCATGGTGGCCACAATTACATATGTACAGTATGAAAAAGATGGTGAGGTGTATGGGCTTTATAAGGAACCAAATAAGTTAGATCAGAATCTAATGGCAACAGATGAAAAATTAAGAGGTTATATAATTATTTATTCACTATTAAATTGGAGGAAGAATAAGTAAAAGAAACCATGATAATTTTGGCTAAGAATTTTGACTGTGCAATATAATTGGACAGGTGGCAGAAATTATGGGATAGAAATTACAAATTCATCATGTCAACAGCGCAATAAAGAAAATCTTTATAAAATCTTTTATAGATGGCATTTTTTCCCTGCAAGAATAGTGAATATGTACAAAGAAAAATATACTAAATGTTGGAAATGTAAGCAAATATCAGGTATATATTATCATAGGTAGTGGACATCACCCAAAGCAAAAAAACATTGGACGAAAATTCACATATGGCTGAAACTATGACAAAACAACACATAGATATGAAACCTGAGCTATTCCAGCTGGGCATGTTCAGTATTGAGCTGCAGCCGGTATGGCCAGGTGCGCAGTCCCAGTTGGAAAAATGGAGCTGCGCATGCTGATTGGTAGGCGGGCAGACATGTCAGCGCAAGATTCAACTTCTGCACATGCGCAAGAAGCCAAATCTCATGTAGGAACACTTGGGCGTGTGAGATTTTGCCAATTTTTCGCAGGTTTTTTGCTTCTGCGCATGCACTGAAGCAAAGAAATTGTCAAAAATCAGTAGAATCTCTCACACGTGAGCGTCCTCACATGAGATTTGGCTTCTGTGCATGCACAGGAAGCTGAATCATGCACCATTTGCACTCATGTGCACCAGAATGCGTCCACGTGCCTGCCCAGCGGGAGCACCCCAGGAGCACTGGCGACGGGCAGCCCTTCCCTGGGCGTGTTACCAGAAAACTATAATAAAGGTAATACATATTTAATTCTACATATTTTAACAGTAGCCAGCATTGTAGCCACCCCAAATCTTCGGAGAGGGGTGGCATACAAGTCTACTAAATTATTATTATTATTGTATGCACACAATACTTGAAAAATGAAGAAACCCCTACTGCTGGCAATATAATAAAAAAAATACTGAGGCGCAAAAGTGGATAGGTTAACCCTAAAAATCAAAGACAAAGAAGACTCGGAATATGTTATGGCATGGGAATTTTTTTACAAATGGCTAGTTAATAGATACAGAGGTTAGATGAGTGGATTTATGTGAAAATATGGACTACATGGAAAAGAAAAACTGAGTACTGTAAATACTTTGAAGGTTATATAATTGATGTCATTATGGAAGACGGTATACTTTTGAATAATGATCAATATTATCTAATATGTTTGTATGTTGATTATAATGATTATAATGATGCTTATATTTTAACACTTTGATATGTAGAAAGCACACTGTTCAATATAGAAATGGAATCTGCAACACAAAACAATAAAAATATTAATATTAAAAAAGATCTCAGCTAGCAGTGATTGAAACCAGAAATAGGTCTTATGTTTGTGGTGAATTAGTAATATGAAAACTTAAGTGATTACATTGAAAAATATAAGATTTCACACTGGAGATGATTAGGGAAGAAATCAGAAATAAAATTGGAATTATCCTGGGGGGAAAAACTAATACCTTATCAATTGCTTTTCCAACACGAGAAACACTACTGTGGATATCCTTATGATCCGAAGCCAATTTTTGAACTGTGTCCTTTATTCGTTTACAACATTGGGTCATAACAAGTGATATTGTACCTGATAGATCTTCATCTGGATCTAAACAGAAGAAAGAAAAACTAAAAATTAATTGCATTCTGAGAAGCATCTCAAAAGCCCAGGCTTTATACCTTAATTTCAAAGACCTATACCATTGATAGAGAAATTTTATTGGTTCGCGTGCCAAAAGGGGGTGTTGGGGGGGCTAGCATGCGCAGCCTGCCCACATCCCTTCCCTCCCCCTGCACATGCACAACCCCCTGCATGGTGCCCCTCCCCCCATGCATGCGCACAGGCCTTTCTGAAGCCTGGTATGTTAAGAAAAATCACCAGACAGACAAACCGGAAGTTCGGAGAAATGCACTTCCAGTTGCTGTTGTGTTGTTTTTTTCCACTTCTAACACCATAGGCATGTTTCACTAGAAAGCAGAAAATTCAAAAAGCTTGGCATTCAGAGAAAGCAGCCCTCAATAGACACATAATGTTAACTTTATATCCGCTAACCTGATAGGCAGATATCACGCCAGACGGGAACAAATATATCAGTAGGGAGAAAGTAGGGAGGAACTTGTGAAATATCGCTGTGCCTGAGCTTCCTTTCAGCACCCAGACAGGTGTGAGCAAGGGTATAGTTCACATGGGTGCATTAACACCCCTCCAATCCTGGCAAGAAATGACAGCAGGCGCAGAAATCCCGCCTCACCTTGTATATCCCAATCAACTGATTTATGGAGTAGACCTAGTAATTAGCAATTAAGTGCTCCTGGGCCCAGTCCTGCTATTGAGAAAGAAGACTTAACCCTCTGATAGTATAAAGGCCACACATAATCACACATACTTAAAGGAGTAACAAACCCTATAATTAACTAACATTAAGAGTGAATAAATGCTGATCCCACTACCATCTTCCTCATTTTCAAAATGGCCTTTTAGGAAAAGTTGTGTAGGGATATTGAATTGTCAGAAGACATCATATCCTGCTTAATTAATTTTGTATTATCAGTCATATTATTTTGAGAATTTTTTCCTGCTTTCTGGGGGTGGGGAAAAACAGGTACAATTGTATTCTTTTATCTTCTATCATATTTCAGACAATTCTAACTAATGGAAAAGTAAAGGACTAACATTGGGAGGGGCAGACTGCAGTGAATTTGAAAGAGGACAGACAGATCACTAAAATTTACCAATTACTCCTTGAACAAGAAAGAATAAAGGAAACAATCAAAAACCCTATGATAGCATGGGCTAAAAATGTCCGTCCAACACGACATACACTTAGCGGACTGGGAGAAATCATGGAACACAATATCTAAAATCACACAGTCAGCAGCATATAAGGAAAATTATTACAAACTCTTTTATAGATGGTGCATGCCACCATCAAGACTAGCGAAGATCTACCCGACCTTACAAGACACCTGCTGGAAATGTAAAAAACAAAAAGGTTCCTTTTTTCACATGTGGTGGTCCTGCCCCAAAATTCAAAAAATATGGAAAACAACCCACAAATGGCTCACATAAATTACAAAAGAGATAGAATACACACCAGAAGGTATGCTCTTAGGAATTTGGAAAAGACCCTATACCAAGCAAACGCTTTTCCTTATAACACACATAAACACCGCAGTCAGAATCTCATTGGCACAAACATGGAAAAATGAACAAACCCCATTGGAAAGTTTAATTATTGACAAAATATAGAGATGTATAGAGATGGATGAAATGACAAACTCAATTAAGGGGACCAAAAGCAAAAAACCCAAACAACTATGGCATAAATGGCACGAATGGATTCAAAACAAAGATTGAAAATGTAACAAGACAAAGTACCAGTATACATAAGAAAGACAATAACCTTACAATGCTAATGGAAATGAAGGGGGGAAAACAAAACAAAAAAACAAAACAAAACAAAACATTAAGATGTATTTCTTTTTCTATGTATTTCTTTCTATCTTAATAGTAAACTCTACTCACGATAATTATATTTGAATGTACATGAATGAACCTGATCAAAACAAATGAAAAAGAAATGGACATAATCATTATACTGAGAGCACAGGTCACATGACTAAAAGCAAATTTAAAGGAAGAGATGACACATTCATAAAGCTTGGGAATATGAGGAAATACAATAATACACACAAGACAACTGCGACCAAACAATTACAGCAGCCAGAATAGGACTTGTATAGGGATTTGCCATCTTGCCTAATTAAACCCTGATCCTATTTCTTTAACAGCACTCCCGATAAAGAAAAAATATGAAACGTTGGGGATAAGGGTTTCTCCTCTTGTTCACAAGCTTGTTCAAAGAGTACTTCTAATACAGTATACCCTCCCCAATATATTACGGACACTTTATATATAATATAGACACATTCACTAAAAAGCCGAGATGAGTTACAATTCTCTGCTGAGCACAGGCTCAATGGAAATTCTAGTAGACAACGTTGGCGCGCGGTTTGTGAATCAGCCGACTTTTTAAAAGGCAACCCTCTCCGGCTAAATTTCTACCCGTATAACTCTCGCGGGGGGAAACATTGATTCTGAAGAAAAAGGGGAGCAAGGTAGTACATACTTTCGCTCTGGAGAATTTCGCGGCGTAGCCCTGCCACGTACTGGATCAGCTCCTCCAAACTCCGCTCGCACAGCTGCCCGTAGCCGGAGAACTTCTGAAGCACCTTCTCTAGCTCGCGCTCCACCGTCACGCACTGGTCCATTGTCTTTCCCTCTGGCACCCGCCTGCCCTCCCGCCGACCAAGCAAGACAGTCCGGCTCGGCCAGAGGACAATCCACGGAGGACCTCCGCGAAAGAGAACGAAGGAGCAAAGCGGAGAAGCTCGGTGAGTTGCTGTTTTTGCAGGCGGAACGGAAGACAGCTGAGGTCCACCAGCTAAATACTGGAGATACGTCACAGGCAACGCTGTAAACAGCCCGGAGGTCCTTAAAGGGGAACCTGGGGGTTTACAACTAAAAATAGAAAAATGATCCCAATAACTCATCCACACCCTCGAAGAGGTTGCAAGATGACCGTTGTGAGGCCTTTAGATATTGTGTCCCGCTCACTCCTAAGACATCTTGCTTACAAGAAATACTGCCGGTCTGCGTTAATAATAACTACCAACACAAAGTCAAATCAGTCTTAGTACTAGTAAAATGATGGGGGGGGGGTTCACCTACAGTGTTATTTGAATTTTTAAATTATTTTTAAATTTAATTTCAAATTAAGTGGAAAGTACTGTGTCTATCTAGGATGCCGTATCTATTTTTCATACAGCTGTTCCGCATTCAACATAGGCAACAGCCTAGACACCTAAGACATCTCGTTCAAGCGGGAGTTGAGAGCGCCCGAAGGGCTCTCCGAGACTCTTAAAGAACCGTCTGTTTCTACAGTATCTCTTGGTTTTAACGGGCTGCTTATGAGGTGTTTCTTCAAGAAAGGGGGTTTCTATTAATAGGGCTCTTTAACGGGAGTTGGATCCGTTTGCGAGATACCCCTTACAAAACGGAAGCGGATTTTTTTTTAGGTCTTTCTCCCCTCGTTTAAACTTCCGTCGCGAGTTGATTACCGCCTCCAGGCCATACGGCGGGAATGTGTTTGTTTTTTCTTTTGAGATGGGTATATGAAACCTTCAATGGTGGATTCGTCAAACTAAGCTATTATTGGGAGCTCCCTTTTAAAAAATAAAATAAAATCTAATCGATTCATAGCGTGGATCAGGAAATCATATTCTTCTCGTCCTCTTCGCTGCACTTTTCTTACATCTATTTAGCTACGTTACCTTTGCTTTTCCGCCGAGCATTAGTGCTTGTATTGACTTATTTAATTCACATTTGTTAAAAGAATTTTTTTGATTATGCCATTATGCTGCAGTTTTACCAAATGAGAAAACAGTCCTCATCAAACCAGAAAAGTGTGCATTGAAATAAAATTTTGTTTTTAACCATGTATTTAACTCCCACCTGGTCAGGTTTAAATGCTGAGTTGTAAAACACCATTTACAAACACTAATGACTGATTTTGTAGATACTAATTGTCAAATTGCGTTGTGCCATACCGCAATATGTGACTGGCCTATAGTATTATAATTTATTAAATGTGTATATTGCTCAACTGCCAACAATACCAGGTGCCTCACAACAATCAAATTTATTTATTTATTTGGTTTGTATGCCACCCTTCTCCGAGGACTGGAGCAGCTCCCAGCATATAATGTAACAATACAGTACAATGGCAAATCGAAACCAATCTAAAAATCCAATATTTAAAAATCATGCCAGTTCAATCATACAACATACACCTCATTTCGTTGGCCAGGGGGCTGAGACCTAATTGCCCCAAGATGAGTCTTAAGACTCTTGCTGAAAGCAAGGTGGATGTGGGCAGTGCGAATCTCCAGGGGGAGTTGATTCCAGAGGGCCGGGGCACCCACAGAGAAGGCTCTTCCCCTAGGCCCCACCAGATGACATTGTCTGGCTGACAGGACCTGGAGAAGAAATTACTATAAAATTGATAGAAGATGGCAAGCACAACAGAGCAGAGAAAATATGGGTGATACTCCGGTATGGCCTTGGGTGAAGAGCCAGGTTTTCATTGCCCTTCTGAATAATAGCAAAGTGGGAACCATCCAGGTCTTAGAAGACAGGTGCTATTACCGAAAAGGAACTCCCCAGATATACAGTATTATTTAATAAAGTTAATTTGGAGCATACCATTTCTGCAAAGTTTTAAGTTATTGTGCACATATTATGCAATGATTCATTACTCAACCAATCAGAATAGAGCTGAAGGAACCTTGGAGGTCTTCTAGTTCAGTCTTTTATAACATTTCAGATAAGTGACTGTCTAGTCTTAAAAACCTTCAGTGATGAAGCACCCACAATTTCTGGAACAAGCTGATGTATTTATTTGTATCCTACCTTTTTTATATAAAGTTTATTATGCCTTACTAGATTGCTATTAGTTTAGGACACAATTCTAAACTTGTTTTTTTAAGATCCTGTTTACTTCAGCACAAGATAATCCATAGAATTGCAACTTTATAGTATGATTTTATTCATGATTTTATTTTATTTTACTCAGCAGTCTATTTTTAGTTAACAGTATGGTTTGTTAAACAAGGACCTCACATATCACCAACCTTGTGGGAAGCCAGCTATAAGAAACCAAACATTGTTCTTAATGTGTTAAAATTACAATTTTCTGTATTTGATGTCATAGAAACATGGTAGAAAAATGTTGAGTGACTATCAATCACTGCTAAGCTGTGAGATGCTTTATGTGATTGTAGATTATTGTGAAGGCAGACATTGAAAAGTGTATGCAATGTATATCTGGTTACCGATTTAGAAAGTTGTGATTCTATTATGGTTTATTTAATAAACCAATGATTAATGCTATACAGTATTTAATAATAATGATAATTATTATTATTAGATTTGTATGCCGCCCCTCTCCGTAGACTCGGGGCGGCTCACAGCAATAAAGCAATGTACAACAAATCTAATATTAAAAGTAACTAAAAATCCCTTATTTAAAAAGCAAAACATACACACTAACATACCATGCATAAATTATATAGGCCTGGGGGAGATGACTTATTAGATTTGTATGCCCCCCCTTCTAAGAATTCAATGAATTGAGATATAAAATTTGAATATTGGATACTTTATTGTTTAAGAGACTGTTATACTATAAATCTTATGTTATACAGCATGATTGACTTAAAAGAATACTTTAGATTTCCGGGGAGGGGAGAAAGGGATTGGTATAACACAGAGTTATATAGTTTCTTCTTAGGAAACATGGTTTTAATGTTAATTAACATTAGCCCCGAAATTGTTTCGTTTGAGAATGAACTGGAGCTCGGAATGTAAACGCATTTAGGGTACTACCACTTCCGACTAAACCGACTTTCGAAGAGGGACTGCAGAACCGAAAGAAGCTTTTTGCTCCTGCTGTTTTCTCTACCAGTAGAAAAAGTGGGTGGAAAGCAGAGACTCACTTGTCTCTAGCATTCGCCGCGGACAGATTAAAAGTCAAGCGGCCAGCTTCCGGGCCTGCGCTAGACTCACGAAGATAAGGCATTTTACTTGACTGACCCAACAGATTTTCTAGGTAAACAAACCCGTAGAGAGCAACGCCCAGGAAGGAAGAACTGCTCGGCTGGGTTAGATCTCTTCTTCCTTTCCGGCTTTCTGGATCCACATCCCTCCCCTTCCCCCCTCCCTTTGCGGCCGTCCGCGGCTGTAGACGTCATTTGTTATGTCTCCTCCGGCTCGGGCTCTGCTCCGCCGCGGGGAGGCGGCGACGACGACGACGGGGCACGCGGAAGCCCAGCCAAGTCACTGCCAGTGGTCCCCGCAGAAGTAGGACCGCCGCCTGCCCGTGAAGGGGTAATAAGCGAGGCGCCTCGCCCTGCCCAGTCCGGCTGCCTTTCTCCTCGGCTCTGCTCCCTACCCCCACCGAGGAGTGCCCCCCATCCCACTTTCGGGTCTTCTCTTCCCTTTCGAGCGCCCCCCTTCCCCAATAACCCAGTTGACACCTTTAACGCAAAATCACCCCCTTCGCTGCCGCCGTCCAGAATCCCCTCCCCCTTAAGCGGCCATCCTTTCCCATCCCTGAAAAGCTGTATATCCCTTCTCCTATATGGGTGCCGCTGCTCAAGTACCCATAGTTCTATTGCACCACCACCACCGTTTGTATTATTTCTGCCTTATCATCAGCTGGTCTGAAAGGAGAGGTGACTCCCTGGCTGCCTTAAGCCAGTGCCAGTGTTTCCTCCCAGGTGCCTCCAGACAAGGTCTTCTATTCACTATCCGCCCAACCGGTTCATGCTCTGTTCCAAATGGGGAGGAAAAGGGAAAGATCCTGACATTAGGGGCAAGACCCAAACTGTTCAGAATGCCTGACTTCCTTTACTTCCTCCATCAGGACATTCCTTTCTCTCTCTCTCTTGTAGGACTGGGGGACTCTCTTCTGAGAGTCGAAAATCCACAGACAAGAAAGATGTGGCTGAAACTGTTTTTCTTGCTTCTTTATTTTTTGATCTTGTTTATTCTGGCCAGGTTTTTTGAAGCCATTGTGTGGTATGAAACTGGCTTCTTTGCCACCCAGTTGGTCGACCCAGTGGCACTGAGTTTTAAAAAGCTGAAGACCATTTTGGAATGCAGGGGACTTGGGTACTCAGGGCTTCTGGAAAAAAAAGATGTCAGAGAGTTGGTTGAGAAATCAGGTAAGGAGAGTATCTTCATGAAGGTTTATCTTTGAATAGTGCTGTCTCTTCTCCCCCTCCCACACATTTTTTCCTTCATTAAATATACTTGAGACATTTTATGATGTGACAAGTGCATTAGGTCCCACAGAGTGGGCCTTCTCCGGGTCCCGTCAACTAAACAATGTCGGTTGGCGGGCCCCAGGGGAAGAGCCTTCTCTGTGGCGGCCCCGACCCTCTGGAACCAACTCCCCCCGGAGATTAGAACTGCCCCTACTCTCCCTGCCTTCCGTAAACTTCTTAAAACCCACCTCTGTCATCAGGCATGGGGGAACTGAAACACCTCCCCCGGGCATGCACATTTTATGTATGGGATGTTTGAGTGTATGCTTGTTAACAAAATGGGGTTCTTTTAAATGTTTTAAATTATATTTGGATTTGTTACAAACTGTTGTGTTGTGCTGTGAGCCGCCCCGAGTCTGCGGAGAGGGGCGGCATACAAATCTAAATAAATAAAATAAAATAAAATTAAGAGAATAGAAGACATTTAATAAAATTAGTAATGCCCTAGGCTTGAAATGCATTGTCACTCAATAGGAATTATTTAAGTGTATCTTTGAGTGCAAGGGAGAAGCAGGATGGGAAAATACATACTGCCAGAAGTATAAAGGACAGAAATGCTTTCTGAATGTAGGTGAAAATACTCAATAGATAATGCTATGATCTCTTGCAAATAAATGCTCAAGTTCTCAATACAAACAAACTATTGAAATTTAAGTTAACTGATACTCAGAAAATGTGTTTAAATGTATTATCAAGTCCTGCAATTAATTAAATTACAAGGCTTTTCTTTAAAAAAAACCCAAACTATTGTAATGTACTTACAAAAGTTCATTTAATGACTTACAACAGTTCATTTAGTAACCGTTCAAAGTTACAGCGGCACGGAAAAAAGTGACAAGACTATTTTTCAGTTATGCCCTGATCAAAATTCAGATGCTTGGCAACTGGTTCATTTTTATGATGGTTGCAGTATCCCAGAGCCATGTGATCCCATTTTGCAATCTTCTGACAAGCAAAGTCAATGGAGAAAGCAGATTCACTTAACAGCCAGGTTACTTAGTGATTCACTTAACAAGAAAGGTTGTAAAATGGGGCAAAACCCTCTTAATGAACATTTCATTTAACAACAGAAATATTGGGCTGAATTGTCATAAGTTGAGGACTATGTATAATTAATAAAATACAAATCTTTTTAAAAATGTACATTAGTTTGCTTGAATACTTCTGAGCAGTGAGAAATGTGTTAAAGATGTACAGATAGTCCTCAACTTATAACAGTTCTTTTAATGATTGTTTGATATTGGTATTGAAAAAAGTGACTTATGACCATTGCAGCATCACTTGATCAAAATTCAGATGCTTAGCAACTGATTCATATTTATGATGGTTGCTGTTTCCCAGGATTATGTGATCACCTTTTACAACCTTCTGCCAAGCAAAGTTATTGGGGAAACCAGGTTCACTTAACAATCATGTGACTAACCTATCAACTACAATGATTCATTTAACAACTGTGGCAAAAAAAAGGTCACAAATGGGGCAAAATTCACTTAATAGCTATTTGACTTAGCAACGGAAATTTTGGTCTCAGTTGTGGTAATTAGGTTGAGGGTTGCCAGTAAACATTTCAAAACAAATATTTTCTCCTTCCAAGCATACTTTCAAGTTTCACATTTTCTATACAGCTGTAAATATGATATCATTATTTGTTTGTTTGTTTGTTTGATATGCTGCCCTTCTCCTGAGACTCAGGGCAGTTTACAACATATTAAAAATCTACATAAAATTGCATTCTAAAAATCCCACATTTAAAAACTAAATAAACAGATTCATACATCCTACATTCATTCATTCATTGGGCAGGGCAAGATATTAAAGTTTCATTGGCCCCAAGCCTGCCAGCAGACATGGGTTTTCAGAGCTTTGCGAAAGGCAGGGAGAGTGGGGACAAATCTCTGGGGAGAGTTCCAAAGGGCCTAAAATTAATTAATATTTTGTGGGTAACATAACCTTATGCATCATTTCAATAGACCAGGAAATCTTATGAGATATTTTCACAGAAGCTACATATACAGTATATCTCTTTGAGTTGCATAGATTACTATTTTGACTGCTTGGTATTTAATGCTTCATTGAACAATATTAGAAGCTTTCTTCTTATAATAAAGCTTTTCATGTCCAACCAACAGCAACACAAAGTGGTTAATAACTATTGTTAAAGATAATTGCATTGATTTTATACCCAGGCTTCTCTGGAGGAAGCCAAATTTATATTTAGTTCTAGATCTAAAGCAGTGTTTTTCCTCTTCTCCTCACAAGTCTTGCTGTATAAATAGTGTGCAACATTTCAATCATAATACTGGAGATGATACAGTTGGGAAAAGCATCTTCCCAGTTCACACATTGGCCACTTAGGATATAGCAGGTACATCATTTCCCTCTGGTCGTTTCATGTCCCTTTTGATTTGAGATGCTGGAGAGATACACAAAAAGTCAAAAATTTCTGGGAATAAAATTGTGCAAAAAGGTTTCTACAAAAGCAGACTAGGTTTTGACGGGTGGCCACTTAGCCATCTGCCACTAAGCCATTTCCTTCTCAGTTTCATTCCTAGTTTAAAAATGTGAAAACTGCATATTTTTCTTGTGGGCTCCTGATGTTTGATAGCAGGGCATATGAATCCTTTAGGGAAATTATTCAGTTGCTTTCTTTAACTTGTTCACATTAAAACGGAAGGCAGTACCATTCTCTAGCTAAGAATAAGATTAGGATTTATTTCTTCAGAACCAAAATAAAATAATTTACAAGAACATAATTATGAGGAATAGCCATTGGTCCCATCTAACTCAGAGTTGAGCAATTATTTATATCTGGGGAAACCATATTTTTATTACTGTACATTTTTGCATTTAACCAAGAGCCACAGTGAGTTGTCAGTGATGAAATAATAACATACTAAGGAAAGATATTTCTGTCAGATTCTTATTTGACAATACACATGGTTGAACTTTGGCCCTCTTATTATATGTATGCTATCATTTTATTGAGATATGTTTTAAATCCATGTTTTGTATTTTAATTCTGATTATAGCAATAGCACTTAGACTTAATACCACTTCACAGTGTTTTACAGCCCTCTCTAAGCAGTTTACAGAGTCAGTTATATTGCCCCCAACAATCTGGGTCCTTATTTTACTGACCTTGGACAGATGGAAGGCTGAGTCAACCTTGAGCCGATGAGATTTTACCTGAAAAATGCTGACAATGAGCAGTCAGGACAATTAGCCTGCAATCCTGCATTCTAACCATAGCGTCACAATGGCTATTAATTATTTATTAACATATATTAATAATTCTGATTAGATCTATCATATTCCATACTTCTACAGAGTTCATATTCATAAATATGTCAAGACTACATAACCAGTTCTTTACATAAACATATACCTTATAGAATGGTATTTTAATGGTAACACATATTTATGCAATTTTGTGCCTGAAATATTTTTATTTATTATATGTACATGTATTAAATGCTTTTCAGCTATAATTGAAATTCAGATTTGAGGAACAAAATAAAGGAACAAAAAGCCTTATAATCAGCCTACTTATTCTGAAATGTATTTTATATGACTATGACCTTGTGGGTAAAACAGGCAAAACAGATAAAAGGAGACTTGAAAATGTGGTAATGCACCAGTAAGTCAGAGACCATTTTCCTGTCAATTGAGTACCAGTATTTCCAGCTTTATTGATTGGCTCACATCCAGTCCAATACACATCATGTATCAGTTCAGCAATAAGTTCATTCTGTCTAGTTTTTCACCTAAATCTGCTGAAAGAGGAAATTGAATCTAGGTTTTCTATAAGTAATCTCTCTGATAATTATGTATACATGAAAATAAAATTAAATGCACACCCATCCACTCTTGCCATATTCTTATGCAGCACAAAATCCTCGCTATCCAATATGAAAGTTTAGATATCACTGGCAATTGATGGTTGTCATAAAAACTTAAAAACAATTTGGCACAGATAGTGGCTCCTTTCTAGGACAGTAACATTTTGGGATCCAGGCCCCAAATCAACAAGAAAATTTGCATAGACTAAAGACTAAATGTTGTGTTATTTGCCATGTATATTCTGTTATTTCAAAAATCAGTGATCTGATACATAGATTCAAATTGAAGAGTCATTGCAAAGTGAAATAGAGTCCCAATAGATTGTAGAATATCATAACTAATATACAAAGTCCATTCCCTTTGTTCATTCAGATTTCTGTGATATACAATTAGGTCATCCTGGATTAATTCTAGATAGAAGTTGACTTCATATTAAGTGGCTTTTAATTTAGAAGCAATACTCAAGGGTTCCTATTAAGACTGTAGTTATGCTTCTCTGAATAAGAAATTAAGAAGAAAGAAAACCTAATGTCTCACCTTTATTCCTTTGGCTCACTACTTCCTTGTTGTCTGTATTTCTCTGTGAAATAGTGCCTTGCCACCATTATCTCAATTCTGATCTCTGAACATGCAAAAATAGAATGCTTTAAAAAGAATTAACATACTATATGCTGTATTTTTCAGATTGTTAGACGCACCTCCCCCCTCCCCCCCCACCAAAAGGAGGGTGGAAATGTCGGTGCATCTTATACACTGTATACAACCATCTTTGGCCTCCCGAAGCCCCACCCAAATGTTCAATTTTTGCAAAATATGGGCCCATTTTCGCAAAAATGTGGTGTGCACAAGGTTTGGGAGAGTGCTACTGGGGACTGATGGAAGGCAAAAACACCTCAGCTTTTGCAAAAAAAAATGGGGAGGATTCCACATTCCCCCAGAACTCTGCAGGCCTCCCAAACCCTCTGTGTACCCCATTTTTGTGAAAAATGGGTCATTTTTCACAAAAACTAGTACGTTTTTGCCTTTCCTCAGGAGTATTTTGTAGGCTTCTCACAAAAGGCTCCATTTTTGGCCACAATAAACTCCTGTAACCCTCTCACAGCAAAAATGAGCTTGCAAGGGTTGTACACGGAGCTTGTGAGGGTTGTATATGGTTCTCCTGAGCTCAGTTTTTGCTGGCAAAGGCACCGCAGGCCAGTCCTTTGTTGTTTCCAGGGAGGCCCCACGGTCCAGACCTAAGCACCCTGTAGGCTGGATTTGGCCCCTGTGCCTTGAGTTTGACACCCCTATATTAGAAAATTCCTCATTTGTATTTAATTGAGAAAGAAAAGTATGTTTGTAAACATTCGTATTCGTGAAATAATACATAAGGTTTACTGTTTTCTTGCTCTATAGCAGGAGTGTCAAACTCAAGGCCTGCAGGCCGGATCCAGCCTGTGGGGTGCTTAAATATGGCCCGCAGGGCCCACCTGGAAATATCAAATGACCAGCCTGCTATTGCCTCTGGTGGCTAAAATGGACCGTGTGCAGCTCCCACCCCTGAGCCTCATTTTCACCCTTCATAGCCTGCAGAACACTGCCAGCTGAAAACATGGCGAAAAATGGGCTGGAAAAATGGCTTGAAAAATGGCCGCACAACATGTTTTTGACTGGCAAATGTACAGAAAGTCATGGAAGGCAAATACAAGCAGAGTGCTGTAGGAGGCATCCACCCGCCACTCCCCATTGGCCTGTGGAGAAGAATTATAATGCTGATTCAGCCCTTGGAAGAAATAAAGTTTGACACTCCTGCTCTACGGCAATTGCATTTCTCCCAAGAAATTCCATGTAGATTATTTTATTTGGTCTCTGTCATTAATATAAAGTTCAAACTAATATAGGATTTTTCACACGGTGAAACAAGAATGCTAAGGTAGATTTTAGGGAATGCTTCAATGATGCAGAATGTTAAAATTTGTGGGGTTGTTTTACAATTTTATTGCTTCGCACACATTGAGAGAATATAGATTACTTCTAGATGAGAGCTTTACTATAAAATTACCATGCTTTATTTAATTTTAAATGTCTCTAAATAATTAAAAAGGATGGGGATATGTAATTCACAACCTATTCCCACCACCATTTCCACTGTATCATCATCTAAAGCTTTTGCAGGAAGCAAACACCTTTAATATAGTCCGTCCAATAGGAGTTTAATGTACATTTTAAATTATTTAAATTAGTAGAAATTGCATTTGTAATCTGCTCACTCAAAGATGCATTGTACTCATCACAATACATTTATCTATTGTAGGCCTCCCAGTAGAGATGATAATATTACATTACTTGTGCTGCCAAGCCATGGACCATCTGCAGTACTCTCATGGATCACCAGTAGTCCATAGACCACAAACTGGGAACCATTTCTCCACATACTGTCCTTTATTCATAAACTTCTTGTCCAGAGAAAGATGGAATAGCCGCATAATGCATTGTAATAGATGAAATTATAAGCCCTCTGTCTGGAAAAACCCACAGGCTCAAGTGATCATGTAACTGAGATGTTCACTATATATTTGTTCATTTAACAAATAGTGGAATGACAAAGCTTGCCAATCTTCTTAATGAGCAAAGAGCTGCTGTGAGGTTTTTTTCTTACTTTTTCTTACTTGAAATTTAATATTTATAATCACGTGTTTTGTTGCCTAGTGTGCTTCATCTATATCATTTGTGCTGTTCTTTAGGAAGATTTAAAAAACCCACTAGAGTGTTTGTGTTTTAAGTGTTTTCTTTCTTGGTATACTTGCTTTAGCATTTTTGTTATATGTAAATATTTCGAATCTCTGGAAGTTGAAATCAAATTAATAGGTAACAGTAAAATATTTTCATTTAACCCTGCTGTTAACTTCGGGTCTGTGAGACCCATTTTCGAACTTTGAGACCCTGTAAAAAGTTTTCCCTGCATATCTGAAACTTGAAATTTCATGAGTTTGCATCATTTCAGGGGTTCTCTCTATGAGAATTTTTTTGGGGGGAGGGTGGGGGGCTTCTTTCTTGCTGAAAAAAAAGTCACACTTGTACTCTTCCCGGGTCATCCTGACCTGGACCGAAAATTCTTTATTTGAGGTGCTTATGTTTGGTCAATTTGAAAACCTTTTTCACTTGGAAGGTAGTCTGAATATTTCTGCACACAATGGTATGAAAATTGAACTGAAAAAAATGATGCTTATTGGTTTGTTTTGCTGATAAAAGGCGCCCCCCCTTTTTGTGAACTTTTTTTACTAAAGTTGGTGTGGGATTGGTAGTTTGAACATTACTGAACATAAGAAAATATAAATGAACTGAAAAAAATGATGCTTATTGGGTTTTTTAATCAGAAATAAAGCCTTCCCCCCCCAGCTGCTTGCAACCATTTTCACTTAAAAAAAATTTTTGGGGGGGGAGAAACTTATACTTGTACTGTTTCGAGTCGTATAAAACCCGGACCAAAAATATTTTTTGTAGGTACTTAAATTTGGTCTTTTTGAAAACATTTTTCACTGGGAAACTAGTTTGAACATTTCTGCACACAATGATATGAAAATTGAACTGAAAAAAATTGATGCTTATTGGTTTATTTTGATCAAAAAGCCCCCGCCCCCATTTTTGAGCATTTCATGTCAGTTTTGGGGGTTTTTAGGCTTCAAATCTCCAAGGGATTTCCCCCCAAAAGGTTTGATATACAAAATTGAACATTCCTGATCATAAGAAGAATATAAATGAACTGAAAAAAATTGATGCTTATTTGTTTATTTTCGAATATAAAACCATAGGATCTTATACTCGAGTATAAGCCTACTCGAGTATAAGCCTATTTGAGTATAAACATGGGGGGTGGGGGTGGAGGAGGCCCTTTTATGAGCAAAATAAACCAGTAAGCATCAATTTTTTTCAGTTCAATTTTCATGTCATGTTCAGAAATGTTCAAACTACCAATCCCACACCAACTTTAGTAAAATAGAATGCATTTTGCAGGCAAAACTATCTATAAATTGGGGGGGGAAATCACAAAAACGGGGAGCTTTTATGTGCAAAATAAACCAATAAGCATTAATTTTTTTCAGTTCAATTTTCATTTCATTGTGTGCAGAAATGTTCAAACTAGTTTCCAAGTGAAAAAAGCTTTCAAAAAGACCAAATATAAGTACCTAAAACAAGCAATTTTCGGTCCAGGTCAAATAGACCCCGGAAGAGTACAAGTGTATAGTGTTTTTGAAGAGAACAGCAGGGTTAAATTAATCTTATGCTCTACTAGAGATGTATGAGATTATGGCCAAGAGAAAATAGCTTAAGTTACCCTCAAAATTCATGTCTAGATTTTGAATGCGGAATTCATGCTGCCGAATAAGATTTTGCATTATTTCGTGGAAAATAAAATGAAAGTTTATTTATTTAGCTTACACATTGCCAAATTTAAACAACCTGGTACAATTTACAATGGAATAGAATCAAGAATCATAATACAATGAAACTTTTAAAAATATAATATGGTAAAACTATAGGCAGCAAATATATGGAATGGTGCCATAGTAGAAAGACTCTTCAATAGTGGGGTTCACCACAGAAACCTCTGCCATGTCCTATTTCATCTCCAGGATGCTCAGAAAGGAAAACTTCAAAGAAAAGGACACAGGACAGAAAGAAGTAAACCATGTATTATTAAAAGTTATATTCCTGAGAATTGCCCTTTGATTCTGTGAAGGGCTAAATATTGATTAATATTTTCCGGAGTATTGATTTTAACCTTACTGCCCATAAAATTTTGGATTTTTAAATTAAAATTCTAGCTTACAGAATAATATAAATTATTTGAAGTATAGGTAAGTAATTATCATCTGAGTAACATAAAAAGAGAAAGCATATTATATCATGAAAAGTACTAATTTCACTAAAATTTCCTTATTGTAGCAGGGTGACATGGGTAGTATTCCACTATCCAATTGACCAGTGAAGACCCGCAATCTTGAGCCAAGATTTTTTCAGCTGCATATGGGAGACAATACAAAGTTCTTCCCACTAAGAGAAGGATGTGGCAAAGTTTATATAGTGAGCTTGTTTTACAGGAAAAAGAGAGCATTCCTTAGCAACAGACTCACTCAAATCCACACTCGCAGCAAAGTTATATTTTTAATATTTGGTTTATTTTGTCAGCAAGTTTGACGCCTAATCTGTCCTATTGAGGGAGCCAGTACTCCCTCTCTTCCCTTACAGTACTTCCTTCCAGTAATACTTGGTTCCGGGAGTTTGTAGTTTCAGCCCTTAGTAAGTTACTTTAATTTTTATAGCTTCAAACATTTGACTAAACATTTAAGCACCTCTAAGCCCTTTTGTTAGGCCAACCTGTTTCATTATTTGTGTTCTCCTTCAGGTCTTTCTCACAAACTCATAACTTGTTCAATACCTTCATGTAATGTCCATCCTTTTCACCTAAGGTTCAAGGTATCTGCTTCGGGGGGAAAGGTTCTGTCTGCAATAGATAGATACCTTAAGACCAGTGTTCTTAAATATAGGTTTGCTCCCTTCATATGCAATCTGAACAAATGAAACAGAACTATCCCTTTCCCCAAGATGAATTTTTTAAGTAAAATGACTCCGATTTCATGTCTTAAACAGATTAACTAACCAAAGAGGTTTTGAAGTACAGTGTGCTAGTAAAATCCCTATGGACAATTATATAAATGTACTAAATATATAAATTCAACCTGCCCAGATTAGGGGAAAATGTATATCTAAGTGGCTCTTCCAACCTGAATCTCATTGCCCTGCCTTATGTTGTAAGACATTAATTTTATAGAGTAATAAAATAATTAAAAGTCATCAGGTCATTAGATCCACTATAATTACCAGATAAGATGTGTACAAATTAGCAGATAAGATGTGTACAAATATATGTGTTAGTTTTCCCCAGCTCTTTTCAAATATAATTTATAATGTTGATTTACTTTTTGTGACATTGCTCGTTTGATTAATATGACCTTTAGAGTTACTCTACCGGTATTTCTTTATATTTCATTTTTCAGGAGACCTTATGGAAGGTGAACTTTATTCTGCTCTCAAGGAAGAGGAAGCCTCTGAATCTGTTTCCAGTACAAACTTCAGTGGTGAAATGCACTTTTATGAGCTGGTAGAAGACACAAAAGATGGCATCTGGCTAGTACAGGTATTGCATGTGTTCATTTTGAGTATATTTACAGTGCTCTGAAAATGGTGGATTATACCTCTTGTAAACTGATATTGATTCAGGGTATTGAGATAATGTTTCCCATTATTCCATTTAACTCAAGTCCTTTTCGTAAGGATATTAGTTTGCACAAACATTGATAGTATTAAACACATTCAAGTGGTGAGGAATGTGAGCGCAATTGAAGATTCCATAATACTAAACAATTCTTTACTTAAAGGGAAAAAAGCAGTAGCAAGCCAGAAAATCCAAACCCTCTTGGCTAGACTAGGAAGTTGAAAAAACAATTCTGTAAGAATGAGAAATCAGTTATAAATGATTGCCAATGAAGCAACATTGACATGTTCATTTAATCACTAGGACTTAAGCTTGATTTTTAAGGAGGGATTAATAGAAAATTCTAAATATGGAGAAAGAGATAAGATACTATAACAGCCCCGGTTCTGTTCAGAAAAAAAAAGTGTTTTAAATTTCCTTGGAAAATAACACACTATACTGCAAACAGTGGTATGATATTCATAAAAGATTCTAGTGACAGTCTAGTGCTCTTCCATTCACCCTTCCCTATGTTGACACCCAGATTATTCTGCTTAAATAAACAAATATTTTTCCAAAATATTTGAATTGGAATCTATACTGTGTTTCTCCAAAAATACAAGCAGACCTATTCTGAAAATAAGCCCCATCATGGTTTTTTATGTGTGCACTTAAGCCCCCTCCCCACACACACACACATACAGTAAGCCCTAGTAAAGGGAGTGGGCATGGCAAGCAGGAGGCAGCGAGTGCACACTGGCTGATGGTGTCTGGCAGCAGCCACAGCTCAAGCAGCACAGATGAGCCGAGTATCTGTGCAAGCAGCAGACAGAGGCAGAGGCACGGGGAGAAGGCAGGCAGTCGGGCTGGGCCACGGGAAAGCCAAGTGGAAGTGGGCTAGAATGGCAGCCGGTAGCGGGAGGCTCAGCTTTACGCAGCGACATCACCAGCGGACAGAGGCAAAGATACAGAGGGTAGGTAGGCAATCCAGATGGGCTGGGTAGGCTGCAGGAAAACTGAGTGGCCAAAGCAGCAGTTGGCCACGGGGGGCTCGTCTTCACACCGCGACACGAGCAACAGGCAGAGGCATGGGGGGGAGGCAGGCAATCTGGACTTGCAGGCCATGGGAAAGTCGAGTGGTGGTGGACTGGAGCAGCAGGCGGCTGCAGGAGGTTCATCTTCATGTCTGATTTGCATGCAGCCCATGCTGAATGCTGGGGTTGCCTGCCTTCCACTGCACATGTCGGGATCATCTGCCTTCCACTCTGTGCCGTCAACTCTGCGCAGCTCCAGAGTACGCCAATTAAGGGACCTTGCAGCTGCTGCCGGATAAGGTCAATCCCCACATGCTTGCTAGCTCTTGTGTGTGTGCTGGGGGTGGGGACATTCAGGCAGGCTGAAATCGTGTTTCCCTGAAAATAAGCTCTAGCACTTATTTGGGGGGCGCAAAGAAAATAAGACTGGGTCTTACTTTTAGGGAAATACAGTATTTATTTGAACAATAGGGCAGAGAAGATATGCTTGCAGGTACCATTAATAGTGCACCTATATTTAGTGCTTTCTCTACCGTGGTGTCCATCTTAGGAAGCATTCATTTCCCATTAAATTAGATTAACCCCATCTCTTTTGATATTCCAGAAGCCCCTTAACACCTTTATCAGGTGATATAGTCCATCAGAGGAAGTAGCACCATACCCAGAACTAAAGAAAGTATATTTCCAGATCCAGATGCCAGAATTGAAATGAAATTTGATGTTCCCCATCAAAATTCCAAAATAGATTACATGTCCTGATAGTGTTAGTTTTAATGGTAGTTCGTTATGACTGCCAATCACTTTTCATGTAAAAGAAAACATCTTTTACTTTTAACTTGAAAATACTGTACTGTAATTGTTCATCTTTAACTATGTTATATGTATTATTCTGCAAAGCATGTAAATATTAATAAGACATTTCTCTTCAAAGTATTAAAGCTGATCATTCTATGTAATATTCAAAACCAGGATTATATTAATGATCAGACAAGACTAGTTTTATGGGTACATTTACATATATGAAAATGTAGGACAAAGTCTTGTCCGATCATTGATATAATCCTGTATGATCCCTTATAATTTTTGCAAACTATACCATAGTGATGTTTATGGATAGTTATATTTTAAAATAATAGTATTGACATGAAAACCAATTTAATATTTTATAAATAGATTTTTTAAAGTCCTATGGGATTCACAGCATGTTTTGTCTACAACAAAAATGTCTTGACCAGGAAAATGGGATCTTGAGATTGTAATGGATGGTTGAGGAAAATATTAGTCACAGGGTAGAAAAAACTGTGAAATTCTAGTAATTATACTGTAGTATACAGTACTGTAGTAGATAAAAATGTGAAGACAAATGACTAACAGTTTATAATTTTTGTAAGAAATTGTCAATAGAATATTTTAGAAATTAAACTACTGTATTATTGGTTTAAGTTATCAACATCTTAAAGCCAACAATCTTTCCTAAATCTTGGGGCTACAAGTAACTTAGGTGACAGTCCAGAAGAGCTTCACTTTGTAACTTTGTAACAAGACTGCTGTACCTAAAAATTGTATACAAAGAGCTCATGGTTTGAAGTAGCAAAATGCTCTTGCCATTTAGTACGTAATAGGTTTCTTTTGGAAAATTTCATTCGGTGCAAATGGTCAAAGTGAATTGTTATGCTTCACTTAGATAATGGCAATCAGTTGGACTGTCAATTGGTACCCTTAGGTATCTCTTAGAAGGGAGACAGAAAAAGACAAATAGTATTTTTTTATTTACAAATTGTAAATACAGTATTATTTTACAAGCCACGCAGCTCTTTTCCTAAAATGTGAATGTTGCAGTTTTTGACCATCTGTTTGGTTGGTAATACATATTCTTCATTTTTGTTTTGCCAACTTCTCCTTGATTTGCCGTCTTTGAATTGGACTTCAATTGTTGCCAGCAATTTAGACATTAATGTCTATGTGTTGTGTTATTTTGAGAGGACAGCACATTTACATTGTTATACAAACTGTATACTCACTACTTTACATTGTAGCCAACTGTCATTTCTTCAATGTTTTCACATGAAAAAATATACTTAAATATTTACAAAATGTGAGAGGTTGTACTCAAAACAGTGTCTACTTCATTTAATTTTTTTCTTAAATTATTCTTAAATTATTTGAATTTAACAATTTCTATGGATCTTCCTTTTTCTTTCATTGTTTAAAATAAGTAGAGGAATTTTCATTTCTTGTTTTAAAACTGGTAGTGCATTTCATTATTAATTGGTGAGTAATATAGTTTTGATTGTGAATCACATGCAAAACTGGTTTTGTTGGATACTTGAAATTTTATTCTTACTTTGTCAAGATGCTTGGGCTAAACAAAGGATTCATACTATTTTGAGATATCGTACATATTTTTATGGTTATGGATTTTTTTCTGTTAATTGAATTTTGATTTGTTTGTTTGTTTATTATTAATTGGATTTCTATGCCGCCCCTCTCCGAATACTCGGAATATGCTTATCATAATCTTTATTTATTTATTTATTTATTTATTGGACTTATACGTTGCCCCTCTCCGAGGACTGGGGGGGGGGGTCTTATAGCATATAAAAAACAACAAATACAATAACTAAATCCAATTAAATTAAGTCTAAACAAACAATTTAAAATCCCCAGTTGTGTTAACAATCAGCCATACCTATCACTATACTATACTTACAGGGTTTATTTTCCCTATTAGCATATAAATCTTAATAGTTTTAGTGATGTACACATTTTTAGAAGCTTTCCATTCACCATCAAAATTCAATTATATGTTATCTATATATGTAATGGAAAACACTGATGTAATTTAAATTAAGACAAGCTTTATACATGGTAAACAGTTTAGTTGAAAGATGGAACTGAATGAATAAAAATGCTTTTTTATGATACACTGTTACAAAATATGTAGTCTTTGACCAGTTATAAATATTTAAGCTTTCTTTCTTTCTTTTTCTTCCTTCCTTCCTTCCTTCCTTCCTTTCTCTCTTTTTAGGTCATAGCAAATGATAGGAGCCCTTTAATGGGAAAAGTCCACTGGGAGAAAATGGTGAAGAAAGTGTCAAGGTTTGGTATACGTACAGGCACTTTTAATTGTTCCAGTGACCCCAGGTATGTTCTCTAAAATATTGTAACCAACTAGAAGAAAAATTAATGAGGAAGAGGTTGTTTGGTGATAAATAATAGCCATCTACACTTTACTGGTATCAAATTTTGTAAATTAAATTTCTCTTGGTTGCAATATTAATTTTTATTATCAATCAAGCAAACTACTATTTATTTTTAAAACTATTGTGTGTTTCAAAATATTGACTATGTAAGGTTGCTTTCAACAAGGATTCTGTTTTTTTCCAAAGCAAGATACAATTAGTATTATTTGGCATATTGTCCTTTTTCTCTGTATTACATCATTATTCCAGACATGAAGATGTGCCACAATTAAAGCTATGATCTTCTAAGAGATGTGAAAGAAATCCAAAATAGCAAGAACGGATGACAAGATCTTTGCTGTTTCTTTATGCTTTGAATGGAAACATGCAGAGTTACTAGATTTTGGAATGGTCTCAGAGAGGGGAAGAATTATTTTTCAGTTATAGGGATATTATCAATTGCAGTTCTGAATTGAAAAAAGCCATGTTTGTCAGCATGCCATTAATTCAATTCAGTATTAATCAACTCTTAGAAGAAAATAAAATTACATCACGGCTCACGGACCATTGTTCTCTCATTCAATCTTCTTTGATCAGTTAATCCACTTTCTCCAATTCATTTTCCCTTGAAAAACTTTGAATGTACAATAGTTTTGCACGCAATTCAGGCTCCATAATGTATATTCTGTACTCTTCCAAAATGTTGCTCTCATCCCAGTTATGGCTCATGTCATTTCTTCAGTGTCTTTATTCATACCCTTCTATAGCTGAGTATGTTTGGGATTGGTTGATTAAATTTATCTTCAGTTTCTTTTCAGGAATGTACTTACCAAAGTATCCTTTTTTAAGTCAGATATCTTGGTTTTGATGCCTGCTGCTGCCTTCCCTTCTTCCCTTACTGTAATCACTTTGCTGCGCTTCACTGTAATCATTTCTTCCAGTTTCCCTATTTTTTGTTGTGCACCTTTCATTTCCTCTTCCCTTCTCCTCCTCCTGTTTTTGTCAACTTCCTGATATTTCCTTAATACTGTGTTCTGAATCCTTGTTGCCATGTCTCTATACTTATGATATATTTCACTTTTTAAAATGGCTCTAATAAGTTAATTTTGTTTTTGAAAACAGGCAGTTGCCAAGTTGTCATGGTCAACAGTTCTACTCTTTCCCATTTCATAGCAAAACTAATCACTTAAATTAAGTAAATTCAGAAATTCTGAGCTCAAATTTTTTGTGGGGTTTTCTCAAGTTCTGTTGAAATGACTATACAGTATTAGACATGTTAAATCTCCAGATTAATACAGATTAATCTATCATTATAAGAAGTATTTTTAAACTACTATTTAGTTTAACTGAATGTTTTCTTTGTAGATACTGCAGAAGAAGAGGTTGGGTAAGGTCTACATTAATTATGTCAGTTCCACAAACAAGTACATCCAAAGGGAAAGTAATGCTTAAAGAATATAGTGGACGTAAAATTGAAACTGAACATATTTTCAAATGGATAACAGCCCATGCTGCTTCTCGAATCAAAACAATATTCAAATCAGAACACTTGAAAGAAGAATGGAATAAAAGTTACCAGTATAGAGTGAAAATATATTTGTTTGCTAAATTAGACCAGCCTCCAGCTTTCTTTTCTGCACTAAGTGTGAAATTTACTGGCAGAGTCGAGTTTATTTTTGTGAATGTAGAAAACTGGGACAACAAGAGTCACATTGCAGAAATGGGCATTTATAAGACACCATCTTATATTCTTAGAACTCCTGAAGGTATTTACAGGTATGGAAATAATACTGGTGAATTTATATCCCTTCATGCTATGGACTCCTTCTTGCGATCTTTACAACCTGAAGTTAACGATTTATTTGTTTTAAGTTTAGTCTTAGTTAATTTGATGGCATGGATGGACTTATTTATCACCCAAGGTGCTACTATAAAGCGCTTTGTTGTTCTTATAAGCACTTTAGGCACTTATAATTCTCTTTTAATCATTTCCTGGCTACCAGTTCTGGGATTTTTGCAATTACCTTATTTAGATAGTTTTTACGAATATAGTTTAAAACTATTCCGTTACTCTAATACAACAACCCTCGCTTCATGGGTAAGAGCTGACTGGATGTTCTACTCATCACACCCTGCCTTGTTCCTCAGCACATATCTGGGACATGGTTTATTAATTGATTATTTTGAGAAAAAAAGACGACATAATAACAATGATGAAATAAATGCCAATAACTTAGAATGGCTGTCAAGCCTTTGGGACTGGTACACCAGTTATCTATTCCATCCAATCACATCTTTTCAGCATTTCCCCTTTGAATCTGATTGGGATGAAGACCCAGATCTCTTTCTTGATCGCTTAGCTTTCCCTGATTTGTGGCTTCATCCTCTGATACCAACTGATTATATAAAAAATTTACCTATGTGGCGATTTAAATGTTTTGACGGACACTCAGAAGAGGAAATGATGGAACTCTCCCAAAGTGAAAATGACTCAGATAGTGAATGCAAAGATGTTCCGAATAATGAGTTATTTGAGGATGAGAGAAGGACCCTTCTAAATCCTTGTGAAGGAGAAGTCTTTTGCAATGCTGAAACCTGTTCATGTGCCAAAGCCAAGTCATATGAATCATACAGTACTAGAGATGATTTGGAGCCTGACTGGTCAGCTTGGCCAGTTGGCATGTTGCACTGTACCGAATGTGTTGTATGTCTAGAGAATTTCATAAATGGGTGTCTGTTAATGGGCTTACCATGTGGCCATGTCTTTCACCAGAATTGCATTGTGATGTGGTTAGTAGGGGGGCGACATTGCTGCCCTGTCTGTAGATGGGCATCTTATAAGAAAAAGAAGCCATATGTACATCATCAGCATTTATCAAATCACAGCCTGTCTTAACTGTATACTAATAATGTTCCTTTGTAACTTCTTATGTATTACTGCTTGCCATTTAAATGTTAGTCACAAACAGACCATGTGGTTTGAAGTTTAAGTTTAAATGTTAGTGCAGTGAAGTAAATAAACAAGATGCAAATGTTGATGACATAATCATTTGGTTGCCTTGTATGTTGAAATAATAAATATGTGTTAGTACAATTATAGCTTTCCTTTACAACATTTGAAAATTTAAATTAATATTCATTTTTGTTTGCATTCATTGCAAGCACAAAAACCAGGTGTTTATCAACAAAAGTATACGTCTGCAAATGTTTAACATCATAAGATTAGGGTGAACATAGCAATTTCAACAAAAATAATTGTTTTATTTATGTTTCTTTTGGCGTTTTTTCAGCACACTTCTGTTGAATAAATGTATTATTTGTGACTATAAAGTTAAAAACAAATTCATGAAAATAAATTATTTTGAAAGAGTAATAATTTTCAATATTAATCATTTGAACATTTTTGTGTTAAATTGCTATCATTATATGCTAGCCTTTCTGCAAAATAAAAAATCGAATTCCACTTCACAGACAAACATTTGGTCTCCTGGACATTTCAAATTTGTCTCTTATTATTCTTTACACTGTCATTTTCATCTCATGTATATCAAATAAAACTTATTATATCTTTTTTATTTAAATGTTTTATCTGAAATTAACTCCTGAAAAAATGGGAAGTGGGTTGAGCAAATCTCTTGCCATGATTGACAGAAATTGTTATTCAGAATTCACCTATTTCTAATGTCTCATTCCTAGCATTTTCTTCCCCAGGATTGTCACCCAGCATCAAATTTAACATGTTATTTGCCAGATAAAAGCTTTAAGCCTATGCTGACATCTGTATGTTTGTATTTTATTGTTAATAGCTGGCAGATCTTTTTCTTTTTCTTCATTATAGCTGAAAATCAACAAAACGTATTTAAAACTGGTATACATTTAAAGTATAGATTAGGGACAAGGCTTTTATCGTGGAAAGAAGTACTGAGTTCACAGACCATTTGAAGGTATAAATGGCTTAAGCATGGTTTGTGGAATAGTTATTTTATTCTAACATGTGATCAGTATTCTTGAATAAATCACAATAGGCTGGCTTGATAAGCTGCAGATATACAAAATAAAGCTACACAGATATTTGTGGCCTTCAAAACTGTTAGACCCAGGCAGCCACAAATCTCTAAAAATTTCTACCAAATTTGGTTTTTCCCTATACAAATGTTAATGATCTATCAAACTATTTTGAAAACTGATTTTGTTTTCCTTTGGAAGAATTTATTTATTTATTTGTTTTATTTTATTTTATTTGTATGCTGCCCCTCTCCGCAGACTCGGGGCGGCTCACAGCAGTGATAAAACAGTATACAATGACAAATCTAATATTAAGTCTAAAATAACAATTTTACATTAAAAGAATGTTAAATATGTGTTCAGAACTGCTTAAAAAATCACAGGTGCAGAGCAGGGGCTACTAATAGAAACAAGTCAGGCCTCCTGCTTCACTTCATATCCCCCTGCTTAGTATCTACCTGTAAATTCAGTCACTTGCAGGTACTTAAGCCCACTATTCCTTAAACTTTCCAACTGTTTCCAACCTATCCTGCAGTAAGAATTGTAGCAGTTTTCTCATTGACAAAAACCCTCAAATCCTTAAGAACCATAGCTTTTTATTATGTTAGATTAAGGATTCACAAAGGGGATTGCATAATGTATGCCATCATATTTTTCTGTTTACTTAAGGATTGGAGATGCAGATTCCTGAAAAATCGCTGGTTGTTCTATTCGCTTGCCTGATGATGAATTATTAATTTTGTTTTTGATGGAAAGAACTTCCATCCTACCAAGCTTTCAATTCTTCAACCCCTTTATTTCCATTGATCCTGAACTACTGAAGGAGAATGAAAAAATGTCATTTCGTGGTGATCATACTCTAAACCAGTATTTCCCAACCTTGGAACTTGAAGATATCTGGACTTCAACTCACAGAATTCCCCAGCCAGCATTAGCTGGCTGGGGAATTCTGGGAGTTGAAGTCCAAATATCTTCAAGTTGCCACACGGTTGGGAAACACTGCTCTAAACTAGTGGATATGGTAGAACAAAAGTCTCACTTTCTTTGCCATAATGAAAAAGAGAAAACAAAATCCTAGTATGTTGCCTCAAAATCCATGTACTTAATGTACCTGATTGTTAGTTGTTGCTATGAGGAGTATCTGCAAAACCAACAAGTCACCTTTTCTTTTTGAAAGTCTTGTGAAATAAAAGGCAATAAAAGGAAAGTAAAGAAATGGAGGCAGAGTAATACAAGATTTTCCTCCATTAGAAAAATGAATTACCCTGAAGTTATGCAGAGGTACAGGACAACAAAACATGAATGTTATTGCAATTAACAGTTTAAAGTGATTTAAAGCTGCTAAACTCTTGTTAAATTTTCCAATTAGTACAAATTCAGTCTATTATTTATTTATTTATTTTATTTATTATTTAGATTTGTATGCCGCCCCTCTCCGAAGACTCAGGGCGGCTCACAGCAGAGAAAAACAAATCATAAATAATCTGAATACATTTAAAACATTTAAGATTTAAAAAGAAAACCCCATATAATAGATACACACTCACAAGCATACCATACACAATTTAAACATGCCCAGGGGGAGATGTCTTAGTTCCCCCCATGCCTGACGGCAAAGGTGGGTTTTAAGGAGTTTACGGAAGGCAGGTAGAGTAGGGGCAGTTCTAATCTCCGGGGGGAGTTGGTTCCAGCGACCCGGTGCCACCACAGAGAAGGCTCTTCCCCTGGGGCCCGCCAACCGACACTGTTTAGTTGACAGGACCCAGAGAAGGCCCACTCTGTGGGACCTAATCGGTCGCTGGGATTCGTGCGGCAGGAGGCGGTCTCGGAGGTATTCTGGTCCGATGCCATGAAGGGCTTTTAAAGGTCATAACCAACACTTTGAATTGTGACCGGAAATTGATCGGCAGCCAATGCATGCTGCAGCAGCTAGAAGAAAGTGTCTTGTTATTTTGAATATAAAATGTTGGAAATCAAAGAGAACTAAAATACTGGCTGCAGTTGAAGAACAAGCTAAGCAGAAAGGCTGTACTTTCATAGTTTTTTAACTGTTCTACCAGACATATGGGGATTTTTCGGATCAATTCTGATACAAAGTCTCTGCAAAAGGGAGACCTGACCACTGCAATGAAGAACCAGTGAATCAATTGGTTTTCCAGATAAAGGAGAGCACCAGAGATCTGCTACAAATGCTCCAGATAACTGCTCTTTGCAAAACAGAAGTCTCTGAAAGGTTTTCAGCACTGGAAATGAGGGAATAGTCATCTTCCTCAGACTCTGATCAATACCCTTAGGGGGATATTATGCTCACATATTTCTTTTTCTAATCACGTTCAAAAATTGCTTATTACTACTTTCCAGCTGTTAAGGAATCTTTGGAACAAGAAGTCTGAAAACACCAAAGAACCTGTAACGAAGCACGAAGTCAATAATCCTACCCTGAGGTAGAAAGAAAATTAATTAAATACCTTCTAAGGTAGAGGGGAGAGGCTTTGCTAATTCCATTTCTGTGGTCCGCAAATCTCACAATGACTTATTTAGCATCTGCCTCATACCGATTCAACAAAGACTTACCAACTTTCCCTACACATAGCCGCCTGCTTACACGCCATTATACAAGTTTTTCAGAGTCAATACTCTTCCATTTCTTGTACAGTACCTCAGAGCTGCGGAAACTTTTTTTCAGCCGTCTATGGATTACTGTGATTAGCATTTAATAGGAACTGAAAATCCTGCCAGGCGATTCTTTCCCACTATTAAATTGTTGTATTAACTCCTCTTCAACTACAATATCCTGAAACGCCTGCAGTTTGGAAGACTAACACAAACAAGTTTTTCCTTAGTAAAACATTTGTTTTTCTCCCAGGGCAGGGGTAGGCAAAGTTGGCTCTTCTATGACATGTGGACTTCAACTCCCAGAATTCTTGAGTTAGCATGATTGGCTCAGGAATTCTGGGAGTTGAAGTCCACAAGTCATAGACGAGCCAATTTTGTCTCCTCCTGCTCCAGGGGAAAAAAGGGGTGCGCATGCCTGTACCCTGCTGTTGCTAATATTAAAAGACGCCTCCATCTCGGGGTGAGGAGTGGGAGGGGGGAGTTAGTATCACTATCGAGGACGACCGCTCTACCCTTTTCTCTCTATATAGTTTACTCCACTTCCTATTTGTCCCGTAGAAAGCACTGCCGGGACCGGAAGCCGGAAAAAAAATCGGGCTAGAACTGTTGGAGATGGGCTTGTTTGGGAAGACGCCAGAAAAGCCGCCTAAAGAACTGGTAATGGTCGTGGGAGAGAAGTTCGGGGGACCAAAGGTGGGAGTGGATGGGCCGAAAGTGGAGGATGAACCGCGGGAAGGTCTGAAGGGCAGGCAGCCGGACCTGGCGAAGGAATAATGTGCCTAGGTGCTGATCGCCGCTGCCGGGCAAAACCTTTCGCCTGTTTTAATTCCCTTCTGAGTCATTTCCCCACCTTTCCCCGTGTGAGCCTTAGTGAAGTTGGACAGGGAGGGGCGACTGCCCAGGTACATCCTCCCACGCAGCGTAGTTCTTGTACGTTTATTGAAAGGTAATTTTGAACCAGGATTGCTTGCGTTGTTTACGGGGGGCGGGGGGGGGGACTATTCGTTTCCGTATTTATTTATTGGATTTGCATGCCTCCCCTCCCCGAGGACCCGGGGCGGCTCACAACGTAGCAAACAATGTACAATGTACAGTCTAAAAATTCAATTAATTTTACTAGAAAAAACTCTACTAACATATTAAAATCATTCATTCATTCCCATTCACATCGCAAAACATACTATATTTGTCGGACAGGGGGCAAGCCTGGCCCCAAGCCTGGCGGCACAGATAGGTCTTTAAGCCTTTACAGAAGGTGAGGAGGGTGGGGGCAATACAAATCTCTGGGGGGAGCTGATTCCAGAGGGCCGGGGCCCCCACAGAGAAGGGTCTTCCCCTAGGTCCCCCCAAACGACATTGTCTAGTTCAGTGTTTTTCAACCAGTGTGCCGCGAGACATGGTTAGGTGTGCTGCGAAGAAGGAAGCTCAGTTTCCAGTCTCCCAACTTTTTGCTGAGGGCGCAAAGAGCAAAAAGTTGCAAGACCGGAAGCTGAGCTTCATTCTTCGCGCCTTCCAAGTTTTTATGGCAGCTGCAGTGCCCCGCCCGGCTGGAGCTTCCCTGACAGCGGTGGCAGGTGAGCTTTGGGGCCCGGCAGGAGCCGGGAGCGCGCTGGCAGCAGCAGCACCAGGCAGTAACCATGGGACGGTGGCTGCGAGCAAGAGCTCCAGGGCGGAGGCACCGCCGGCAGCAGCTGGACATGTTGCTGGACGCTGTACATGCTGGCGCTGCGCTGGGCATGTGCGTGGGACTGGCACTGGCCCACTGGCTGGGCCGGGACGGAGGTACCAGCCCTGTGCCCATGCCCAGTGCAGCGCCAGCATGTACAGCGTCCAGCAACACGTCCAGCCACTGCCGGCGATGCCTCCGCCCTAGAGCTCCCGCTCACAGGCGACCAACCTGCCACCGCCCCGCGTTTACTTCCCAATGCCGCTGTTGCTGGCGTGGTGTAAGAGAGAGAGAGAGACACACACAGAGAGAAAGAGCAAGAGAGAGGGGGAGACAGAGAAAGAGAAAGAAAGCAACAGAGAGAGAGAGAAATGAGAGAGAAAAAGAGAAATGAGAAAATGATTTTGGTTGGTGGTGTGCACCAGGATTTTGTAAATGTAAAAAATGTGCCGCGACTCAAAAAAGGTTGAAAATCACTGGTCTAGTTGACAGGACCTGGAGAAGGCCAATTCTGTGGGACCTAATTGGTTGCTGTGATTCCTTGGGTCAGTAACATACAATACATTTCATATCCTGTGTCTGGTAAGGGACCGGACAAGTGATTACGTGCAAACCAAGTACATTGGCTAAGCTTGTGCAAACCGAATGCTTTATTATGGTTATTTCTGGTGTATAGGAGATTCATGGAATCCAATGAATTCTCATGGTGTCAAAATTTGTAAAGTCAGGGCCCAAGTAATTATTCTACATCACATACATATTTGGAGGATATGCCTAAGGAATAATCCTTCTGATTTGATAGCAAATGTGTAAACTACATTGAGAAAGAACTCCATTATAAAATGGCATTGTTATTTATGTGATTATGCCTCAAAGAACAGCCTTTCAAGGTTTATGACCTCAGAGTGAAAAATTGGTCCCTCAGAGAGTTTTGTTGGATTTCGTCACAGTAGCCTCACAGAGCTTTATTCAGAGTGTCCAGCAAACCTGGAAAATAGGGAAATCAGGGAATTATCAGGGAAATCAGCAGTTCAGGAAATATCAGGTAACTATCAGGGAATTCGTGAAAAAATTGGAATAAATCAGGAGGAAAAAACAAATGTGTTAAAATGTTTAAAAGTCAGGGGAAAATCATGTTAAAAAAATCGGATTGTGCTGCCTGGCAGAGTCAAGCAAAAATGAACATAACTGTGGCAACAACTTGCTTCCTCAGCTACTGATATTTCTTCATGGCTTAGCCATTTGGTATGATGTCATCTACAATTGCACCTTAACTAGATTGCAAGTTACAGGCAAATGTCAGGGAAATATCAGGGAATTTCAAAATAATTTCTCCCTGGACTCCCTGTTTATTGCTGCTTTCTCTCGTCAGATATTTAGCCTATAATTCCCTTCATTCCTCAAATGATTGTAATAAAAACATGGGAAAGGACTAGGTTTGGAGAATGTTACCTGAGTGGAGAAAGTTCCCTGCATTAACAAAAGTTCATTAATTTTGAGCTCAATCTCTTAAACTTATTTCTAATATTTATATCTTCAGGTCAATGAATGGTCACTGAAAATACGGAAAGAAATAAGGGTGATTGATAGACAAATTAGAGGTCTGTATTCCCACAGTTTTTTCTGGATAACATGTTGTTAACCTTTTTCTAATTTGGTTAGTGGTAGAAAATTGTTGCTCACATTTCTGCCATAAGTAATCTAGGTTATCTATTGTGAGCTCAGCTTCCATATGTCTTATCCTAAGGTAGTTTGATTATTTCATATAGCTGCCTTTTTTGTATGCTTCCCTGATTAAAGGGCAACTGGAACTAAATTCTTAGTTAAATTCCTAAATACCCCTGACCATGCTCCTTGTTAAATTCTTCAAGACTTATATTAGATATTGATGGCCATTAAGTTCTTCCGAAATAAGTTAAACGTGTCAATATATTCATGGAATTTAAAAAAAAAATCATATTAGACTTCACAGTTGGATATTAAGATCTAAAAGGTTATGAAAAGTGGTAGTTAAGATTGGACTATGACTTTAGAAACCAGTTTCAAACCCGCTTTAGTAATATAAAATCATTCTATTTAAGCCTAAGTAGATTGATTCATTATTAAAAGGATGAAATGAAGAGAAATCCCCATATAAGTTACCTTGAACTACTAAAAAAAATGGAATGTATTTCTTAACAAGACAGAAAACATGGCTACTAAAACCCACTTCATAGTTTTAGAAAGAGCATTTTTGATGAGGTGAAAAAATATAAGAAAGGATGTTCAGTGTTAATGGTAAATTCTTGTTGCTGTAGTATAGCTTGCTGACAAGAAAACAATCACTTGCTTTTCCCATATTAATGTGATTTCAGGAAATTCCTGTTTAAAATCTTGAAATAAACCATTGAAATAAAGCCGACTTATATTTTTCTTGAATTCAGATATACAGAGAGAAGAAGAAAAAGTGAAAAGATCAATTAAAGATGCTGCAAAAAAGGGGCAAAAAGACGTGTGTATTGTCCTGGCCAAGGAAATGATCCGTTCGCGCAAGGCTGTGAGTAAACTCTATGCTTCCAGGGCCCACATGAATTCAGTCCTGATGGGGATGAAGAACCAACTAGGTAAGGTTATTTTGGGGGTCAATAGCCAGGCCCCCACATATAGATATTAATGTTATTATTAATAAAATATATTAATTAAAATGTAAGCTTAATACACCAACTCACAAAACTAATACTAGTGTTTTGAATAAAAAACAGTCCTTCTAAACCAGTGTTTCCCAACCTTGGTAATTTGAAGATATCTGGACTTCAACTCCCAGAATTCCCTAGCCAGCATTCGCTGGCTGGGGAATTCTGGGAGTTGAAGTGCAGATATCTTCAAGTTGCTAAGTTTGGGAAACACTGTTCTAAACTATGTGCACATGTGCTGCCCTGCATCAGAGTTGCCTTATTGGAGAGATGGGCAGCACATAAATGTAATAACTAAACTTTGGAATCCCGCTTGAGCTATCATGATTCCATGTTACTAACTGGATTTTTGCAAACATATCTAGAGGTACTAAATCATTTTCAAGTTATCTATGCTGGAATGCAGTGATCTGCGTATTATCTCTTTGTCTATATAATCAGAATAATGCTTCTGAAAGAAGCCTTTGACCTTAATTAAGCAGCAAAGAATAAAGGTCATGGATTGCAATGTGAAAACATAAAACTTGTTAAAACTTGTTAAACTGTTGTTAGTTGCAAAGTAGTGTCTAGCCCATCCCGATCTCATGCACAATGTTCTTCCAGGCCTTCCTGTCCTCTATCAGTTGGTCTCCAGGTGCAATTTAAAGTATTGGTTATGACCTATAAGCCCTACATGGCTTAGGACCAGGTTACTTACAGGACCATTTTCTGCCTTACGTATCCCAGCGGCCAGTCAGGTCCCACGGAGTTGGCCTTCTCCAGGTCCTGTCAGCTAAGCAAAGCTAGCTGGCAGTGCCCTGGGGAAGAGCCTTCTCTGTGGTTGCCCTGGCCCTCTGGAACCAACTCCCTCCAGAGATCTGTACCGCCCCCACCCTTCTGGTATTTTGCAAGTTTCTAAAAACTCACCTCTGTCAGTGGGCCTGGGGCCATTGAGCTTAACATTTTCTTCCGGTCGTACATATGATTGTGTGTGGTTATGAATGAATGCTTTTTATACTATTGGGGTTTAATTATTAGTTTTAGTGTT